>NC_064417.1:48578697-49178697 GCF_023375975.1 Astyanax mexicanus
TAAATAAAAACACAACAGATTTAGGATTTAACTGTAACTATTTATATACTTACACATTAAAGAGCATCAGTTTGATATTGTCAGTTTTACCTAAATACACACTGACCTCTACTGGCAAGTTTGTATTTATCATGATTTTGATTTAGATTTTTTATTTATTTTTATTTTTCTTTTTTTTTTTACATTTGTAAACCCTCTTTAGCATGGTGTTGTCCCTTTTTTAATTATTACACTGTTCCTTTAATATTTGTATATTCATTTTTAAATATAACATCACAACGTACATCAATAAAAGTTAGAAGTAGATTTGTGTTAGTATTTTATCTATGGGATATAATGTGAGCAACTGGTATGTTAAAAAATATATTTTTTTCTTAAATTTCTTTTTAAATGTTTACATTAAAATATTTTACCAATATGAATATTTGTGCTGGTATATTAATATATTAATTAATATATTATCATTTAAGATTTAAGGAGTTTCTGAATCATCTTCTGAATCAGTTTCTCTAAATTTTGCTATTCATAGGTTTATGTTTGAGTAAAATGAATATGGTTGTTTTATTCTATAAACTGCAGACAACATTTCTCCCAAAATTCCAAAAAATATTGTCATTAATATTAAGCATTTATTTGCAAAAAATGACAAATGGCTAAAATAACAAAAAAAGATACAGATCTTTCAGACCTTAAATAATGCAAAGAAAAAAGTTCATATTCACATAATTTTAAGGGTTCAGAAATTAATATTTGGTGGAATGCATCTTGGCATGTTCTCTTCCACCACTCTTACACACTGCTTTTGGATAACTTTATGCTGCTTTACTCCTGGTGCAAAAATTCAAGCAGTTGGTTTGATGGCTTGTGGTCATAAGAAGAATGAACACACTGTGTATATATGTATGTATCACTTCAGGACAGTGTGTTCATTCATCTCACCTTATTTACAGCACTCCTAGTGCTGGGTTAGTGCTGCAGATAAAAAATAGTTTATTTTAAAAGGGTCTTGTTTTTGTTCTACAGCTCTATTCCAAACATTTTACTATTCAAGTGCTTTAATGATATGATGGGTCTTGGCTCTTATGAGTTAAATCAGTGAGATATTGAGATAATCAGAGTAAAAGGCTTTGAACTGTGAGTTCTGAGCGCAGGGGGCGCTAGAGCTTCAGTATCAGCTGCTTCCTGTTAGCAGAAGAAGAGGAGGAGGGAGGAGAGCGCAGGATCTGGTGAGTTTTCAGCTTAAAACACTTAAAATACATTAATAATAATGAAGATCTGGAGGAAATGTATGATCGGTATGTATTACCGCTGTCTGAGAGACTCAGTTCAGTCGCTGCTGCGCTGCTCTGTGTTTTTCTGGTCGTTTTATTCTGAAATATGTGCAGAAAAACAGACAGCTATAGCTATATGCTGTAGCTATTGATCATAATCTGGTGTTATGTTGACTATATTATTACTTATTGTATTATACAGTTAAAATCAGACATGTATAAAGTACTAGAGAGCCAGACTTGAGTAAAAATTCATGTGTTTTGTCAAAAAAGTGACTTGAGTAGAAGTTATTGTTATTTAAGCTGCACAATAGTTTTTATTATAGTAATATATTATTCAACATTTATTTTGTATTTAAGAACTGTAAGTATAGTTTATTGTAAAATGTACTGCAGTACTGCATTAAAAAATAGTATGATTGAAAATATACTTTATTTCAGTAATTCATTTCAAATGTAAAACTCATATATTATATAGCTGTATTACACAGAGAGTTATCTATTTTAAGCGTTTATTTCTTTTATTGTTTATGATTATGAAGCTTACAGCCAATGAAAACCCCAAAATCAGTGTCTCAGAAAATTAGAATAGTACTTTTGGCAGTGTGGGCATTGTGCCGAGTCCTGCTGAAAAATGAAATCCGCATCTCCATAAAAGTTGTCAGCAGAGGGAAGCATAAAGTGCTGTACGATTTTAAGGGAAAACACTGCTCTGACTTTTGACTTGATAATAAAACACAGTGGATCAACACCAGCAGATGACATGTCTCTTCAAACCATCACTGATTGTGGATTGTGTTTCCCTCTGCTGAAAACTTTTATGGAGATGCGGATTTCATTTTCCAGCAGCAC
This sequence comes from Astyanax mexicanus, assembly GCF_023375975.1. Taxonomy (NCBI): domain Eukaryota; kingdom Metazoa; phylum Chordata; class Actinopteri; order Characiformes; family Acestrorhamphidae; genus Astyanax; species Astyanax mexicanus. Next base: position 48,580,821 of record NC_064417.1, read on the forward strand.
TTGGCACACTGCCCACACTGCCAAAAGTACCATTTGGCCTTATATAATATTCAAATTTTCTGAAACACTGATTTTTGAATTTTCATTGGCTGTAAGCCATACTCATGTCTTTATACAGAGTTAACTGTATTTAGTTTTTTTTAAGTGGTTTCATGCTTACTATGTGATTTATTTCAAAATAATTTCTAGAACATTCACTTTATTATCAGAAAAATATGGATCAGAAAATTCCTTATGATGATTATCAGCTGCCAGTTGTGTTTCTACCCTCTTATGAAAATCCTCCTGCATGGATTCCTGCTCAGGATGTAAGAAACCTCCTATTCTATTCTATATGAATTTAATTTAATTTCAGTACTAAACAAAAGTTTGCACATCTTCTCATTCCGTGTTTTTCTTTGTTTCTTCATTTAAATTATTTTCGACATTGTAGATTAATATTAAAGACATGATGACAGTTAAAGGACATATGGAATTACGTAGTAAACAGTAAAAAAGTGTTAGTTCTCCACATTAATCCCCTGATCTAAACCTGATGAACTGAGATGGTGATTTGAGGTGATTTAATTGGGATGAGCTGGAGCTTTACAGCGTGAAGGAAAAGCAGCAACTATTGTTCAGCACCTCCAGGAACTCCTTCCTTCAAGACACTGAGAAAACTATTCCAGGTGACTCTCCCTCATGAAGACACTGAGATTAAAAATATAGCAAGAATGTGCAGATCTGACCTCAAAGATAAATGTGCTACTTAGAAGAATCTAAAGTATAAAACATATTCTGGTTTAACACTTTTTGTTCATTAAATAAGTCCACTAGTTCCTGAATAGCTTTAATGTCTTTAATATTAAGAAAACACATTGAATGAGAAGAGCTGTGTCCAAACATTTGACTGGTAGTGTATGTTATAAAACTGATGGCACAAGACATAATAATACCCCTGTTGTTTTCTTTCTGACAGAGAATAAATCACCCTGATTACAACAATGAGCTTACACAGTTTCTACCACGAACAATAGTGTTAAAAAAGCCTCCTGGAGCACAGCTGGGTTTCAATATTAGAGGAGGAAAAGCTTCCCAGCTTGGTATCTTCATTTCCAAGGTATTCTTTATTGTTTCACACATTTACAGACATCTGCAGTGACATCAGTGTGTCTTGTTCCTAGTATTAATGTCCTTTTTACTATCATAGTCAGTAAAAATAAAGTTAATACAGCCTAGTGTGTGAAAACCTGGACACACACTTTAAATTTTCTTTCTTGTTTTTTTTTTTGTTTTTTGTTTGATAGGTGGTGCCCGATTCTGATGCGCACAGGGCGGGACTTCAGGAGGGAGATCAGGTGCTGTCAGTTAATGAAGTGGACTTTCAGGACATTGAGCATTCAAGGGTAAGTCATTAGCTAAAGGAACTTTATACCTGACCTGAGGTATCTTATGATAATTACATTATACCTAACAAATGATACAATATTTGGACATGTATTGTAGCAGCAGCAGCCAGAGTCTGAGAGAGCACAGTTGGTCATGCTCTCTCTGGGTGGGTAGATGTCACTCTCTCCCCTTATCACTTCCAGTGTCCACAGGCGCCTGTTAGTTGAAGTATCAGAGATAGGTCGCTACGTTTTCCTCTGATTGCACTTCCTCTGATTCTGCATCAACAGCAGTATGAAAATACTTTATGTGTTTCAGAAGAGGCATGTGCTTAGTATTCACCATACTAGTGATGCGGGGAAGCCCTAATGAATGGGTTGGGTAATTCGTCTTTAAAATTATGGAGACAATGGGATAAAATTTTTAAGAAATTATAAAAAATGAAATATAAAAACCTCAATATTGCCTGTGGGTTTTTGAGCAAGGCTGTTAACGGTAGTGAGGTGCTATGTCGACTTTGTTTTAAAAAATATATATATTGCAATTCCAATGTCTAGAAATAATTAATAATTGAAAATTCATTGTGTAGTTGCATTATTGTGTATAGAGCCTATGAGGTGACATCATGTAAAATAAAAATAAAAAAATTACATTACTTTAATAATAAAATAGTAATTAATTAGTTTGTAGCCACAACTTATAAATGAGATCCTAGTGAGTGGCCACAACTTATTAAGATTTGGGAACAAGATCATTAGGTCCTGACCATATAAGTCACCACCACGACTTAATTATCTCGTTCCCACGCCTTAATTAAGTTGTGGGGATGACTTATTAAGGCTTAGGAAGTCTTGGGGACTACTGATTATCTTGTTCACATTAATAAGTCATGGCCACAACTTATTATTTTATTTATATTATTTTTAATAATTGTTATTATATTATCATTTTATTAGTGGTATAAATAATTGATTTTGTACAATCTATCGAAAATACTTGTTTTCCCTTTTTATGTGATTCTTTTTCTTTTCTTTTTTTTTTTTTTAAAGGCTGTGGAGATCTTGAAAACTGCCAGAGAGATTCTGATGAGGGTGCGCTACTTTCCTTACAGTAAGTTTTCTTATTTATTCTATGGAAGTGGTGTGCTATAGACCAGTGTCATCTACTGTTTGGTATATTTACTGCATTTTATCTTATATATTTTTTAGATTACCAGAGGCAGAAGGAGAGGACGGTACACTAGGTGGCAGAGATGTGCTGAAGAATGAAAAACGAGTCACTGAGGCAGAGAGTCACCGGCTGTGGGGTTCCATCATGCAGCACAGCATCTTCCTGCTTAAATACTAACTTAAAGACTTTTTTTTCTTTAGGGATGTGCACAGAGGTGTACCTCAATCATCGTTAACAGCAGATCATTCTATTTAATGTTTTTAACAGCGGACAGATTTTTAGATGCTGCAAGCCAACATTTGCCAACATACATTATTGTCCTGTATGTGTAGATTTGGGAATATGGTAAAAGTATTGTATCGTGATATTTAAAGACAATTTAACGATACATAATATTGATCATTATATTTGGACACACAGATAAAATATATTAGTAGCCACAAATTCTTTAAAAACTCTATTTAAATACTACAGTTATTAAAGAGTGATTTTTATTATTATTATTATTATAAAGTGTGCTGCACATCATCTTGTTAAACAGAACTAACTGAACATTATGTTATTATGTTTAGTTTCCTTTAAGCCCTGATGATGTCCATTGTATTGGCAGAGAAGCATATCATTTTTCACAATAACAAATTCATCATGATTGGATAAAATATTGTCATTGTGCCCAGCCCTGTGTGGATAGATACATTGCTTACATTGTACATGGAAATTACCTAATCTAACAGTCTAATATTAGCACTCTACACTATATATGTATATAAGTAGTGTCGCTGCTTGTGTTTCAGCTCCAGACAGACTGGGAACTCAAAATTTCTCATGATTTTAAAAGCAAAAGCAACAGTTTGAGCTTAATAATAATATAATGGCTGCTATGAAGGTCATGATTTTCCTAGGACCTCCACAGTCCAGCCTGATTCACAACTGTTTTAATAATAATGTCAATACTGTAATCATGTTTCTTATGTACGTTATTTAATATTTGGGATATGGTCTGAATATTCAATATAGGCATGGATTATTTATTACTTAATACAGCAACAACTTTATTAATTATAATGCATTTTCATAGAAATTAACAGAACTGCTGATTGACCCTTTTAACACTGTGTAACTATATGTAACTATGATCTTATCCACGAAGACCCAGTGTGCAGGTTTTCATTCTAAACAATCTGCAGCAATTAGTGTTGTAAAGAGGTAGAGTTGGTATACAGTGAAGAGCCCTGTTTGAGTAATGTTCTAATCTACAGGTGCTTCTAAAAAAAATAGAATATCATTGAAAAGTTACTTTATTTCAGTAATTCAGTTCAAAATGTGAAGCTCATATATTATATAGATGTATTACACACATCTATTTTAAGCGTTTATTTATATTATTGTTGATGATTATGGCTTACAGCTCATGAAAAAACAAAAATCAGTGTCTCAGAAAATTAGAATATTACAAAAGACCAATTGTTACTTTTGGCAGTGCGGGCAGTGTGCCAAATCCTGCTGGAAAATGAAATCCGTATAAGCGTTAAAGTTGTCAGCAAAGGGGAATAAATGAAGGTCAGTCTATTAGAAAAGTTTCAAGAACTTAGAAAGTATTCTCAAGTGCAATCACAAAGACCATCAAAAACAGTATGATGAAACTGGCTCTTATCAGGACCGCCGCAGAAAAAGAAGACCAAGAGTTCTCTCTGTTGCACCGAATAAGTTCCTTAGAGTTACCAGCCTCAGAAAGTCAAGAGCTCCCCAGTTAAGAGCACCCATTCAGCATTTTCAGAGAATATAGATATTTCCTCTTTAAACACAGCTGCAAAGTGAGAAATATGAAAAAAAAAAATTGCGTCCACCATTGAACACCAAAGGGTTAATTAGTTGGTCATTATTCAATAACAGCTGATGTCATGAGCTTCTGATTGGCTGGAATAAAAACCTGCAGCAACTCTGGGTATCACTTGCTATATGGATTATCATATATTAGTAACTGACACATTTTAATACACAGATCATCACTTGATTTAATATGTTTCTCGTTTAATGGCTTTATCATCATAATGACCTGCTGACTAATATTCATGCTACTGAATGATAAAACTATCACTGATAAAAACAGAAATATTTGGTTTTTCAGACATAAACTAAAATTTCCTTTCAACAGGAAATCTCTATTACAAAATGCTGTGTAGTGCAGGAATAGACTTAGTCCCTTTTTGTGTAACTCAAACATTAATTATATTTAGCTGTGGACCTTAAATTTGTATAATTGTACAAATATTCACCAATATTTAGAGGTAAATGCAGGACTTCTCTCCAGAGCTTTGTTTTTGAGGTACTAACTTATTTCAGAGTTCCTCTTTTTGAAAGAATAACACTATTATTTAACCTTTTTTATGTTATATATAAAAAATGTTCCTCTTTTGTTGGTTTACTTTTGTTTAGGAACCCTGATGTTGTTGGTGGTACTTACAAATCTCATTTCTTTTTTTTTATTTAAAAGTGCAATTAAAAAGAAACATCCACACATTTAGAATCTTTCAAAGTGATTTTTGGATGGATTTAAGTGTGCAGATGCCTCTTTTAAATGTTACTTTTGTCTTTTTTGAGCGGTGTTCTTTTTTTAAATTTTAAATAGTTTATTATTTAAAACATTTCATCTTCTAAAGAAATACATGTAGACAATAAAGTTTTATTAAAGTATTCTAGCGTTTATTTTTTAAAAACAAAGAACTCCCAAAACAATCAAACTTGCTCCCCCAGTTTACATTTTACAGGAAATGAAACAGGGTTAATAGTGTGTCTTCTGAGAGAGAATACAGGAGTATGAAGGGATCTCACAGTGTTCATATCAGTGTAGATATTATATTGCATTTCTCCTCAGTCCCTTTCATTCTCTGTATAGATGTTGAAAGGCTAAACTAGTGTTCTGTGCCTCAGAGTCCTCGGGGGATGTTTAACAAAGCACTGTTTCTCAGCAAGCCTGATAAAATATGCCAAGTTTGAAGATTTCTCAATAGAACTGTCCTCTGCTGCTCCTGCCTCGGCACAGACGTGACCTTTGGCTTCTGGCGGGTTAAGAAGTGCTGCTGTGTGAAATCCTTACAGGAAATCCCAAACTCTGCACATTTCTATTTACCCTCTGTTTAAAATACCTGAATAATCTCTTCAGCAGATTATAAAAGCTTTCTTTAGTCAGCAAGGACAATGCAAACATCATGTGGGCTCCTTAGATTTGGATTGGGAAACACAGGCCTGTACTGAATTTACATATCAAAAAATAGTGGCACTCAACAAACAGGAATGAAATTTGCAAATGTATCCATTTTCATGCTCGGTCACGTGTGGTGTAAGCAAGACAGGACCTCATCTCTGTACAGAGGTGTCAAGTAATGGAGTACAAATACTTCTTATTATCTAAACTTTCTACTCCTTTCATTTTAAAAATAGCCTCGTTCCTCCTATTTTTATTTAGCTCGATTTCGTTCCGGCTTCTCATCGTTCAATAAAACCCCTATCCAGATAAATCTCTCCATCCAGATAGAGTGAATCTGATTGTGACTGGATGTAGAGAAGTATAAACATATACCATTCTGACTCCCTATTGGTTTATACTGTGATCCATCACACCTGCACACGTCACGCCCACACTTCAGCAAGAACATAGCAGACGTACAGGGGTTGGACAATGAAACTGAAACACCTTGTTTTATTGTGGTGACGGACAGTCTGGTGGAAACAGAAGAGTTGAGGTGCACATTGAATTCTGTTGTGATTTGATCAGCCGTGGTTTTATGTTTTTTGGATACAATCCGGGTTAGCACCCGAACATCCCTTTCAGACAGCTTCCTCTTACAGCGTCCACAGTTAATCCTGTTGGATGTGGGTCATCCTTCTTGGTGGTATGCTGACGTTACCCTGGATAACGTGCCTTTTGATACATCACAAAGACTTGCTGTCTTGGTCACAGATGCGCCAGCAAGATAACCCAAAATGTTGTGTGCATTGCAATATTTGGAGCAGAACTGTGCTCTTACTCTGCTAATTGAACCTTCACACTCTGCTCTTACTGGTGCAATGTGCAATTAATGAAGATTGGCCACCAGGCTGCTCCAATTTACCCATTAAACCTCCCATACTAAAATGGCCGGTGTTTCAGTTTTATTGTCCGACCCCTGTATGTAGTCTAGTATAAAGATGATCCGTGCAGAGACCCTAAAAAACTCCAGACAAATGTCTAAGATTCTTTAATATATTTACATTATATTAAAATACATGCATCAATGCCCATATATGCAGCTGAAACATGAAGCCTAGTGCATCCCAAATTTATCAACATTAACATTTTAATATTACCTTATAGTCATTATGGCTTTTAGAAAAATGTGTTTTGTTACATTACAACTAGTGGTGTTGTGCCAGACTGTCATAAAATGACTAGCAGCATCAAGACATCATTAGGAACCTCTACAACTCCATTGCAAAATATGTGGCCTGTTAAATTAGCAAACACGGAGCCCAACCCCATCCTGAGACACTACTTCTGTATGTGTAGATCAATAAATATTGTCCATATCAGCCCAAATATTTAATCATTTATTGTTCCTCATAACCATTACCTGTCTTATTCAGAGCAAACAATCACAGTCGATTCTCGTTCAAGTAACCAATAAATAAATCTGAGGTAACGTAACACAGCCTTATTCAACTTATACAACTTATTCCCACACGCACATCCTATTCAATCATATTATACAGCAATTAAGAACCTTGCTTAACATGTGCTATCTAAAGACTAAGCAACCATTCACACACCCATCATATAAATACACCCCTTACACAAGGTATGCAAACAGATGGATGAAGTGTAAGGGTGACTGTGCTCTCTTACTTCGAGTTTCTCTACTCTTCTAGAAAGATATTTGGTTTTTATGTTCTCCTCATTCAATTTGTTTTAAGGCTCTGGTAAATGATGACCCCTCCAACTAACAGCCAGCAAATAGCATATCTTCAGACATGAAGATATTTAAAATAAAAGATCTTATAAAAATTAAGAAATTAAAAAGAAAAAGGGAGAAGTAGTTGATTTAAGAAAGCAGTTCTCAAAACCTTTTCTTTTCAGGCCTTTTTTATGGATGGTAAGTGACCCTGCCGCCCACCACCAACTCTAGCCAGGGTAAAACCCAAAACTAGCAGGCTTTGTGAGATTTCTTATTGTTTAAAAAGATATTGCCAAATCAGAGGACAAACTTAAAATGAATACACTGCCGGTCAAGGTTTAAAAAAACCCTATTGTTTAGTAGTTCATTTGCAATGTATTTTCTTATCTAATCAATAACTTTATTACTGCACTTCTCTAATTCTTTTTGTTCGCTGCTGAAACTGAGACTTATTCTATTCATGTTAATCTGAGCTAAAGGCTAAAGCTGTTTCCATGTGGTTCAGCCAGACGTGACTCTTCCTGTATCAGTTTTCTCCAGTTTCCAAGAGTCTTTTGAAGGTGTAGGAAATAGTACTTCTACTTATAACAGTTACAAAGTTCTCTGTTTTTCTGTGTCTTTTTCTAGTTATTATGATGCGAGTGTAAATGTGCTGTGTGTGAGTGTGTAAATGCTGCAGTAGAGAGTAACAGCAGTAACACCACCTGTTTCAGCATTGCTTTTTTAAAAACTCCATTTCCAAAGCTCTGTTTATTTTCATTGCTAATTACCAGCTGGTAATTGTTTACTAAAAATCAATATATAATATATTTGATTATATAATTACTTTTATTTTTTCAGGTTTTAGTATATTTTTTTTCCTTAAAGGCTCTGGAAGTATAATGCAATATTGTGTCCACTGGATTTTGTACCCTTTCCGATTATTGACTGGACCTAATGGAGATAAAATTACAAAAATAAATAAAAAATTGGATTGTTCTAATACTTCTGACTTGTAGTGTGTATAGAAGAGATAAAACCTCCCCTAGAGCCCTTTGCAGATCCCAATTTGAGAACCACTGATATACTGTAGGTGTTATTCTTTGGAAGGGGTCAAATGGAAATCCCTAAAAACATAAAAAAAAACAAAGCAGATAAAACTTATTTACTTTTAATTATGGAAAACAAAAGTTAAATATTAACCTTCATTCGAAGAGATTTTAAATTAAAACACACACTGGCAACTTTAACCTTAAGACTTTAAAATACCAGCTACATTTAAAACACTCTTAACTTGAGCATGTAGCTTTTTGTTAGTTGATTCTGGAGATATATAAACTTATTTTCTATACACAATTATGGTAAACACACTTCAGCTTCACTTCATTTCCCTTCGTTTAATGTCAGACGCCACAGGTTTAGCTTTCAGTGGCTGTATAAACACTGCTATTCCAGCAGACAGGGATCAGGTACACATTAACTGTGCTAACTACAGGGACAGGAGGTTAAAAGATCAAGTGTCTGTTTCCTTCACTGCTCTTCAGCTGCTGTCCTCGTTCTCCTGAGTGTCCCTGCTTGAGCTCTCGTCCACGTTCTCCAGAGAGTCCCCCCGCTGGATGCTCAGCTCCCTGGGGTTCATCATGGGCAGTTCACTCTGGATGGGGTAGAGCCAGGGCTTGTGTTCTGGAGAGTTCTGGGCCTTCCACGCAGGGTAGTTCTGACCCGCCTTGTGCACGCTTTTCATAACCTGTGGGGTGAGGGAAAAAGGGTGTGGTTGAGGCGGTGGCACAAGTTTCGACGGATATGACGGTGACAAAGAGCTCTGGCTGTTCCTGTGCTGTCTAAAACCTGACACTGGAATCTGGCTCTTCAAGCTCTGTCAAACGATCTGGATTAGAGCAGCATTTTTCTGCTTTGAGTTGGGTATCTATCTGGGCACAGGTTTTGTGACAGCTGAGAAGTATGAGAAAGCTTCTGTTGTTAAGTAATGCTCAGACATTGTTGCATAAATTACTGGAATGACAAGAAACTGAGGCAAAAACTGAGGTTCACTAGGAGTCACTAGAGTTCATGCTCATTCTATAGGCCTGTGGCTTCCCTTGTGAAAAGGAAGTATACTTAAGAGCATTAAAAGTATGTTCAATTTAGGTAAAAAAAAAAATACTAAAAGTGCACTTTTTATTTAATAACCTTTCTAAAAAAAAATACACATTAAATAAGCAAAAAAATGCTTTAAATTCTACATTGTGTTGCTAGAATATATTGGCAATAAATACAGCTTTTTTAAGTAGACTTAAGGTGTACACAATTTGTGCATTAATACCTAAAGTAGTACATTTACAATATACTTCAATTGTATTAAAAGAAAGTGTTTAAATAGCACACACTTAAATCTACTTAAATTTGTAGAAGTTGTACAAAAAAGCTCTCGAAACCACAATTTAATGCTTTTAAATGTTGTGTTTAAATATAGCGTAATTACAACTAAAATATACTTAAGGTTGCCATAAGTTGTTCCAAAATAGTATATTTAGTATGCATTTAAGTACAAAATTTAAATTTTAAAAAGTATGTAATTTTCCCATGTTAATTATACTTTTAAAAATATATACTTTAATACATTTTTCTTTTGCAAGGCTTGTGAGGTTTTTGAAGCTCTTTTTTATGCTTTTGGCTATGAAATATATGTAGGCCAATTAATACATCTTAGAGGAGAAACGTAAACCAACAGAGTTAATGAGTTATTATGAGTTATTATAAGTTGTTAAAGTAATTTGGTCTTTTCTTAGGCTGTTAAGCCTCTAAATAACCTACACATTTGCCTTAATAGCTTTTAAATGTCAGTGGTAACACGGCAACATGATGCACATCACAATACAGGGGATATGATTCAATATATCACAATACAGCTCTGGAAAAAAATAAGAGAGCACTTCAGTTTCTGAATCAGTTTCTCTGATTTTGCTATTTATAGGTTTATGTTTGAGTAAAATAAACATTGTTGTTTTATTCTATAAACTACAGACAACATTTCTCCCAAATTTCAAATAAAAATGTTGACATTTAGAGCATTTATTTGTAGAAAATAGATTTCAAATAATGCAAAGAAAACAAATTCATATTCATTAAGTTTTAAGAGTTCAGAAAATAATATTTGGTAGAATAACCCTGGTTTCTAATTACAGTTTTCATGCATCTTGGCATGTTCTCCTCCACCAGTCTTAAACACTGCTTTTGGATAACTTTATGCCACTCTTGGTACAAAAATTCAAGCAGTTCATCTTGGTTTAAAGGCTTGTTTTCAATTTGGTAAAATCATAGAAACTAAGTGGTCTGTTATTATTTTTTGTCCATAGCTGTATTTTTCCATACTGTATATATGATAAATTGTGACATTTAATCAAAACTTTCAGAGTATAAAACACAATGAAAGTTCATTTTTTGTCCAATCAGAACAGAGGGAATTAGCAACAGAGTTTAACACTAATATCTAGTGGGTGGGGCTTAAAAACAACAGTGAATGAACCACAGTGTGACACCAACCTTTACATCTAAACTAATAATTTTGAAAATTTATACAACTGAACTAAGAGTCACTGGCTCCGAAATGTATGTAGGCCAATAAATACATCTTATAGGAGAAACGTAGATCCACAGAGTTAATGTGTTATTAGGAGTTATTATGAGTTGTCAAAGTAATCAGGTCTTTTCTTAGGTGGTTAAGCCTCGGACCTTTACCTTAATAGCTTTTAAATGTCAGGAGTAATGTGCTTTTGTCTTAAAAAACCAGGTAAGCAAGTTCTACATGAATCTCAGTTTTAGAAACAAACTAAACTAAAGGTCTTCAATTGAGTCTCTAACAATGCAGCAGTCAGCAATATTAATCAACAATATTAGGACGGCTAAATTAACCTTCATACAGTATCAAAAAGGAGTCCCAGCTAATTGTTTATTCTTTAAATAATATAAACAGGCAATATTTCAAAACTAGACATACTGGTGTGCTGTGCCATCATGTCCATCACACTTCACCAAAAACAATAAACTTCTGCTGAGTAAACATAGCCTTAAGCTACATTTCCCACATATACAGATATTTATTTTTTGTACTATTTTTTACTATTTCTGTTTAATTTATGAAACTTTTTGTGTACAGTCCAACAATCTGAAATCTAGTGATATCTGTGTGTGAACATTATTATAGGTTATTGTTATTATTATAATATTGAGATTCAGGCAAAAAAATCACATCACAATACAGGGAATATGATTCAATACATCACAATATACGGTCATACTGTAATTTATAACCAAATTAGAAACAGCATAGTATAAAACACACAATAAAAGCTCACTTTTATCAAAACAGAGGGAATAAACAGAAGAGAAGAAGAGTTCAACACTGATATCTAGTGGGCGGGGCTTAACCCCTGTCTGATACCAATCTTTACATATAAACTAATAATAAACTAATAATTTTGGCAAACATTTTGCTGCCTAGTTACTATTCTGTTCAATGTGAGAACTATTATGTATAGGACGCATGGCCTTATTCACCAGTATCTCCCTAAAAACACTTAAATTTCACATTAAAAGGTCTACATCAGATCTACAACATGTTTTTAAGTTTTCTGATGGATACTGATCGATTCCATTGTCCTCTTAAACTGAATAAATCCAAATAAATAAAAAAAAAAAAAACAGCAGTGATCGTCAGATTTAGGCCTGTCACAGTAACACATTTTGGATGACATATTTTCCTAGAAATTATTTAACTGTGATAAATAATAATGTGCCATAATAAATGTCAATATATGACCATTTTAAGTCACTTATAGAATGATAATGTAATAAGAAATTAATACTGATTAAAAAGAATAGGAATATTCAAATATTGGAACTGGAATTTGAGAAATGTGTACATACAGTATACTAAATAAATAAAACAAATAAAATTAATCTACAACCTAAAAGTCAACATGCTGGTTAGATCAGTGAGTATTACCTCAATAAGTAAACACGATGGGTAATAATGAGGTCAGCTAAAATGACTGAGGTCACGTTCATAGAGTATATTGCACAATAAGATACCATGACAAAAATGTATTAAGTGAGTTTTAATAAGAAATTCCTTCTTAAGAAGTCAGTAAATAAGGTGCACTGATTTTTGAGAAGCAGCTCTGCTACAGCTGCCCTGCCTGTTCTTATTTCCATCTGGCAGCAAATTTACCACAACACTGCCAAGCATAAATAAATGAGAGATAAAGCCGCTGTTTTCAGTTATTACAGCAGAGTTATGTAGGTTAGCAGTACTGGAAACACTGGGGTCAAATGGAAACATGTTTAAACCTGTGCCAAAAATTCAGATTATAAAACCACAGATGATTCTTCTCTTACCTTGGGAGCGAGGACCTGAGACGCCTTGTTCACCGCCCACTTGGGAAGAGACCCTGATGGAGGAGAATGAGGAGAATGGAATTTTCACATGACTCAACGAGCTTTATACAGCCAAACAAAGCATGCAACATTATTATTTTTATTATCATTAATATGTAGCAAGATTTCTTCTTACCCTTGGGGTCAGCTTGTGAAAGGTAGGTGAAAGAGCAGCTGTTCGGCCCGGTCGGTTTCAACAAGTAACCCGTCAGATAGGAGACCGCCCTCACCAAGTCTTTCCGTGGAGGATATTTCTGTAATAATAAAGGAGAAACGTCAGTAACCACAAATTAATTCAGATTACAGCACTGTAAAAAGACAAGGGGTGGGCTATATGGCCTTAAAATAATATTACAATATCTCAGGGACTTTCAGAGATAATGATATTCCTGGAAACATTGAAGGAAAAAAGAAAAACCCTAAAAAATATTGTATTAATTTCAAGAATTTAATACTGCAACAAAATAAATGTTGAAGTTAGTATAATAAAGCTATCTATCTATCTATCTATCTATCTATCTATCTATCTATCTATCTATCTATCTATCTATGTTACTTTATTTGTTTTATAGTACATGAGTCAACATCCAATTACAATTTTTCAAGACAATACATTTCTCAATATCAATAAATAATAAAACATTTCCAATTCCTATCCCTCCAGTAATGGCTGCCGGAATTACTATTTAATTAATACTATTAATACTTAATATTTATTTGTTCTATTCTTTGAAACTCTAACCCTTCATCCAGATGGAAGAGGCTTAAATTTATAGCACAACGACTAGTCACCTAAAATTGAGTTAGTTACTTGCTTTAACCATAGCTCTTATAGAGCCTCTAAACTAAATAATGAATTACTGATCAGCTTCCTTAAGTGTTTTACAATATGATTCAGGAAAATCCTGTTCTTAGATCAAGTCAGATTTCCAAAACCATGCCATCAAGCAAAAAGATAAATCTGATTCTATAATCAGTTTTGTGTTTAACTGATAAAATAGATTCAATCACGGTTTAATCAACCAGACAGTAGTTCAGTCTTTTCAAACAGTGCAAACGCTGCTGCCTCTTTTTAACAACAGCTTCACTGTTGGCTTTAATAATGGACATTCCATCTGAAATCAATGATAATATCTTTACTAATATACTAGTTACTCTTTAACAATTACAATTGGAAGAGTGATCTATTTTAAGCGTTTATTTATTTTATTGATGACGATTATGGCTTACAGCCACAGACATCTTTTATGGAGATGCAGATTTCATTTTTCAGCAGGACTTGGCACACTGCCCACACTGCCAAAAGTAGCAATTGGTCTTATATAATATTACAATTTTCTGAGATACTGATTTTTGGGTTTTCGTTGGCTGTAAGTAAATCAACAATAAAATAAATAAACGATTCAAATAGATCACTCTGTGTTTAATCTATATAATATATGAGCTTCACATTTTGAACTGAATTACTGTAATAAAGTGACATATTTTGCAAAGTCACAGATGACCAGACAATAACTGCTCGTCCTCATCCTGCAGATGACTGACAACGACCGAGTCATTTACATATTTCAGGATACTCCAATTTTCCCCACCTGATCTGACATTTATTTGAACAGAGGATAAAAAGTAAAGGTGAATGCACACATCACTATGGAGAGCCTGTGTGTGCATGTCACACCCAATTTGATAGTGTTGTAGCTAAACAAACAAGATCAATTTTCGAACAATCTCAAAACAATAGTTAGCTAAAGACTTTGGAGTTTGACACAACTGGTTCAATCATTTACCAGAGTTTTCACCATCATTGTCTCAGGTTAGCACTATAAGCATGCATAATGCATTTTGTAGTATCCTACACTTCGAAAACATCTCCACAGGTAAATAAATGTGTCTGACTTATTTAATAAGACTCTAATAGATAGAATTGATACTACACTCTATAGTACTACTGCTGATACTACTACATCTTGGATTGTGAACTCAAGGTTAGTGACGTTGGTTATGGAGACGTTCCAAACAAAAGTTCCTGCTTAAAACCAGGAATGCAGCACAAGTTTACCAACAAAGATGCAGACATACCGCATGCTTTACGGAGTAGTTCACGATGATGTATTCATCTTCTGATGCCTGCCAAGACCTCAGGGTCACCACGTCTCTGTTTTTCAGGGGTTTGGGACACAGCCCTGTAAATTAAGAGTCATAAGCAACAATGAGAACTGAGCTTTTATTTTATTTTAAGCTCTATGTAACAATAATTCAATGATTAGCTTATATCACACAGTATATGGACATAACTTATTGCCCAGTGTTTATATGTAGAAAGAGGAGATCAATGAATGAATATGCTTAATCATCAAAACTTAAATAAAAGCTCTTTAAAATGGAAAAACTACATTATTATTAGGCTGTTATTTTATTATATCACAATTATATCATAGGCATAAAATGGTCTTGTAATTTATTTATCATCCATTCCTATAAAACTGCATTTTATAGTAAGTGCCTTCCTAGGAATAAAATTAAATAACACAAATAGTTACTTTGTTATTTGTTACATTTGTTATATTTGTATTTATTAACTTTTTTACAGCATTTATCTTACACTCTTATCCAGAGCGACTTAAAATAATTAAAATAATTAAAAACCTTGAGTGTATTATTACGATTATACCACAGTTCCATTATCGCTGTTTATTAAAAAAAAACTTGAGTTTTCTCATCCTCTTTAACTTAAAATCTTTCAATAAACAGTGATAATATAATTGTGGTATAATCACAATAATACACTCAAGGTTCGTGCTATAACGTGTAATATTTGCACTGCTGTGCTGATCTACGACTGCAGCACAGCAGTGCCAATATTACACGTTATAGCACTCCCCCTCTCGTGTATTATTGCCCAAATAAACTTACAGGAATAGTAGCTCACATCAGCATTAGGTGAAAGCCGAGCAATTTCGAAGCTCTCAAGCATGGCAGGGTCCCACGTCTTCCGGTACTTGTTGTCATGAAGAACGTCATACATAGTGGCTGCTGAGACATCACTTATGGCTATTCTACACTGTGAGAAAAACACAAAAAAGAGGAGCATTATATTTTCTGATTAAAGTCTAGTCAGTACAAACAGGTGCATTACGAGTATACTTTGACATGATAGATTATTCTGACTTGCCCATATATTTTAAAAATGTTGATATATTAAGAAATATTTAATACAATATAAAAAAAAAATCATTCATTTTTTTAAGTGTATGGAGCATTTGTGTGAAAATGCACAGTCTTGAGCCAATTATGCCACAGAATCCTCCCAATTTATCCCATTTATTATTAAACAACTTACGTCTTATTATGTGTTTATCATTTAAAAATATATATTTTTCACTTAGACACACAGTTATGAACTATATTTAGTATTTAAATAATATGAAGCATGCTGTATATGTGTTAGTATTACAAATAAAATGCTTTAAATGTGCTTTAACATTAAACTTTAAACATTCGAATAAAGATTTACCATTTTGTATAGTACATCACCATTTATTTTAATCCAATAGAGCCTATGGTGACGTATATGTGTCACAGACCCTTTAAATTATGTGTAATGTTCCTTACAGCACTTTCTCAGTCATTTTAACTCATGAAGTCACTAAGTGACTCATACTGAACATCCTGATAGCATCATCACTGCAGGACAGTGTGTGAATCTGGGTTCATTCATTCATTCTGTTCCAACCATTTTAATAATAAAAATGGCTTAAATTGCTTAAATTAAAACGTTTTACGCTCCATATAACTAGTTTTGATCTAATCTCTAGAACAATATGTTAAATATATATTATCAAATTGTTTTTATTTGTGTTACATTAAGATTTTGATCTTGAAATATTTAGTCATATGACCACAATAAGAAAAAAATGAATGAGCTGCTCATTGAATTTATCTGCTTTAATTTAGCAGTTAAATTTTTCTGAAATAGGTCTGGTCTCTTATGGGTTAAGAATATTGAGATTAGTTTTTTTGTTTTTTTTTTTACATAAAGTATAACCCAGGCTTTTTTCTTAAATTCCACATTTCATTTAATTTCCTAAAAACTTATATTGCATTTATGATGGTGATATGACACAATATTTGAAAATGTTGGGGATATTATTGTGTTCAAAATAACATGTTATGAAACACCTCTAATAAATAGTTGGGCTGTATTGTCCAGAGCTAGTTTTTTAAAGCTTTTAAATATTTATGTATAAAAAAAATCTTAATTTCTTCCTACGACCTCCTCTTTTTTTTTTTTTTTTTTTTACAAAATAAAAGTCCCACACTGACTTAAAAATCCTGTTTCTGGCTTTAAAAAAAATACACAAAATGTCTATAAAAATAAACATTTAAAAATCATTAACGCTGTGTTTAAAACAGAAATCCAGATTAATATGACATTATTATAAATATGTGTTATTTTTCAAAACTTCACCAGGTGACAGGTGTGCAGTATTAAAAACTATATAATATTTGTATTATGTATTAAATCTTACCTTGATTTTGTGAACTTTGGAGTAGCTGCTTTTGTTTCCCTGTACAGAGTTAATAGAGGGCACCTCCACCCAAACGTCCATCCCATTCTTACTGTATTTATTCTCCCAGTTCTCTGTAGAAGAGCACTGTCTCCTCAAATCAGCGAAAACAGATTCATCAGGAATAATCCCAGAGCCTCGAGACATGGCTGAGAACTTAAAATCACCAGAAACAGAGTAAAAGCGTGTCCTGGAGTCGCTCCTCTGACCTGCACACCTGTAAACCTGCTGTACCTGCTGGAAGTCTCAGTCTCAGGTGTGTTTGTGTGTGTGTGTGTTCGGGTTCTGCTCGTCACCGCCGGTTCAGCTCTTCAGGTCTGACTGGATTCTTGTCGGTTCTGCGTTTACCTGCCAGTTAAAGCCCTTAACGGGACTTCCTGGAGTCCTACAGGTGACAGGTGTTAGGAGGCCACGCCCACTGCCTCACCTGCGCTAAGCTGATCTGAGCTGAATAGAGAAGCTCTGGCCTTCTGAACCGAAGCTGACCCAACTGAACTGAACTGAGGAGCTGAAGATAAGCTAGATAATCTTTTATACAACTTGTGACTCAACAGCAACAGCCAATAGCCAGCCAGCCCCTCTGTATAAACCTAATGCTGGTGTTAACCCTTTCAGACCCTGCGTCCTTTGCAATGGACATCTGTGTTCTTATTTATTGTGCATTCATTCTTGCATTTAACACATATTGAGGCCTGAATTGACTTTTATCAGCCAATCAAAGAGCAGTTTAGCCCCGCCCACTGCACTGGACAAAAAGTCATTGAAAATTTTATATATATATGATTATAATCCCATTATCATTGTGAAATAAAAAAAACATGAAATTATATGAAAAAACAATGTTGAACAAATGATTACACTGCATTTACACCAATTTGAAAACCTCTCAATGTAAGAAGATGGATGATCACAAGTCATCAAACCAAGCTGAACTGCTTGAATTTTTGCACCAGGAGTAAAGACATAAAGTTATCCAAAAGCAGTGTGTAAGACTGGTGGAGGACAACATGATGCCAAGATTCATGAAAACTGTGATTAAAAAAAACAGGGTTATTATTCCACCAAATATTGATTTCTGAACTCTTAAAACTTAATGAATATGAACTTGTTTTTTCTTTGCATTATGTGAGGTCTGAAAGCTCTGTATCTTTTTTTTGTTATTTTAGCCATTTCTTTTTTTTTTTTTTTGCAAATAAATAATAACAATATTTTTATTTGGAATTTGGGAGAAATGTTGTCTGTAGTTTATAGAATAAAACAACAATGTTCATTTTACTCAAACATAAACCTATAAATATCAAAATCAGACAAACTGATTCAGAAACTGAAGTGATCTCTTATTTTTTCAGAGCTATATATATATATATATATATAGGAGTGTTTTACAGATAGAAAACAGCATTTTTCTTATATTTTATTATAACTGGAACATGATTCAAGTCTGAAAGGGTTAATGCTGGGTGTGTCACGTGGCTGAGTGTGGGTGGGTGCGGTTGGTGATACTGGCCTATCACACTGTGGGTGTGGAGCTCATTCACATTGTCGTCACTCTTCATTAACATATGAACAGCACTAAACGCCCACCAGCGTCATTCAGCAGAGCAGCCAGTTTCTGCTATCTCTGAGATTAGATTTAGGATTTTTTCTTTACAGATTTTACTGATGGCCTTCCATCACCCCTACACACATCGATACCACTCTAAAGCACATACTGAGAGATTCCCTGAACACCACCCTCAATTTGTCTATAATTAACATGGACATAAAACTATTTATAGAGTGACTGTCCTAATATTAATACACTTGAATGTACATTTAACACTTTCAGACCTGAATTATATTCTAGTGATGAAAAAACTTAAGAAAGCTGTTTTAAGAATGCTGTCAGTAAAGCACACATTTTGTCACCGACCAATGAAAACATTACATATTTTGATCACATAAATTGTCCCTTACATTGTTTTTAAATTTCTTGCTGAATGGACCAATACAAATTCTCTAAAAGTACCTGAAAAAAAAAACTATTTTTACACTGACTTCAATTGAAAAAGGTTTTATCTTTTATTTTGGAAATATTTTTCGTTGGACAGCAGGCAATATACTAGATTAAATTATATATACATTATATAAAATATTTATTTTTACATGTAAATTGCATAGATAGCCTGTGTTTAACATGTATTATATTAATTATTGACCTTTTTATTTCACAAACAATCTCTAAATAAGCTAAGCTACTGTTTCATCAGCTGGTTTGTGGTCTATTCTCATGGAAAGAAGGTCTCAATTAGTGTTATGTGCAACAACACAAGAAAATACATGAAGTCTACTGTAGTGGACGCAGACAACTTAACCAATGGATAATTATTGATATTAAAAATGTAATTTACTGAAACAAAAATTATTAGGCTAAACAGATTTAGTAGTATTTATTATAAGCCCATAGCCTTTATTAGTAAGACGTAAATTTATATTATTACTCACTGATTGAGAAATAAATTCTGAAAGTTGGGAGATTAGTTAACTTTATTTAGTTGAGTAGTTCTTGCCCTAGTATGATATAGAACATTACTCAAATATTCACTATTCACTGCATACCTGTAACTCTACCTCTTCACTACTTTACAACTGATGCTTTCAAACACTTTATTAAGAGACAAGAAATTCAAGTATGGTTTTCATAAGGTTTTCTTTATAGTTTGGGGGACTTGAGTACTACAATACAGAATGTAAAAAATGTAAGGTGTGTCCAAACTGTATAAGCAGTGCCAAAGTACCAAAGCCATTCACACAGTGTAATCATGACAAATTACCAGCACATTTGGTGAAATATCTTTTATTTCATGTGATATTCAGTCTTTCTTTAGCCTTCCTTTTTTACAGCAGATAATAAGACATTTTTTCCACACAAACTTCGCTAAACACTAGTAGACAGCATATTTCAAATAGACAAACACACTTCAGAATAGCACACAGCTGAGTTTTCAGTTGGTGACGACACGTGGTAGAACTGTTCAGGAGAGTCGCTTCTCGTAATTAAATACGTACATATCCAAATAATGCCAAACGCTAACATTGTAAAACGAGCTAGCTGACAGGTGCGTGTACTGGCGGCGTCTGAAAGTGTACAGTTGAAAGTGTGTATGTGCGTGCGTGCATGTGTTAGCAGTGATATCTTTCAGCAACTATACACCCACTCAGGCTATATTCTTACATCTACACAAAGAGCATACAGTTGAAAGGGAGAGAGAGAAAGAGAGAGGTCATAAGTAGTGTGACCATAGTGATGAGAGAAAGTACACGACCAGGTCTCTGTGATACAGTAGCCAAGCAGAAAGGCAAACCAAGGCGATTCAGCTGCTTGTGTTCCCCCTCCCGCCCGCGAGTGTTGAGAATAACTGTCGTTCAGGCCAAGCATACGCATCTTTTTCACGTATTTTTATGCCCTTGCAAGATAAATAAATTAACACGTAAAACCAACAGTCTTAAAACGAGCAATAGCAACACAGGTTAAACTCCTCAAGACACTTCTCTACACTAAGCAACTGCTGTTAATACAAGAAAAAGAAAAACCTCAGCAGGCCTCTGTAATCCACGATGCTGTGGCTTCATTTGGTGCACTGTGACTGAACAAACCAAGCAAGGCATTTTTGTGCTAAAAACCACCCTTTAGATAGCATGCTGTTCCTACAACGGTGTACCAAACACAAGGCAAACAATGGGACCATGAGCACAGAGATACCAGACGCTGCAGCTGCAGAAATTCAGTAGCCTATATATACTCTAGCGGGAAACGCCAGTGCTGCCCCATCTTACGCCATGGAGCCACGTAAGTGTTAATCTAGGCATTGTACGCTGTATTAGTTAGTACAGGTTCTACAATTAAGGGAAGGTAAATTACAATTGATGGTTAGGTTACACACGTATTTTTATGAAGTCGCGTATCTAAAATGACTGAAATTACTGAATAAAAAAATAAAAAAAAAATGAATATGCACAGCTTCTTATTTATATCCCCAGCTAAGTATATTCGCGTTCCATGCAATCCCCCAAAAAGCCTTGTGTACAAAAGCGAGCCTGACCAGAGAATGAAGAGAGGTCGGTCTATAAATAACCCACACTAATATGAAGTCTTCTTTGGCCATTATCCTGTATCCTGAAACAAAAACTCAAACTGTACTGGTCCCCAACACCACAATTTGACAGCATCCAATTATATTACTGTGTGTATGCGCATTTCTCACACGTTGAGATGACATTTAAACCTCGCACTAGAGCCAGAAATCATCCTTTCTCTCTCTCAGTGTCCGGGTTTTCTGCTTAAGCTTTCATATGAAACAGTCTGAACCGAAGATCAGTAGATGAGAAGATCCGAAAATCACCAAATTGAAATCTGAAACATTTGTCAATTTGTAAATGTAAAAAAAATCAAAACAAACACAAAAACCAAAGAGTAAACTCAAAATCTCAGTAACCACAGTTCCTCAGTACATACACAACACGCTATCTCACCGGCGTCTCTCGCCACTCCTCTCTGTACTCCACCACCTCCGCTAAAACTAAACGGCAAGGCATCCAGTTATGTGACCTTGGTCCAACATAATTCAGAGTTCAGAGAATCTCAAACAAACAAACAAATTAACAAACAGTAAAAGAAATATCACAACGATGAGTGTGACAGCACTGATGCCCAAAAGGTGCAAGAACTCAAGAGCGATTGAGCCGTGTCAGTCTGCAATCCTATATAATGCCATGCAGTCAGAGTAGATGAGAATCCGATGAGCATTTAACCTATGCAGTGATTTCGTTTTTTTTCCCTTTAACATATATATATTTATATCATTTTTTGATAATCTGTTTTAATACAGAGTAATAGCACATCCACACGGTTACTCCGAAAAGTCACTGAGTCGAGGGGGAAATAAAAGGTGCTCCAACTAATGGCACAGGGCCACCGAGAGGAGCGAGTGGCCACTGAGAGACAAGCTGTTGGTGGGGAGGAGGCAGGGCTGGTGGGGGGTCTGGGAGTGGTCACTAGCAGGAGCAGCTGCTCTCGGTCACAGGCAGTTCTGGAGGCTTCTCCAGTTTGATATCGATCACTGAGAGAGAATTAAAGTTAAGGGAAAAAAAAATAGTTACGTAGATTAAAAACTCACAGTGAAACACAGTGAGAGTATAATAAGAATGTGTAGAAGAGACGAGCACAAATCTAATCCAAATCTGATCTTTCATGTCGTGTCATACATGACACCTGTGTTGTCTGTGTGGCTGTGTATTCACAAAGATAATGCACTGAAATTTTCATTTCTGATTTGGAAAATCAAAATTCATGCAAGTAAACGTGGCTATATAAGAAAATGGACGGCAGTAGTAAAGCTTAAGACCTTATAAATATTTAGATATTTATATTTAGATAGTTTTTTTCCAGTAACATGAGAAGGCTTGTGTCACAACCACACAGTGTTCCTAATGAATTGGTCAAACATGACTACAGGTCACAGCCGCAAAAGACAAGTTAAAAATAAAACCCGACCATGGCTGAACAACGTGTCCTTTTTACAGCAAGATTTGAGTGAATGAATGCTTGTGATAAGCTCAGATGCAGCCTAAACTCATTCATAGCTCCTGTAATACTGGCTGGGATTAAAGTGAAACTTAATGTGAAGCATTGCTCTGTTATGCATGCGTGGCTCTTACACAGTGCAAACTGTTCAGACAGATGTATGATATGGATCACATTAAAAAGACTGTGTGAACAGCCTAAACTAAACATCAGTCAGAAATTCAGATTTGGGCCTTTTTTTATTATTATTATATACTCACAAGCCACAATATTCAGGTTTATATTATGTAAATATAATATACTCTTGCTTCGTATCTGTAAGAGTATTAACTAAAGCAAGGGTCCCAAAGGAACCTTTTGCAACTTGTGGCACACCACAAAACTTTAGGTGGCCCATGCTAAAATCTAGAGTTGATTTCCTAGACTGCAATTAAGATTATAAATAGACTATATATTATATACTATATATTCCTTTCAACTGAAAAGGTTTCCTTCAAAATGGATTAATCCCTGTCTGGAAAGCTGACTCTTAGTCAACTTTAAACAAATACATCACAACAGTCAATGAAAATATCAAACTGATAAATAGATTTAAATATGATGTTTCGTTATTATTCATTTATCTATGATGATCTATGGTGTAACAAACTTTTTACCCAGACCCAGTTAAACATATTTATTTAACTAACTTGCATTAGCTTGAATTAATGCAACACCTAGCTTTGTCAGTCATGTACTGTACTATGCCAAACAATGAGTAAATTAGCTGAACCTAAATATAAATGTTCTTTCAAATCACGTTTGCTTAAATGCCTTAAAATAATCCTTTTTACTTCCTACCAGCAGCAAACTGAGAGGCTGAGACCTAAAGCATGTAAATCACCAACAGTGAAAGCTAGCCCAGTTAAACACTGTCCTACAACAAGAGCAACAAACGAGACAAACTCGTTTTTTGTGTACGGTTATAAGATCTGCAAGGATTAAGTGACTGATATCAATACTCCAAGTACAGTGTGCACAAAATATGCAATGTATCTGATGTTCACACACATAAAATAAGGTATTTAGCAGCTTTAGTGATACAAACCAGAAACAATGAACCCCTAGTTCTGCTTTAAAAAGGATACTGTCCTCTTTGCTTTTCTCTGGTGTGCTATCCATCCCAGGCAAGGCTGCCGCAACACGTCGGAACAGCTGTAAAAATAAAAATACATACATAAATTAATCAATTTGTGATATAATTTAGTTACTATACCACATTATGATACATAAATTGATACATGGTGATACATACATGGAAGACATATAGCTACAATATACCTACAAAGGAATATCACAGCAAGTTACTCTCTGAGACTCAGAATGTGCTTTTCAACTAGAATTAGGGCTGGACAATACATGGTAAATATCACAAATGTATTTAAAACTTGTCCACATGTTTATCTTGCGCCTGCTGCATAGATTACCACCTTAGTCCGATTTCATTCCAAAAAATAAAAACATGCTTGGGGTCATTTGTGCAGAAATGGTTTGGTTTTCAAAAGGGACGACTCATGTTTCGGATGTATTTTGGGGAAATATTGCAATTAAAGGAGAAGCACAATGACTTTCACCCCCCCCCCTCCCCCCAAAAAAATCTCAAATAGTATTCAATCAAATCCAGCATAGTATGCAGAGGCAGTGGAAGATCATGAAAAGTGCATTTGTCATAGGTTTATTAAAATATATATATATATATATATAAAATCAATAGTCAGGTTGAAAGATGTTCTGGGGTTTTTTGCTGCCTCTAGCACCTGGTGCCTTGACTGTGTTATAAAGATGGGTTTGCTCTCGTGTGGGTCATGGGTCTTGCAGCAGGACAATGACCCCAAACAAAGTGCTGGCAAGTTCTGAAGTGGCCAGCAAAGAATCTGGATCTAGATCCCATTAAGCACCTGTGATGAAATCTTAAAAATGCTATTGGGAGAAGAAACCCTTCAAATATGAGAGAACTGGAGCAGTTTGTAAAGGAAGAGTTGTTTGAAAATTTGCATGGAATTATATAATTTGGAATTATATTTATCATTTTCTACGTTTTTTGTGTTGTTCCAATACACACAAAGAAATTTGTATAACATTTGTTTAACAAATGTTGTGTAACTAACAATTCTATGGGAGAAATACTTTTTTCTGTTTTCTGGCCATACATATAAATTCCGTATATTGCCATTTTTCTTTAAAGTATATTGAGATATGCATTTTTTTCATCACGTCATATCACCCAGCCCTAACTGAAATGTGAATAAATAACCAATATATAAATGGTTTAAGTAACTACATGATTTAAATATTCTGATGACTGTATTTTTCGCACTATAAGGCACATTTAAAATCCTTTGATTTTCCTCAAAAATCGTCATTGCCCCTATAATCTGAAGCACCTCATGTTTGAATTCTACCAGTCAGGTATTAAGGAGCAGTAAAGCCACTCCAATAAAGTTCAGCATTAAAAAGGAGTTTCAGTTTAGTTCCCCAGCACTGAGGCTGGAGCAGTTTTAGCATTAGCCGCTAACCATGCTAAGCACTAGCTCTTATCGTTCAGAGGTGAGTATATAAGACTGTAGCCTGCTGCTAACTCCGGCAGGCACTGCTGGAGCAGCATTAGCATTAGTTGCTAATGACCCTAAGCACTAGCTCTTTCGCCCCTCAGAGGCAAGTATATCGGAGTGTAGCCTGTGCATTTACTGTGTTAAAACAAGCTACGTGGAACAAACCGCTAGCTAAAATCGAGGTAAGCTGCTAAAGCTGCTGCTGCACCCAGCCTTAGTGGAAATATGGAAATCTAAGCTTACTGCAAAAAAACAGAAGCACTTTACTCACCCAAATAAACAGTTTTCAGGAGAGAAATCTGTGTAGATTAACATCCAGCACTCGTTTGACTTTTAAAAGCTTAGCTTTACTTAACTTAGTTAACCCCCCACCACCACCACCCAGCGGCGAGACCAGCTGATTTAGAAGGAAAACATGGCAACACCCCTGTTCCTTACTAGTGTCGCTTATTGAGCCGTGCGCATTACGTATAAAATAGACCAGAAAATAGACGTTCATTGATAGTGCGCCTTATAGTGCGAAAAAATAAGATACAAAGGGGAAACTACAAGAGACAGGGAATATATAATGTCTCCGTCTCTTGCAATTCATGCAGATTTGTGTGGCACGGATCATGTGAAGCTCTACAAGCAAGCAAATCAACACACAAACAATTCAAGTGCAAGAAAGTCTGACCAAAGCAGCCCTTAGTGCAGGACTGAAGCATGTGAGTGAGTGCAGGGGAAAATACGCGATAACACTCAGGAGTGGGTGAGGTCAAAAGGGACAGTAAAACAAAAGGGAAGACCGAGAGTAAGACAGAAAGTGAGAGAGAGTAAGACAGCAGCAGAGAGGGTTGGCTAAAGGGGGGGGACGCAGGTGGGGCTGGCCTGTCCTTGTTTTGCTGAGTCTATACCTGTTTGACATTGTAGCCAGTCTTTGCACTGGTTTCAATGAACATGACATTCAGTTCCTTAGCCCTCTGCTCGCCCTCCTCCGTGGTGATCTGTCTGCTCAGGCCCAAGCAGGAGGGGTGGGACACAGACAGACAAAGGGGAGGGAAAAACGGCAACAAAAACAGAAAGGGGAGGAAATAAACAGGGAGAGAATAAGAGAAAGAGACTCCACGTCAAATTAGTAAGGAGGAAAAGGAGAAAGTTTAGTAGTAGTTGTTTGATAAAATGCTTTTAAAAGCTGAGAAGAAGAAACAGCAGCCCTGCTAAGAAATGACCGAACATCTCAACAAGAGTCAAAGAGAGTAAAGTCAGTGAAAAACTTCAACAGATTCACACAAAACATGTGGCCAAATCTACAATCAATAATATCTTTAGTAAGATGGTCACTGACCCTTTTATCTGGTGAGCTTAATGCACTCTACACGATTTCAGCCCCAAATTTCCAATTACAGACAAATTCTGATTACAGTGATAAATGTAATGAGTAAATAAGGACAATTTTGGTCACCCATGTTCTATAAGTAGAATTCACCAAAACAGAAACTGTTGTTTTATTTCTCCTTTTCAGCACAAACTCCAACAGGTGCCTCTCCAATTCATACACAGACATGCCAAATGTTACAGGAATGCATCATGTAAATGGAACAATGTGTTACCTTAGGGGACGGCATTGGATCATCCACACCTGTATAGGTTTTGAGGTGTTTTCTTGTGTTTTATCTTTCTATAATTAAATTAAATGTCTAATTGACCACATTTTATACTTTATTAACTTTTATATGAAAACTATCACATGCCTCTTTTTCTAAACTGCAGCTAATGCAGAACCAATAGGATGTGCACACTCAGATGAAAGTGCAGGATCCTTAGCTCTGATACATTAGCCAGCAGACAGATGCCTGTGCCAGCCAGCATCACACTGGGAATGATGTGGGGAGGAAATGCCAACAGCCCACCCCGGAGAGACTATTTGGCTAATTTTGCTCTCTCAGACTCCGGCTGCTGAGGTCATGTCCCATGACATTTGGCATATTAGTGTATTAAAGGAGGATCTTGTACAGTAGGATGCGTCGTGTTTCAGGAATACTCCAGTGATTCTGAAAGTCGTGTAGTGTCCATTAATCATAATTACTTCTTAACAACACCTGCAGCTTAGACCCACCTGCTTGACGTTATACCCAGCCTTGGCGCTGGTCTCTATGTACATCACATTGAGCTCCCGAGCTTTTTTCTCTGCAGCCTCTACTGAAACTTGCCTGCCACAGTCCAGTGGAAAGGAGGAGTGTGAAAATGGTTCAAATCATATTGAAGATGGAAAGGCAGAAGTCATAAAAGGGAATCAAAATAAATCAAATCAAAATGTGGCACACCATGGAAAAGCAATAATAATTACATAAAAGGTTAACATAATTCCAACTTTGACGATGAGGATGAAAAGTGCACCAAAATCATAAGGATTAAAGGAATAATTAAAATGAAATGAGACACTTCATACATGTAGCATGTGGCTAGAAGGGTAAAGCTGCCTTTGCAATCAAGAGGCTGCGAGAGGATTTTTACACTACTGTAAAATTCATACTGTTCAGCACGGAAGCACAACCAGTGTGAATAGTACAGATATTTTAAAAAGTCAATCTTCATCCCTACTGTACCTTTTATCGGCCAAGTCTGTTTTGTTGCCAACCAGCATGATAATGACATCACTTCCCCTCTCCGTTCTGACATCATCTATCCATTTAGAAGTTTGCTGGAAGGAGTTAAGATCTAAAGCACAGAAAAAAAAACACTTTGACATAGAGGATCTAAGAATTACAATTATTTCAGATTAGATTATTCTGCACAAAACAGTCACACTCACTCTACGTCAAAAGCAAGCCATCAGAAGAAAGTGAACATGAAAACCGTTAGTATAAAAGTTGAACACACAGTGATAGAAATATAAACTGAAGCCTGGATACCTTCACTTAGAGATGCACCGAATATTTTGAAACTGAAAATATTCGTCATAAAATGTGAAAAACTGAAAAGAATTAATAAATAATATTGGACAACGACTGATTCATTTTAATTCTTACATTAGAGTTTTTTTCATACCTTATTTATAGCTTTATTTATACATTATTTACATATGCACAGAGGTAAATTTACTGAGGTGGCTAAAATTGCACTGCTTAAGTAAATGTATGATTAGAATAGCACTATTGAGAAACGTCTTGACTAAAACTGCACTAGCGAAGTACACTGCTGATAGAAATAGCACTATCAATGTAAATTTGATGGTTTGTCATTTGGGATAATAGAAACGAAATAGAAATTGTAGTTTTCTACATGCTTTTTTTTTTTTTTTTTTTTTTTTTACAGGTAAGCCAAAAATACATTTTGGCTATAATATTTATTACATGGTAGAAAAAGTGCCAACTTTTTGTAAAAAAAAAAAACAAAAAAAACTGTGAAACAAAATTTGTTTGGTATTCAGGCTTTGCTTATTTTGCATGGTTTTGGCCCAAAATCTTTGTTTCATTGCATCGTTACTTGTGTGCATGTAGTGCAAAGTCTCTGAAACACTTCAAGCAATGTTTTTGTTATTGTTCTCTCTCTCTTCCAGTGTGTGGGAAGTATCAAATTAACTGTGTATCTAAAGCTTCTGTTTAGAGAAGACAATGGGCGAGTAGGAAGAAACCCTCCCAGTCGGCAGAACCTGCATTGTCAATGTGAACAGCCGTGAATCGACTGGAACCACTGCACTATGTTCCTTATCCCCAGGGGACGTAAATCTCTGCTGACCCAACAAGTGTGGCTCCGACTCACTGGTAATGTCATAGACCACCACAGCGATAGTGGAGTCGCGGATGTAGCTGGGGATGAGGCTACGGAAGCGCTCCTGCCCTGCAGTGTCCCACAGCTGCAGCCGAACCTGAGGAGCCAGCCGGTGGCATGCAGAAGACAAGAGGGAAGAAGAACAGTAGAAAGAGAAGATAAAGGATACAAAAGAGCAGATTAGAGCGCAGAGGAGCAGCGTTAAAAAGAGAAAAACATCAGTCCAGAAATCAGGGAAATACACCAACATGTATCACATCTGAGGAACAACTGAGGAAGATGCACAGCACAAATAATGAAATCATCTGGAGGATTTCAAAATGGAGATGTTAGCAGGATTCACTCAATGCAGGCAAGCAGTTAGGATGAGTGATGCATTCCCGTGTTCCTGCTTCTTGTGAGATGCTTTAAGAATGACACGCTCTGTGCTTAAGTAATGCTGGACACTCGTCTCTACAAGGCACAACACCATCTGGGTGTTCAGCCTTTGCGGTGCAATTTAATGCAACAGTTCAGCATGTTTTTTTGCCTCTGTAAAGCTAGATGCTTATTTTCTGCAGATACTCTCCAATTCATTATATTTTTGGCAGGTTTTTAAATTTGCTAGAAACAGAGGTCACTGAATATCTGGCAAGCAATCAAGAGTCTCTTCCTAATAAAACTGGGCAATATTATATATACTGATACCATAACATTGATGTACTGCTTTTAAGCTTTATCGAGTTATATGACAGTTAATCCATTATATGATGCTCAATAAAACAGGTGTGTCATCATTGCCTGTTTGTTATTGTAGTAAAATCCTGAATCCTGCTTTGGCCCTTTAACTATGTATCCAGCTACTGACAGTTAATATCTAATTCAATGCTTCCTATTCTTTGGTAAACTAGTTTGGTACAACAAAACTGTGTTGACGTCAGTTGTAGTAATAAAGTAATTTATTACCCATTCCTTTTACAGAAACAGCTTAATTATTAAACAGCTTAACTATGTAGAAACAGATTATTTATGTTATTTATTAGGTGTTAGTAAAAATGACCAAAAAATTATGTGCTATTTACCATTTCTTTTGTACAAATTACCAAAAAAGCGTGCATTATACTTAAAAACAAGCTTGCAAAAATGTTGCACTATATTTTTAAGTAAAACTAATAAAAATCATTTTTATGAACATGAACTGGTATGGAAATGCCATTATTTTACACAGAAAGTTGTGAGTACTTTATGAGGACTAACACGGCAAAGAAATCTACATATAGGGATATTTTTAATAAAATGTAGATAGTCCAGTGCAGTAATCCCACATCGCCTAACCATTCTGTTCTTCAGAAGGTCAATAAATGTGTTTTTCATTATTAATTGTCAGTTTAAAATATCATACAATGGTAAACATCTGTCCAAAAACAATACTGATACCAATATGATTTACAGATCATCTAGCACACCAATATAAAATACTGCATGGTTCTCTTTAGTGTACATTTAAGAAAATCAACTATTATATACTGTACTATTTTTCTTTAACATGCATTTAGAATTATTCTGCTAATTTTTTAACAACCAAAAGTGAATAATCGATTTCTCAGCTTTCTCATTCTGAGGGTATGAGTCTTTTTGGACTACTCATAACTTTATAGATGCTAACCAGCTCAATCATCAATTCAAGATACAGTTTTATATTTGGAGGATATAAAGATACTGATATTTTATCAATATCATCCAGACCAACTGAATCGCTGCTTGCTGCATTAGGTATTCCTGCAGCTTCATTAGAAATTTGCTCTGAGTCATCCATCACACACATTGAGCTGTGAGAGTATCATTCACCTCAGCATCTCTCAGACCTACTCCACCACATGCTCTGGGCACCATGATGGGCTGAAACGGGAGCACCAGCTACCTACTTGCTATATCATAGACCACCACAGCGGCCGCAGAGTCACGAATGTAGCTGGGGATGAGGCTACGGAAGCGTTCCTGCCCTGCAGTGTCCCACAGCTGTAGCCGAATCTACCACCATCCGTATGGCACAAGCCGCGAGGGCCCCAATTCGGCAAACAGCCACGGGCAAAGTGAGGGTAGACAAAGACACAACCAAACCAAAAAATGAAAAACTAAAACGGTATGAATCATAAGGTACAGACATGCAAAGTACTATGCAAATGAAATCTGGAAGGGCACTGATTTATGGTGTGGCGAAAAACAAAAACACACAGGCTAGCTAGGTGGATAAGGATATTAAATAAATCAAGCTGTGGCATGCCATTCACATTATCATCAACACAGGACAGGGTGTGACCACTGAAAATTGGTTTAGTCAGTCACAGCGTGGCTCAAAACTTTGATTCAGTTGAGGGATGCAAATATAAGAATCATCATAGACAATACAGTGAAATATAAAGATTAAATATGGCATTTCTGACATGCATAAGGTCTTGGGTACCCACGGCGAAAGCTGCTTACCGTACGATCCTCCAAATACATGGTTTTTGATAGAAAGTCTATGCCAATTGTTGCCTAAAGAAAGTGAAATAGCTATTGTTTAACATCATACAGAAAATGAATTACTGGTAAAGAAGATCACTGATTTAGCTTATATTTATAGGTACCTGGTAGGTGTTATCGAAGCTGTCATACATGAACCTGGTGATTAGAGAAGTCTTCCCAACTGCAAACAAATAAAAAAATGAGCATAAATTATGTGCATTAATACACATTTAAACAATATACACACAAAACACATCATACACACAGTCTATTTAGGGAGCAGTTATCTTATGTGTGGTGATTGATGGGGGTAAGCAGATTGATCCAAAATAGCGTTAGTTATCTACACGAATGTTGATGTTGGATTGGCACTAGTTTAAAAGGATTGTTTGTGTTTCAAAATAACTCCCATGATTCAACAGATCCTCACATCAGTCATGAGTTTGCCCTCCGCCAATCACGAACTGCTGCACAGATCAGCTCCACTGAAATACTAATGCATTTCACCTATTTGTTACATCTGAGGAGAACATGTACCATTCCGGTGTGTTTTTGTGGAGTATTGCCACAAGTACTGTGCTTGTTCTCCTGTTTTTGCTTCCATTATTATCCTGTATTTCCTTGCTGGAAGCACATTTACTGAGCATCCAATTGGATTGCTCTTTCTACAAACCAATTTTTATGTTTTACAAGCCTGCAACCAGGTTTCTTTTGAGATTATTCCCAATCATGCTTCTAGTGGACATTTACAAAAAACTGTCGAAGCAGAAACAGAGAAAGCTTTTTATAATTTTTTAGCTTCTTGTCTGTGCAGTATTTAATCATGACCATGGTTAAATGAACAGGGATGCTTTGCTGCATTATATTTGGTACTGGAGAGAGCTCATATATTGGTTATTCACAGATTTCCACTTGATAATTGACAGTTTGCATTAGCCTAGGCTGAAAACTAGTATTATGCACAGATGATTTTGTCAGAATACAAACGAGAAAAAGACTTCTCCTAACCACCTAACAGGAAACAATGTGTTCTAGATGACAGACTGAGAAGGTAGGAGCTATCAAGATAAAACACAAAATCATTTACCGGTCATGAAAATGTATAATCATGAAGCACTGTTATTCAAGAGCTGGACACTATATATTTTTTCTTATATCAACAATAAGCATATCTAGGACCATCAGTACTTGAAGAAGGCTGACCCAACTGTACATGTGGGGACAGGCCTGGACAAATACCTTGTCTTTGGTGAATATTACATGTATTTCTCCACTATTTTTTAGAAAGGTTAATAGCACTGAACACTGTTTGAGACCTGTTGTCCATCAGAATAGATCATGAATCAGCCAATGAAAAAGTATACAAGCCAATGAAATAATAATTTAGCCCTGCTTAGTGCACTGTAAAAAAAAACAGCAAACTCGGACATTAGAGCGTGGCAGCACTAGAGAACTTGAACAAGATAAAAGATCATTTTTACTAATTTAATGTGATTGACAAAAATTTTATAATGTTTACAATATTTTACTGTTCAGGGATGGTTTGTGAAATAAAAAGGTTAGTATCAAATATGAAAAAAGGTTAACCACAGGCTTTCAATGCAACTTTAAAAAACAATTAAATATTTTAGTTAATTTTATTTCATTTTTATATGTATTTTATATTACAATTTTACAGTCTACTTTTGTGTGCAATACAGACAGTAAACAGCATTCTTATATTTTTACATAACTGGAATATAATAACTTAGGTCTGAAAGAGTTAATTATATTATATTAAATAACTTTTTTTTTAGAAGTTCAGAGGTCTAGAAAACATTACTCTGCATAGCAGCCATTACTTCTATTACATGGTCCTAAGAGTTTACACTAATATATAACACATTTTAGCTGTAAAAAATCAACATTGGAGCCATTTAGTCCAACACTAAAATGTGCTACAGCACACATTAATGCACCATTATAAGGAAAAGTGAAATAAAGGTTAAAGAACAAAATAGATAAAACCTCACTATGTCGTCACCTGTCAGTGACCAAATATGGCGATATAGATTACTTCCATATCAACCTCTACATTAAAATATTGTTTTTAAAGTTGTTTTTATTCAGTATTAAGCATCAATAAGTTTCAGTATCGGCGATACTGACCTTGTATTTATTTGCATAGTATCGGATCGATATCAAACAGTGCAGTATCGCACACCACCAGCACCGGCTGAGCTGGCAATATGGGTGGTGTCACTATACTAACGCTAGCAGACCGACTTCAGCAAAAAAGACATTTCCTAAAATAAGACGACGCTCTCAGCCTACACACTGTTATCCATCTGAAATAATACTGAATCATCATTTAAGGAAATTTTAGTTACGAAACTGAAATAAGGACGCTGTCCGTGGGAGAGTCACGCCGTGTGACACATCACTGACATAAAACTAGCCTAGCCAGCTAAGCTGACGTTGCCGAGAAACTGAGCGGCTAACGGGATTAGCACCTGTAGCCAGCTAGCTAGTTAGCCATTAGCTGTACATCTAGTTTAAATAACAAGGTTAGCAACCATATTCTCTTAAAGTCACACTGAAATAACACATAGCCTAGCTACCTATAACATTTATATGCTGTTTATAACGTTATTATTGTCATAGAATCGCTGATATATTAGGTAAACGTGACCGTGCTGCTTTGTTTTAACGTTAGCCAGCTAGCTTAGCTAAGCAAGCTAGTCACCCAGATTGCTTACCTAGCTATGCTAACGCTAGCTAAGCTAACTATTTTAGCAAAAGTAGTTAACCAGCTACGTTGAATCAATGTTAATTTTTCAATAGCTAATGTAACATTAGTTAGCTATTAAAACAATTTAAACGTTGATCTCAGACTTCAGATCTAAATATGAAATGATTAAGCT
Organism: Astyanax mexicanus; assembly: GCF_023375975.1. Taxonomy (NCBI): domain Eukaryota; kingdom Metazoa; phylum Chordata; class Actinopteri; order Characiformes; family Acestrorhamphidae; genus Astyanax; species Astyanax mexicanus. The sequence continues at coordinate 48,615,570 of NC_064417.1, forward strand.
GATTTTCACGTTGATTCAACACTGATTCAACTTAATATTGCACAGATAATGCAACTTACAAAGCACAAAATCATTTATCTGTAACTGTATCCCAAACTGCTTTAACACCAAATAGAGCAACTGAATATGAATATGAATTTAAGGGAAATAAGTATGTTTAAAAAAGGGAGAACAAGGAAAATATCAAATTTAGGTATTAAAATTGGTTCATAGAAAATATAGGTTTTAAGAGAATGTGTAGCTTAATATACAAATTCCCCAAAAAATAAATAAATAGTTTAAAACAGATTATAGACAACGCTAGCTAACCTAGATACTTTACAGATCCTAGAGAGAAATAAATTAAATTATAGAAATTATAAAAAGTTATAAACCTGAGGAACTATTATTATTTATATATGGAATTGTTAAATCTTTTTTGCTTGTTTGTTTTTGTATCATTACAATGTGTAACGTGTAAAATGTGTATTACTTAGCTTTAAAATTAAGTTAGTTTAAATGTAAGACTTATTTATCATCGTATTTTGTTTGCTTTTTCTTCATTACTGATTTGTATTTCTTTACTATGTGTGCAACATGTTGTAATTCTCATGTTTGTACTGTTTTCTTCCAGTATAGAAATGCACAGTAAAATAATAATACATTAACGTTATCTTATTATTATACAATCATTATATGGGTGTAGATTGAGTTCAGTCAAACCATTCAAACCCTTATTTGCTAGCTTGAGTGGAACGTTGATTCAATGTCAGAATTAACGTTAACACAAAACAATAGATACTTATTAGGGAATGCTAGCTACATAAAAGTTGTTTAATGGTTGTTTTCCCCAGCATCAGTATTAAAACATGTAGCTAATTCAAGCAAAAGCATTAACTTAACGTTTATTTTTTTAATGTGCTTTAGCTAGCTAACGTTAGGCTACTATCAAGGCAGCAGTAAAGACAGCTAGCTAGCACTAGCTTTATAGCATTCGCGTTAAGCTAACGTTAACTAAATAGCTGGCTAAATGTGGTTGTAGCAATTTTAAAGGAGAGCTTAGTAAAAATATAACTGGGAATATGCCATAATATCTTCGCAATAAATATAGCTAAAGATATAGTGAGATATTAGCTATTATCTAAACGTCTTGTTTTATTAGCTAGCTAAGCTACACGGTTTGCATTGATTGTGGGTAGATGTGTCTATTAGCTTTAGCTTTAGGTCCTAGCCTATTAGCCTGTTAGCTAGCCCCAATAAGAGAGATGGAGCTGCTTTTGTTAGCTGACGTTATTGTCTAAAAACAATTCGTTTCTTTGTCTTTAGCTAAATATATAATAAAAAATAATTGTCCCCTATTTATCCTTATAATCCCAGATGTCTGTCAGTGCAGTGTTAAGTAGCAGCAGCCCTTTACTCGGCCTGTCTCTCTCTCTCTCTGTCTGTCTGTCTCCGCTCCTGTATTTCGACTTTGCCGTGTCGGCGGCCGCTTACCGCTCTGCTCGCCCAGGAACACAAGCTTAAATTTCCGCAGAGGATTGCCGAACTCCCCGCCGCCGGTCGTAGTGGACATTTTTACCGATATAAATAGACGATAGCTCCGTTAAGTTGTTGTCAGTGTGCAGGCGAAGGGCACTGTAGTGTTCAGCCCGCAGAACCGAGCTCTCCCAGCGCTTTCCTCAGTAACTCAGCGCCGCACAGCGACCGAGCAGAAAACTTCAGCCCGGGCTACATCCACACAGACCACCGATATGATTTCATATCTACGGAGCCCCTAAGGTGACATCATATATGTATAAAGAATATTTTTTTTCTGATTTTGCTATTTATATGTTTATGTTTGAGTAAAATGAACATTATTGTTTTAATCTACAAACTGTGGATATTTCTTCCAAATTTAAAATAAAAATATTGTAATTTAGAGCATTAATTTGCAGAAAATGAGAAATTGCTGAAATAACAAAAAAGCAGAGCTTTCAGACCTCAAATAATGCAAAGAAAACAAGTTAATATTCATACAGTTTTAAGAGTTCAGAAATCAATATTTGGTGCAATAACCCTGGTTTTCATGCATTTTGGCGCGCTTTCCTCCGCCAGTCTTACACACTTCTTTTGGATAATTGTATGCCACTCCTGGTGCAAACAAAATCAAGCAGTTTAGCTTGGTTTGATGGCTTATGATCATCCATCATATATTCCAGAGTTCCAGTTTTCAATTTGGTAAAATTAAAGAAACTCATAATTTTTAAGTGGTCTCTTTCCAGAGCTGTATGATTTTTAATCTACAGAGCCCCTAAGGTGACATCATGTAAAAAAAATAATAATAATGTTTGGCCACGAAATAATTAAGTTGCGGAAACATTATGATTATATGGCCAGATCTTTGTCATCTCATCCCCATGGGCACATATTAGGATCTACGAAGCCCTTAAGGTGACATCATGCTAAAAAATAATTAGGCGTGAAACAAAAGGTCCTTGTGGCCACGCCTTAATGGCTATGATTTAATAAACTTGATTCCATGCCTCGATAAGTTGTGGCAATGCCTGAATTATCTTGTTCCCATGCATTAGGATCTCATTTCTGTACATTAGGTTCTTGCTCTCACGCCTTAATAAATCATGGCCACGCCTTATGATCTCATTCCTACACCTCAATAAAGTCGTGGCCATGCATTATTATTATTTTTTTTTAACATGATGTCACCCAAGGTGCTCAATAAGGATCTCATTCCCACACCGTAACAAATTGTGAGCACACATTAAGATCTCATCTTCACACCTAAATAAGTTGTGGGCAATCAGATAATCAGATTTAAGTAATTTTTGCGTGGTATTGAGAGCGTAACCATGGAGAGAGATGCTCATTTCAGACCACAGGGTTTCGCACGCTGCTGTTTTTCAATTATGATAAACATTAGGCTTTTGTTTGGGCAAATTTTTATTCTGTCATACACATAGGCCTAATCAATACATAACAGCACTCATATATAATTTTTTGAATAATTTTGTCTTTTCTATTTTGTCCATTTTTTTAGTTTGTAATTGTAATAGCAATTGTGGCTGACAATTTATAGGTATGACTAGCTAAAAACTATTAAAACCATACCAAAGTATGATGTTAAAGTATTAGCATAACCTGTGTTGCACGAGCAATATTACAATTAGATAGATTTTAATGTCTTGCATAAAATAGTTTGGTTACATATTTTAAGCAAAATATTTAACAGAGAAATTAAATACAGAGTAAAAACAGAAAACAGCCATTAACCTTATATAGAAATTAAACTATACTAAAATATTTACTTAGTGTTTAAAGATCACTACTGTCTATTTTCTATTTCTAATTTCTATTTGTGCTGTAGATGTGACTGTTGGTTCCGGTCAGCACCACCAAATTTCAATAAAATCAGTAAATTTCTCATAAATATATCATTACACACTGAACCACATGCAAACATGTAGAAATAACATGCAATTTCACTTTAATATATTTAATATGGATAAGGAACTTAAAATTAAAACACCAAACCAAACTGTTTCACTGTAGTTTTATTGAAAATGTACACCAATGAAATTTTACTACAATTAAATATTTCATAACATTTGTGTTATGACTGGGGCTGGGGGAGCGGACAATGAAAGGCAAGTATGGAAGATACTAGAAAAATGGATCTTACAGTTTTGATGTCGTACACAGAGAAAACAGTCACGTCCCAACAATATTATTTTTCATTAAGACACATCTCTACTTCAATACACAAAATAGATCCTTATAAATTATATTTATATATATGGATGAATATCTGTATCTGCCAATTGACGCATTTAGAACAAAACTGCCAAAAGACTTTGCGTCATGTTTGGCAAAATTTGTTGAAATTCATCAAGCAGATAGACCTGCACATGTACCTGAAATAAATACACAAGAAAAAAACAAGCCGATATAGAATGCATTTTAACACTTCAAAAAGGCTTCCAAATAAATTTATATAAAACAAACATGAAAAAATAACATGCAAAGGGCAGATCCAGCAATTAGGCAGAAATAATAGATTTAAATAAAACGGGGGGATAGGGGGGAATATGATGTAGATGGCCTTTATAGGACACAGTATCAATACTGTTAGGACTCGTCAGCCTTTAATTAGGCCAGGCTTAAATAACTGTACATTACAAACGAACTTTTTAATCAGGTTTAATCACATTGTTTCAGGATAAAGAACCCATTAAACTGAAGATAAAGATGTACTGTGTATCAACCAACAGAAGATTTCTTTGGGTCGTCTTTATTTCTCACAGCCAGAGCGTCGACATTTTTAACTAGTAGAAAATAGAAGCTGCCTGTCCTCAAATTCTGCAGCCAGACAATAAACCTGGATTAAAATGTATTTTTATCACTGCTGCACAGCCATTTAATCCAAAACTTGGGCTTAATATACTGTAAATCTCAGAGACTAACCAATAATAGGCCTGTCACAATAACCACTAATTTATGGACAATATATTATTAAAAATAGTCAATATTATTGTCAAGATTTATTTATTTATGACAGATTTTGCTGATGATATAATGATAAATACATGGCATAATAATGCAAATTGCCCACCTTTTTAAAGAGCATTAAGATTGAGTAATAAATGAACAATAATATATACTTAAACACAAGCAATTAGAATATTAAAAATGTTTCTGTAGCCTATATAAATAAATCATACATAAAATAGACCCACCATTTCTATCTTATCAACCATCAACAACATACATAATATGCAATTTTAATACAGGGATCTCTTTTCATGGGTAAAATATTGAGCTTAAAAAATATTGAAATCACGTCTAAACAGTATATTGTACGATAATTAAATAATGCAATTATTGTGACAGGCCTAAACAACAGTGTTTTTAGTAATTAGTACTCTTGTTTTGTACAGTCGTATGCAAAAGAGAGGACCTTATTCAAATTACATGAGTGAAAAAGTGAAAAGTGAAACTTACCAATGTATTAATCACTTTTGGAAAACATTATAAAATAATACATAACATATGCAATATATATACGTATATAGGCCAAATACTGTGTTTTTTCCAGTATGCAAAATATATTTAATTATTACTTTCACTTTTACAAATTGTAACACATCACAAGACATGTAATTTGACCAAGGGTGCACAAACCTTTGCAAACGACTGTAACTGTTCATCATCTGCACAGCTGCTCTATTTTTTAGCTGTTTATATTTTGTGAGGACACGTCACATGCATCCGCACAAGAAATAAAAATGAGAAATTAAGAATCAGATTCTTGTGTGAATGCATGCAAAAGTCTGGGGCCTAAATTAAACTAAATATGCATTACAATGTAGCATACGTATATATCGTACATATGTCACCATGTATAAAAAACAATGTTGTTTTCACAAGAATTAAAGAATTAAAAAGTCTTTTTAGGTCTCTTTCATGCTCATCCTTTTCTCTCCCAGAACTTTGGTTCCGGGGTCTTTCACAAAATCAGTAAAAAATATTAGTGTGGGACTTGGCATAGTAGCTTGGCATGCCGTAATTAGGAAAGAGAGTTAATGCTTATTGCGTAAAACGCCATGTGAAGCCCACATAAGGCCCTGTTTGACTGAGCAGACAGCATGGAGGTTTTTTGAAACGTAAAATAATGATTAAAAAAATGAAAATAAAAAGTCTGGCAGAGTGAGAGACAGGGAGAGGAAAATAGGTGCTTTAGTTGTCGTGGAATCTGCGGTCCCCTCTTCAGACAGACGGCCAAGACAGATTTAAAAGAAGCTAGAGAAACAGAGAGAGAGGGAGGGAGAGAGAGAGAGAGAGAGAAAAAGAGAGAAGGGGACACAAACACAGGTTAGAAGAAGTGTCGAGCAGCCAGAGAGAGAGAGAGAGCAAAAGCTACCAATAGGAGGGCAAGGCTTACATCACACACATCAATCAGAAATCCTCAGATTTTTGACTTCAGGCAGCCAGAAAGCATTCTACTGAAAATGTGCTCAATATGTGTCGCCATGTTCACAAGCATCAGCGCAAGTGTTTTCACACTTGTTAAGAATTTACAGCAGCTAAAAACTCGCATGCTAGTGCCATGGACCTGGAACAGACACAGGAGAGTGATGCAGTCTCTAGTAGTATGGATGACAGTGTGGGCCCTTGAAAACTTAAATAATTAAGTGAATTTTGATTCCAATCTGGCTGTTCACCTGGCTGCTTAATTCAGTTTTTTTTTCAAGTAACACACAAAACAAAATCTCCTTATACTGGTACAAGTGATTTACAAAAGTAAAAATGAACTGCTTTTCACTGAAAAAAAAAATAAAAACATTTATTAAACATATTTTTTTTTCCTTTTGGGAGAAATCAGATCTTCAATCTATTTTGTTGTTTGGACAAAAAACATTTTTCCCTGAAAACCCGAAGTGTGCTTTAGTTTGTTTTTAGGCACTTAAAATAAAAAATAAAATTACTTACAATAATTATAATAACTAGTTTTCCAGTAACACTTTACAATAAGGGTAAAAAAAAAACACTGTATGGCCAAAAATAATTAAAATCCATTAATTTCAAATGTTGCTGAACCTACAGCTCAACCACAGGCTTGTACGGTAGGCACTAGGCAAGATGATTGTATCACTTCAGCCGCCTCTCTTCTTACCTTAATGATCAAACACTCGAACAGTGTAAATCTGGACTCATTAGACATTCACATGATCTTTTGCCATTGCTCCAGAGTACGATCTTTATGCTCCCTAGCAAACTGAAGCTGTTTTTCCTGGTTAGCCTCACTGATGAGTTGTTTTCTTAAAGCTACACAGCTGTTTATCCCAATCTCTTCACATTGTGCATGTGGAAATGCTCTTACTTTCACTATTAAACAGTCCTAGTGTTGTTTTTATATATGTTTACATATACAAAAAATGGTAACATATTTTTGTATTAAATATTACAAATTTTTGATGCTTAAAGGAGGTAGTAAACCGGTTGTATACTGCTGTGGCCGGTGTTGTGACAAGTAGCTATGGTTAGAGAACCTTCGCTGAAGCTGAGTGCTTACTTGCTAAGGGGTAATTTAGCCCGCTTGTCATCCGTTTTAGGGATTTCTTTGGGCTCTAATCTGTCTACATTTTTAAACTCACTGAGCTTTGTAGACAGATGTCAAAGCCTTTCAGGCTATGTAGAAGATGCTTTTATTAAATCAGGTCATCTGCTAGCTTCTATGGCTGCAGCACACAGTTTACCTGCTACTATGTTCTATACCTGGCAACCTGAAGTGTGGAAATGGGACTGAGGGAAGCGCAGTGGGCAGGTTCAGAGACCAAGTCCATACAGATTACTACAATGTACCACACAGTTCAAATAGGAAATGACTGGCTGAAGCCCTGCTGCCAGGAGATGACAGTACTTTAACTTTTTTAATATATGATAATACACCCTGCTCATTTTATGAGTTCTAACAGAAAAAAGAATGTTGTTAATAATATAGAATTGACACACTGAGACATTCTGTTATATATACTGTTAATTAATATACCCTTATTGTAAAGTGTTACTGTTTTTTCATTGGATGGGCTCATCTAAGTTTTCCCTGAAGAGGCAAAACATTAAAAACGTTAAAAATAAAAGCATATTAGTCACACAAGCAGTGTTACAAGCAGTACACTGAAATTAAGCACAGCCTGAAGCAGGTAACATTTAGTAGCACACTAACTAATCCTCGTTAGTACAATTCGTTGTAAAAAAAAAAAAAAATAATAATAATAATAATAATGTAGGCCTCTATCAAAACACGTCCCCCCCCCACCTCCCACACACCCCTCGGGCTGGGATCCACACTGTCTCCCCATGGCCTCGGGGGCATCGCATAACCCAAAAAGTCATGGTCTGGTCCCTCAGCAAAGCTGTGAGGGTGGGGAGGCGAGGGCACTACTCAGTGCAGAGCCAGGGATTACTGCAAAGGAAAGTAAATACACACACAGCAGTGAGCAGGGAGGCCGAACCAAGCCGCAGCACACAGACCCACCAGAGAACCCAGCCTGGCCCAAAATAATCAACGACACTTCAGCACTGCTCGCACCCATCATTCCTAAAATGCAAAAGGCCAAAACATACAGACACACCGGCTAAGTGCCTCCGATCAATATAGTAAAACACGCAGTGCTGTACTCAAGAGCCACACACCCATCTCTTTTATCCTTTAAAAAAAGGTTATTATGATTTCTATAAGATTTGACTGATTGAAACATTCTTATTACCAATAAATGTTATGCCCAAAGCACTTTTAATTCATATACGGTGTGGATTTACTATTAAAAACAGCAAAATGCTGAAGAAATCTGCATTATCAATTTCCTCAGCTTAAAACACACTGTATTTTTGTGCAACATACTGGAATCATGTTTCACAGAAGTCAGTATATTCTGATATATATTTAGTTCCCACAAAGTTGTATTAAGCAGAGCAAAATATGCTGTTTCATAAACATATTTTTTTATAGAAACCCCAAAGAGAAATAACTGCATTTGCATTTTAGTGAAAGAAAACCAACACCAAACACAACCAAAGTAATTTTCTCTCCAACAGATATATGTAAATTAAACCACACCCATTAAAAAGGGTTGTTCATTAATGGCATTAGTTAGAGATAGAATATATGTATATATGTATAAGTAAAGTAGCAGTCAAAAGTTTGGACAAAGATTCTCATTCAATGTTTTTACATTTTTCCTACATTGTAAATTGAAGTCATCCAGGCAGTGAAGGAAGACAAAAGAAACCAAAAGACAAAAGAAATTCTGTTAACCTTTCTGAGGTTTCTGAGGCTGGTAAGTCTGATGAACTTTAAAACAATGAAAAAACACTGAATATAAGGAGTGTCCAAACTTTTCACTGGTACTGTATATATGATATCAGCGCTCCTATTAGAGTAATATTCCCACAGGTTTCATCACAATTAAAGCCTCCTAAAAGGGGTACATCACTTTAGCGATGTAATATAAAGCCATATTTCTCTAATCCATGGTCCTGGAGGTCCAAAACCCCTAACTTTACAGTGTTAAAGTGGGTCAGTTCAAACAGGAAAGCACTAAAATGTGCAGGGTGATGAGCATTTTCAACATGTTAATTTGCTTATTAATATGGCAAATTACATGAAACAGCTTAAGGTCGTAAAAAATGCATCTGTAGAGCTGTAAACTATCTGTATTAAGGAATTTCAGTTAATAAGTTGGTCCTTGTATTGATGTTTTCTTCTCCATATGCTGCACTGAGGGAGCATAGAGATAGATTGTTGTCAATATGAGATATTGTTTAATCTGCAGAAAGTGAACTTTTTTAGACCAAACTTAACACATCTCATTCTGCTAATCCAGTACTTGTAATTGGTAATTAGATGGATAAGACTGGGCTCAATAGGGTGTAAAAGCCTGCAGGAAAGTAAATCTCCAGGAAGCACTGTTTGTGACCACTGCACTAGACAGAATAAATATAGTATATAACACAGTATATAACATATAATATACTCTATCATATAATCAATGATCTAATACAGAAGCATATTTATGAAAGATGCACACAAATGAGATGCAGCAACAATGAGGAATCTGCTGTATGATAGTCATACACAATGATTTTGCCCACAGTTTAAATATTTGGTGAAAATTGCGCTTTATTTGTTTTTTTAAAAGACGTTTTTGTACACTGACACAAGTGCAATATTGGTCCCTTGGCGTATTTTTTTGGCCTAGAATATTCTAAGTACAAAATTAAGATTTTTATATCAGTTTAGAAAAGAAGCAGAAGGAATGTATAAGGTGCCGACATTCAGTTAAAAAAGTGATACAGCAAAAAGCTTGTTCTAAAACACCTAATACAAGCGTGCTCATGGCATGTATATATTTATATATAAAAAAAAAAAGACATTGAGGTATGGCTGTAGATGACCAGAGAACATTCATTATGGCATGCATCAGGATAAAATGAAACCAAACACGGCATGCCAAACTCAGAACTACTCAAATACTGGAGGTGTGCATGAGTCATGCTGATAGACAGGTAAATTAATCATTTTAACATGGGATTAGCTTTATCTAGGGGAGGAGGTAATTTATGAGAGGATAAGAAATATCTAGATAAATGACTGAGATGGGAGCAGCTACTCGATTTAGGCACTGCAGTCAGCTTTAAACAAATGTGATGAAAAACAATGTTATAAAATTTTTTGTTTGATTAAATTAGCAGCTACTTGTTCAGAACTCTTCTTAGCCAAAAGATAAACAATGCTAAGTGAAGATAAGTGTCTCCTTAGGTAACTCCATACTTAAGAAAAGCTGTAAAAACCCTTTCAACTTTGCAAAGAATTAAGTTAACACAAGGTAAAAGGCTCTGGAATCTGCCTCTAATTTCGTTACTGATGCAGCAGTTTTCAGCCCATAAAAATGATTGACATGACGCTTTCAAACTATTGTAGTACATACACAGTGTTTTAATAATTACTTTACTCCACCTCTCCAGATAAAACTAATCCCATACCAACAGGGTTTAAAATGAATTCATTCTATAGCCAAGCATGAGCTGAGAAAATGTAAAGTAAATGGTGTGAAGTGAGGCACACCTCCAGTGTGATAGTAGTCTGGGGGATGGTCTCGCTGTTTGGAAAGGCATTCCAACCAGCGAAGAAATCACAGATGGCGATCACAGAACAGCGCTCTGTGAATGCCAAACCATGCCCAGCTGATGCCAGTCTCATTTTAGCCTGCTACTCCTCCTCCTACCACAGTAACAGTAAGTAGTCTCACTCGTCAATGTTAGCAAATAGCAAACACTAGTCATGCAGAACAGAACAGAACATCCTTATTATCATCATCATTATCATCTTCATATTCATCTTCAATACAGAAGCAAAAACAGGTGAATAAAAAGAACAAAAGAGGAGAAACACTGGCTCTTAAAAACAAACACACAGAAACAAATATCAATGAAGTTGAGTTGAGCTGAGTTATGGTAACAGAATGCATTTGAGTCAAGTAATCCATTCACATTACAGTCCCCTCTTCAGCGTGGTTATGTGTGTGTGAGGCGAGTGAGGGGAGGAGTAAGAGGGGAGGGGGCGGAGCAGCATGGCTCAGGAGCACTGAGGGGGGCAGAACTCATTCACAGCTGGCAGGGGAGGGGGGCACTTTCTACAGGAATCCTGAACTGGAAACGAGAGAAAAGGAGGATTATTGTACTTCCTCTACTGCTCACATTCACATTTACACAAGGAGACTTTTGAACAGATAGTAAGTTAGTGTGTTAGTTGAAGTTGATACATAGTAGTGTGCAGAGAAAGTCCTCAGAAAAAAAATATATTTAATATTATATTTACTTAAGCAATTCGCTTGTATTTATTATATAGAATAAGTAAAATTTCATAATGCATTAGGGGTTGATTTAGCCTAGTTCTAGAGTATATTTTCCTGTACAAAAAGTACATGCTGCTTAGTCCAAGACTAGGCTTAATCCTTATAACCTTCTCTATTTTACCTTCAATCCTACTGTTTTTATATGCAACTTTGTTATTTGGCATTTGGACATTTTAATCACCTTATATATTATACACTGTAAAAAAAATCCATCAGCAAAAACTAGACAAAATATAATCACTGTTTGAAGAAAAAAAAACTGCCCATAAATGTTTCAACCTAAAAAAAAAAACTATTTCCAGTTCTCTAGTGAAACTTGAAAAAAAAAACATAATGTCTTAAAAATAAGAGGCAACCAAACCAGTGATCATTTATCAAAAAAAAAGAAAACTAATAAAATCAATCAATCAATTAATTTTCAAAATACATATACTAAAAAATTCTTAATATCAAAAACAGCAGAGTTTTGACCACTTTTTATGGCTTATGTTTTTGTGTTAATAATAAATATAGATTTTCTATTGTTTTACAGCTTCAAAGAGAAATTATTTTAAATCATTTTGTTATATTGTTTTTCACACTACCGATTATGTTGATGTTGAAAGAGGTTATGAGATATGGGAAGCCAATACACATAACCTTAAATTTAGAGGGAAGAAATTGGTTATTTAAATTATGTATGAAGTAAGAAGCAGCTGTAAATGAGCACAAATGTCAGCTGAATTCTCTATTTTATGTTCAGTCCTACTGTTTATCATCTACTTTGTTTATATGCAATTATGTTTTTTGGCATTTGAGCATTTTAATCACCTAGGCCTGTCACAATAATTGCAATATCGATTTATCTTACAATAAATAAACATATAAATAATCAATAATTTTGATAATCGTGATACCGTCTATTGTGTTTAGTTTGTATGTTTGTTCACATATATAACAGTGAACAGTATTTTAGCCAGTCATGCTTCAACAACTGTGACGCCATACACACAGTGTGGACTAAAGTAGGTAAAGAAATAAGTATATAATTCCCTAACTAATTAAAATAAATGATTAAATAAATGTTTTTTTTTTTATCCTATTTAGTTATGATTATGTCAGTGGCATTTAAGTCTTAAAATTACAAAAATATCGTTTATCGCAATAATTTCTGGGACAATATATCGTCCACAAAAAATTCTAATCGTAAGAGGCCTATAATCATCTTATATATTTATACACGTCAAAAAAAAACCATTTACAAAAAATATACAAAAGACATGTAAATTTTGTTTTTGCTTTGAGATTGTTTATGCTAAACAAAAAAAAAAATCATCTGCCAGTGAGTAGGCACATTTTTATTAGTACGATTTCTTAAAATAAGCTCAGAATTAATAATATAAAACTTAAATTTGGACACAAGAATCAGAATACCTTAGCCAGTGACTGTTTGTGCTTATTTTGAGTTCAAATTGCTAAAATAAGGTAAAAATAGTAATTAAAATCATGATTAGGATCATTATTCCTAAAATAAGCAAAATGATCTTACTCTTACAAAAAATCTTATCAGAGAAGAAAATAATAGTTATAGCTTTAAAATTAGATCATTACACTTTTGCATTGTAGCCATTTTGTGCTTTACAAAATCTCTTAAATATGGTAAAATGTCTGCTTTCCACATAATATTCTGCTCCAGTTCTACTTCCACGCCACACAATCAGCTTAGAAACAGCACCAGCCGCTCCACTGTTTCTCACAGCAGTTGATCAGTATGAGGAACTGAAGCCGGACACATGTATCATTATGTATAACTGGGTGTGTGGCAGGGCTGGAAAGCTTGACCTTACAGCCAGACCAACAAAAGCATTATTTCAGTGGCAAGAGGAGAGTGCTGGAGCAGTGTGATCCAGCTGCTGGGGGGTGGAGGGGGGGGGGGGGGGGGGATAAAGAGCTCTTTGTGTGAGGAGCTGTGGAGGGACGAGGAGCAGCAACAGAAGACTATTATGGATTTGGGGGGCAGATGGGAAAACGCATCAAATAGGGTCAGTAATGCACTACAGACAGGCTGTGCTGCCAGGGTCAGTATTTACATTTGCACTACTTCTACCAGAGTGCATAGTTATACTTTGGTAGGGTAAGTGCCAAAAGTATTCGCTTATCCATCCAAATCATTGAACTCAGGTTTCCTGAATCACTTCTATGGCCACAGATGTATAATAATAAAAGCAGCAGCTAGTCATGCAGACTGCTTCTACAAACATTAGTGAAAGAATGGGATCGTTATGTGGTGAGACCATGATTTATCTAAAAATGAATCAATTTCCTTAACATACGTCTTCTCAGTAGTAACATTTAAAAATAAAATTTATGTTTGCATTACATATTGTTTTTTTTTTCTATAATTTGTCACAGTTGGCTTCTTAACTGTACTTTTCAGACATATTTTTCCTGTAAATTGCATTAGATTAATCAAATTAATATCATACTGTATTAAATATTAACATTTTTGACAGAAATTAGTTACTTAGTTATTATAGGTGTCACATCATTGACCCTCTTAGAATTAGAGTAGATCACTAAATAATTAATAGTCAGTGAGCAATGCTGTCTTTGGTACTCAATTACTACTATAATAACTTATTAAACTCTAAAAAAACATTAAATAACTCCATGAGAAATTTCTCCTGAAAAAACAATGCTAATAATAATAAAAATAACAATAACAATAATAAGATAATAATAGGTAAAAACACCTAAACTTTGTCTATTTTTGCTAACATTTTTGTATTCTGTGGGGAAGATGTAAATATTTGTTTGAAATACAGGCTGCTGAAGTGTGTTTTACTCTCTATGGAGGTGGGCTAATCAACAAAATTTTGCACTATCATCGTGTTTCACTACACATTAAGACCATTTCACACTGGACTACTCCTTTAAAACACCAAATAATTTACGGATCATTCACACTAAATGCTCTTTTTATATAATCGGTCAAGCTAGATTTTAGGCTTAAGTTATCTGGCTAAACTAAGAAATGCATCTTTGTGAAATAACCCCTTATGGTCCAACCAACCTCTATGTTTATGAGCATTGAGTCTATACCAGTGTTTCTCAATCCAGGTCCTGGTACCCCCCACTGTCCTGCACATGTCTGAGGTTTCCTTGAGCTTTAACACACACACTGTATCTCAAAAAAAAGCTTGTTTATGAGCTGATTAGTTAAATCAGGTGTTTTGGGAGCAGGAAACAAAATCTGTTTCTATATTAGCCATAGCTCTTCATGATCAATTATGTGCTCATCACTTTTTCACACAAATAAATTAGTACATGTTTCTAGATTATCTATATCTCTCCATTATGTGCCCATCACATTTTTACATACACAAATTAGTACCGGTTACATAAGCTTTAGCTCCACATTATTTATTTGTATTGTTGTTCTGTTTGTTATTTGTTTGTGGGGACGGGTTCCTCTGACTGAGTCTTGGTTCCTCCTAAGGTTTCTTTCTTTTAATGTAAGAGTTTTTTCTTGCCACTATTGTCACTATAATAATTGACATCTCTGTGGTGCTGCTCATAAAAGGCGTGGACCTGTTTGTTTTCTATAAAACATTTGTTTTAAAAAGCGCTATATACATTTAACTGAATTGAAACTCACAGGATGTGCGGGGCAGGGTCATAAGGGTCAGGATTGAGAATTACTGCTCTATACAATCTAATTCACTAGTTCAGCTAAATTCATCTACTAAACACAATTTTTAATACACATTCTAACACATTCTCTTCACTATTTCACAGCTTTATAAGCTTTATATGTGCTTCAGTGTTTAGGAGCCTTACCAGCATAAGGTGTCTCATGCAGCATGCAGCAAGCAGACGAAGAGTTAACTGGAAAACAACACGGATTTAACACACAGAACATGCACAGGCCACACGCAATAAAACGCCATACATGCCATGCTCTGCCTGGTTACTGAGGAGAACTGTGTGGACGCAGGGACACGCCCCTGTCCAATCTCACGCGGTGAGTGGTGTTTCGTCAGTAAGGTGAATATGAAAATGTATGAAATGGACTGAAATGGAATGGGTTTCTAAGCACAGTGAGCAGCTGTGTGTGAAAACCTGTGAACAGCTCAAGGAGCAAAAAAGCCAGTGAGGGAAACGAGAGAAAGTAAAATAAATAAATAAATCAATAAATATAAACCTTCTCAGTGCAAGTGTCTTCCTTCTGTATCATGGTCTGGTGAGGAGGCCAAATCAGCTTGAATACACAACCATGAGTGATTACCAACAAAACAGGGATAGTGTTCAATTTAGATTTCTGTATTCATCAGACTAGGCCTTAATCTGGACCTCAATCTGCACCTTTTTTACAATTCATTCTATTTAGAGCAAGGGAGTCAAATGTACAAAACAATAGCCAATCAGTGTCAGTGCTGTAACACAGATATACTGAATTAATGTGTGTGTTCATGTTTGTGTGCAAGTTATAATTTAATAACTATCTAATATATACCTAGATTAACCATATCTCTATTTTGGGAGAAATCAGTTATTTTCTTTACTTTTGTAAATGATTTTTTTTATTTAATTTAAGTGCCTTTAAGAATGAGGAAATATGAATCCAAATATAGCACAGTTTAGTTGAGTAAAAAGCTATCCACATAATTAAAAAAGAAAGAATAAATGATTTCTCCCAAAACTTTGAAATGGTTGATACTATATTTTATATATGTATAGTCATTAATTAAAGTACAGAGAAAACTAAACTATTATTAAAATAGTATTAAACATCCTTCAATAACAAAACATAAAATCACCAGTGTATACCAGTCTAAAAATGAACCTGAGAGACACAGAACAACATAAACTCTACTCTGTTATTTAACAAAAAAAAAAACAAGATAATTATTATTATCAATATAAAAAAATCAGTGTTTAGGCCAGTAGCAACTATTACTGCTTCATATGCATCTGATTTTGCATAAACTATGTAAAATGTATGCACATCTATTCTTAAATAACAAAAACTAGCATTTATTGTAGTCTTTGCTAAGTTCAGAGTGTATAAACTTATTAACTAGTCATAAGCAAGAAGTAGCAACTATTAATGCTAATTAATGCTAATTTAAATTTGTATTTTTAGTAGCCTTTGCAGAGTCTAATGTGCAAACACTTACATGTAACAGTTGTTTGGGCTAATTTCTAATGTCTAATGCATTATCAAAACTATACTAAAGCTATAAAATCTATTTTTTTTATTTTAATAGTGTTTAAAAGAGTTGTATGACAATAATGATTCGTGATTTATGGTTCCAATTTAAGCCGTGCTTTAGGGAGAGCTCTGAATCAGTATCAGTATCTTTGGTGATGGTGACACATTTAATTCTTCCCACCCAACATAAATAATTACATCACATTACAGGCAGTTGGTAGTTCAGTAGGCATGGGTTCCTCTGGCCCGTGGGGAATTCTGTGGTTCCGGGATCAGTGGGCAGCTGTTTTCTGAGTGAGGAGAGTTTAGGGCGAGGAGAGGACAGAGGGCGATACTTACTTTTTCCTTTCTTTGTCCCTCTTGAGTGTGGTGGAACCCCCTGCCTGCTGGGCCTGGGACTGCAGGAGCTCAGCCGCGGTCTTCTTCTGCTTGAAGATGTTCAGTTCATCATCCAGAGACTTCTTCTTGTCCTCCAGCTTTTTCTTCTCGTCCTGGTGGAGCTTCTTCAGGCGGTCGAACTTTTCATGCAGCTGTGTGAAGAGTACAGAGTCAGTAGACATTCATTAAATATTAAAGTTTCCAGACAAATAAATTCAAATAATCTAATAATCTGGTAATAATTCAAGCTGAAGCAGCTTCTTCAGCCAAAACAGGAACTGCTCTACAACAGCTGCTCTGCATCAACCTGTTGAGCAACTTTCTGACAAAACAGCAGCAAACATTTACATTTTACTCTGGTGCTCAATTGTGAAACTGAAGTATTGTGAAAAACACAATGCGTCAGACGGTTTTACTCTATTAACATAAATTTAAGAGAACGGTTTGTATGTTTTTAATACTGTGATATAGACCCAGAACTAAGTGTACAAGGACAAAAGCTTACATTTTATTGTCTAGGACTGGGCTCGAGAAAAAAAAGAAAAAATAATATATAATAAAGATAATCTTTAACTATACGAGTAATTCTTAATTATGATGTTTAGTTCTTACACAACAACTATAGTTTTTTTTATTGTAAACAGACAGCAACATTTAAAAATGATACACAAGCTACTGTTTTCTTTGCATTTCTTTTAATTATTTATTTATTTATTTATTTTACGAATAGTAAGCAGCTCCTTTTAACCTTTCATGCAGATTTTACATTAAACACAGTGCAACATTAACCTTCTTTATAGGTTTCAATGATTCTAGGATTAAAGGAGACTGTGGAACAAAATTGTAATCTCATGGTCCTGTTACACCCAAAGAGCAATTGTTAAAATAAGATAAACATAAGATAAAATAAAATAAATAGAATAAAACAAAATAAATAGAATAAAATAAGAAAATATCAAAATGTACAAAAGAAAGTAGTTTCAGACTGAAGAAATATGTATACTGAGATTACCTCTGACAGCTTCTATATGTAAAGATAATCGTTTTTTAATAACACATTAAAACAGTTATACGATTAATCAGATTCCTTTTCCTTTTGTTAATCAAATCCAGTCGAAGTTAAAGAAACTAAAAAACACACTTACCTCCTTTTCCGCCTCCTTAAGCTCGGCCTCCTTCTCCTTCACTCTTTGGACGAACATCTGCCTCATCTCCTCCTCCTTCTTCTGCAGTTCTCCCATGAACTCGTTCCTCTTGGCCTCATACGTCTCCTGCAGACTGTAGCCCATAAGAAAAGGAACAGAGTGAATGTATGTACTGCTAATCTAATAAATTAGTAATAAGTAATGTACTGATATCTTCATTTTAAACAATAAACTAATACATAACATGGCTACATCACATCAAATGCAGCAATAAACCCTGTCAGATCCTCCTGGCAGTTACTATAATAAATTAACAGACTCTTTCCCCACCTGAAAGGCTTGCTGTCGGGGTCCGTGTCTTTAAAGCCCATCTCCTCCAGTTTGCAGCGGCGGTAGAGCTCATAGTGGCGCGTGTGGGTTTGCTCCCTAAGATCCTCCATGTTCACCCGGATCAGCATCTCTCTCAGCTTCACAAAATCACAGTGGTTCTCATTCTCAACTGAAAAAATAATTAAAACATATTTTCACATTAAAACTCATCATTAACTGAACTAGGGCTGCACACACAAAAGTATATATTTCCCAAACTATGATTAATTCAACTTTAGTTGTCTTTAAAAGGGTTTTAATGCTTTGGTGTGCTATTATATTATCATCTGTAGCATTTTATGGTCTTAAAATGAAAATAATAGTTATTCGCAATAATTTCTGGGATGATCTATCATCCATAAAAAATGTTAATGTGACACGCCTAGGGGCTGCACAATTTATAATTTTAGCATCGTTATTGCAATATGAGCACATGCAATCACGAGATAAGCCAATTTCGAGGTGAATGGATTTTTGGGATAGAATACAGATTATTTGGCAATCGAAACTAAGTAAAATTCTAATTAAACAGAATTCATAAACAACAAACAACATGTTCTTTAATAAATAAACAGCATTTTTCAATATTTTTTTTTCATTTATTTAACTTTTTATTTACGTGCACTCCCACCCAAAAGCATTTTTTTTTAGATCAAATTTTATCAACATTTCCACCAACATCTGTTGTTCAACACTGACCTTTTCTTAAAGTAGTAAACTAACTATTCTGTCCAGCAGATGGTGCTCCAAAAAAGCCTCAGTAAATAGGCCATTTTCTGGTGTGTGAGATGACATGGCCTAAAAATGGGCACAAATGATGCTCAGCATTTCTTTAAAAAACTTTTTTTTTTTTTTTTGCAGCTTTTTTCTTTCATCACTTCCCCTGATAGCAGTGCTGAAGGAGGTCTTCACATTCAGACTCATCCCATGACTCACTCTGATATTAAGCTAACACGACATCACATCACCACATCATATTCTCATTTCCTTTCTTTCTCCTTATCCTTACTGCTCCATACTGTACTGATACACACCAACAAACTAGTTCACGAATGCAAAGCATATAAGGTATTTTTCCCGTCTCAATTATAAACATTTTTTTTTTCTCTATATACATTTATGCTTCAAAAATGGCGTCTCATGCAGACATTAAATCCAAAATAAATATATAACTGCACTTTCTTTGCTGGGTCAGCCTCAGCTAAGACTATATTAAGCACTTTCCCACGTGCACAGCCCCACGGCCTTACGAGAGAGAGAGAGAGAGAGAGAGAGAGAGAGAGAGAGATAGCAGATGAGTGTAAGAGAAAGAGAGATAAAGCGAAAGAGATAAAGAGAGAGACAGGGAAATGGAGAGAGAAAAGAGTGGATGAGTAATAAAGAAAGAGACAGACTGCAAGCAAAAGTGAAAAATCTAGAGAGAGCGAGTGATAAAGAGCAATTGATAAGGAATGAAAAAGGGATAGATATATATATGTATGGATAGAGCGAGAGAGTGAAAAAGAGAAAGAAAGAGTGAGATAGAGAGCAAGAGTCAAAGACAGAGCAATAAACCGAGCAAGAGTGAAAGAGGGATAGAGATAAAAAGAGAGTAAAAGAGAAAGAAATGGTGAAAGAGAAAGAGTGAAAGAGTGCGAAAGAGAGAGCAAAAGAGAGAGAAAGAAATCTCCTTCGGGATCAATAAAGTATCTATCTATCTATCTATCTATCTAAGAAGGATAGATATAGAAGAAAGAGGAAGAAAGCGAATGAAAGAGAGAGAGAGAGCAATAAAGTAAAGTGAGCACAAGAGATAGATATCAAGAGATAGCAAGAAAGAATAAGAGATAGAATAAAAGAGAGGGATAGAGCAAAAGAACAAAAGTGAGAAAGAAAGAGCAAGAGTGTGAGAGAGAATAAGAGAGGGCAAAAGTGAGAAAGAAATAAAGCAAGAATGAAAAGAGTGAGAGAGAGAGATAGAGAGCAACAGAGCACAAGTGAGAGTGAAAGACAATAACAGAGAGAGAGAGAGAGAGAGAGAGAGAGAGAGAGAGAGAGAGAAAGCAAGAGTGTAAGAGAGAGAGAGAGAGAGAGAGAGAGACAGACAGACAGAGAGAGACAGACAGAGAGAGAGAGAGAGAGAGAGAGAGAGAGAAAGCAAGAGTGTACGAGAGAGAGAGAGAGAGACAGACAGACAGACAGACAGAGAGAGAGAGAGAGAGAGAGAGAGAGAGAGACAGACAGAGAGAGAGAGAGAGAGACAGACAGAGAGAGAGAGACAATGTCAGCAGTAGCCTGGGGGACGCCACTATGCCACTCAGGCTCCATGTGGTTTGTGCTGCTACGCTCATCACTCGTGCCACCATCACCCCAAACCCACCCCACCCTTCATTCATGCACCATGTGGTTCTACACTCGTCACCCGCGTCCCCACCCCATCCCTCCATTAATACACACAACGCACACACACACACACACACACACACACACAAACAGCTGAAACTGAGTCACGACTCAAACCCAGTGATTTTTATATGTGGACTCTGAGCTCAGACTGGCAGGATGGGAGGAAGAGGATGGGTCTGGACGTCCTGAACTGGGACCAGTGTTTCTACACAACAATCTCGACCTCATTTCCTGTTAAAGACCTGACCCGCTCTTACCCTGAACAGTTCCCCACGGGTACTGCCGCGCTTTCACCATCTTGTTCCCGATCTTCACTTCCTCAGTGCTTCCCACCACTGCGAACGGCAAATGGCCCTGCGGAGAACCACACGCACATCCAAATCACATGCAAATCAGCATCAAATCACTTCTACACTCTGAATTCTGAAACACACACACAGGCTTTTTACAATAACTATTTCTGTCTGGACGATATATTGTCCAAAAAATAACTGCGAGAAATAATATTATTGGAATTTTAAGAACATTTAATGTGACTGATATAATCATAATATATTAGCAGAACAATGCAATAGCAACAAATTATTAATACTATTAAAAAACATTGGAATATGAATATAAAAATATGTTAATATTCTTAGTAAATAAAATAAAAAATAGAGATAATTAAGCATTAATGGCTCCTCCTTGCTAAGTATACAAAATGCAGTGTTTCCTCTAAGATTTCTTTCAGCAACGGTGGCAGGCTCAACAGTTTGAAACAAGTTTTAGATTAAAACTACTGTAGCTATCTGGCAACCCTGGTATCTGAGAGCGGCAATATTCAATGAAGACAGGGAACCAAAAAGAGCCAGGTTTGCATTCTTTATCCCCATTTTTTTATTTATTTTTTACTCGCACACATTAAATGAAATGAAGCATTCAAGTATTTCTTATCCTGCCCTGTAAAAGTTTACTCAGTAATAGTTCTTCACAAATTGGCTGTTTTTAAACTAAAATACAGAAGCTGTACAGTGCTAGGATAGTAACGTTAGTTGATGGATTTAGTGTCATGACACTGTAAATATAATAAGCTATCTAACTTTTATTTTTAAGATTTATTTCTAATTTCTAAATCTCCTATTTTTCTCCCAAATTAGGTAGGCTAATTGTCCCACCCATTTAGTTGCTACTCAGCTGTATACAGTATATGCCCGATCACTAGTGATGCCACAATACAAGCAGGGTGAAGACTAGCACACGCCTCCTCCAACACATGTGAAGTCAGACTCCGCCTCTATTTGAACTGCTGCTGATGCTGTAGCATTGCCGAGTAGCATCACAGCGCACTCTGAGGAAAGCGCAGCGACTCAGTTCTGATACATTAGCTCACAGACACCTTGTGTTGATCGACATCACCCTAGGAGTGTTGAGGGGAAAGAGTGCCATCTACTGTACCCACCCAGAGAGAGCAAGGCCAATTGTGCTCTCTCAGGGCTCTGGCAGCTGAGGGCAAGCAAATGTGGTACTTAGAAGAATCTAAAATAGAAAACATATTCTTATTTGTTTAACTTTTTTTATATGTTCCTATACAGCTTAAATACAGCCTTCAATATAAAATTTACAATTAAAAAATATGTAAGTAGAAAGAAAACATATTGAATAAGAAGAGGTGTGTCCAAACTTTTCAGTAGTACTTTTATAGCAGAAACAGTACAGTGGGTAATATTAATGTCAGCAAAAATTGTATGGAAAGATGAGTTGATAATGTTACTGTAATGAAAACACATTTACCATTTTTTAAAAGTTCATACAGAATATTCTGACAGATTAAACCTGGCGTTTGTGAAACTGAGGAATTTTAAATCAGGATATAAACACTCACGCACGTCTCTTTAGTATTCGTTAACCATTATTTATCACACTGTGATCACAAGATAAATATTTTGGGACAGGAAGGTCACAGCACTCTCACTGCTACTTAAACACAGTATTTCAGAATAAACGCTGTTGGAGAGACGAGGAGGACGAGCAGCTCATGAAGCAGACATAATAACATAACGCCGACACCCCATTAACACAATATTTATCCTTAGGAAGCCCCTCTACACCAGCGGACAGAGATACGAGGTCCCATCCCAGTCTGCGGAAACACTGATGACAGCCTAAACTGCTTTAACTGCACTGATGGTACACCAGTGGTACCAGTCTGGGCAGGACAGTTAGCTTGCCTTCCCAGTGAGAGGCTGAGACCAACGCTGGGTGTGTGAGCCTGTGTGAGGATTAGTGCACTGGGACTTCACTGGCCCAACTGGACTATAATGTTGAGTATCCACATTTGTTTACAGTGTGTGCGTTATAGACACTGTGTGTGTGTGTCTTTCCCACACTTCCTGCAGTGAGAGCACACTCATTACACATTCCTCTCCTTCTGTGCTGCCATTTCCTGACAGCAAGCGCAGTGTAGAGCGCTGGACAGCAGATGGGCTATTTCCAGCTTTAACTGCTTATTACTGTCACATAAAGAGCAAAACCATACAACTGAGCACATAAGCATTACAGCAGACCCGGGACCTGCAGATATAATTCAGATTTCATTCAAACTGAAGGATAACAACACTTAGCTGTGGTTACGTAACTGCGCCTAAAATTAGTCCCAGTTTATATTACATATGCATATCAATTATACATAGATCTGTGTGTACAAATGCCCCGGTTTCAATCTGTGTGTATGTGTGTGTGGTAAAATCAGTCCCATTATTAAAAAAAAATCTGGAATATGCTGGTCAAAATGTGTAAAGTAAATGACACTGTTAGGTATGTACTGAATATTTGGCAACCACAATTAATCAACTGATATGGGGAAAAAAGGGCCAAATATGAGCAAGAATATACAGAATAATTACATTTTTAATTAAATTGCAACCATTTGGGATGTCAAAATGTTCAAATGTTCAATAAGTATTTTTTTATTTCTTGTCATGTAAGTCAAAATTACATTTAGATTATTTAATTTGTTTAATGCAATGACGAAAAAAGGAGGCAAAATGAATGAAAATCTGCCAACAGTTCTATATTTGTTCTGTATTTAGTATTCTGCCTTAATCCAAAACATTTTGTTCAATTTTAGAGCATCTATATATGATGTAATGATCTTCTAGATAAAAAAAAAAAAAAAAGACACCACAAAGTTTTGTTGAGAAAAATCAGCAACTTACGTTCATGGTGGAGTTAATCTCAGCCACGGTCTCATCATCAGTGGGGAACTGGTAGATCTGGACTCCATTGCTGACCAGCTCACTGGTGATCTTGATCTTGAACTTGGCCAGTTCACTCTTTGAGATGGCATCAGACTTTGCTATGATTGGGATGATGTTTACCTGCAGATTAAAGAAGCTGCATTCATGGACAAATCCTTCTGAAAAAGCTGCTTACATTGGCTATAAGAAATATTATTAAAAGGGTATTTCTCAACAACCAAAATGTACACACTTAAATTTGGGTCTTGGTAAGTAACATCCTCTTAAATCTAGTGAAGATAAATAATATTTCCCATGGTTGTAAAAAGTAAAAATACATTTCAAAACAAGAAAACCCATTTCTTAGAATAGAATATACATTGGATACAACTCTACAACTAAAACAAGACAAAATATCTAAAATGATGTACAAATTCACATCCGGGTTGAGTGTTGAATGCACCAACACTCCGGTTGCCAAGTATACTACAGCAGTCAGCCCAAGCTGCATGTGCCAACACTCTGGCTGCTGAGTATAATACAACAGTCTGCCTGAGACATGTACTTACTTTCCAGTTGCTGAGAATAAATCACATTTGGCTCAATTCTGCATGGCCGATTCTAAGTGTCAGCAAATGCCTTTTTTTAAGTAGATGTAGAATTAATTAATTTTGTTTGTCCACTTATGGGATTTTAATCATGTAATATGATTTCTTGGTTTAATATGCTTTATTAAAACCCCCTGTGCTGGCAGTATCAGAAAACTATCCAATTAAGCCTTCAATCATTCATATAACCCAACAATCAACTGTAAACTGTAATCTGTGGACTGATGTTTGTGCTGTTTTTCCATGATTAGCAGGCCTAATTATGGAAAGTTCCCTTACTACATTAGTGCAACATAGCAGAGTGTAAAGTGCAACAGAGCAGAAAGAATCAGCACAGCAGCAGAGCAGCCTGCAGACAGACTGCGGGAGGTAATTATAGGCAGAGTAGAATGAAAAGCTACAGCACAATAAACAGCTCAAACAGCAGAGAGTTCTGCAAAGGGTTAATCGAACATTCAGCCTGCAGGCATGGCTCACACTGTGCTCCAATCCCACACAAAGCCTTCCACCCACACTGCTCACTGCTGCTACTCCAAACAACCTGGACCCTACTCGAGAATTCTCGCTCCATCCCCAAAATAACACACATTCTGAGCATCAGACGCACAAGAACAGCAGTGTGCGCTCACAATCAGCTCTATCAGTCCTGCTAATACTGTTAGTGGAGGCTGCCAGCAGGAACAACAGCTACTCTACTACACACACACTGAGCTACTAGCAGTGAGTGTACACTGTGGTCAACACCCTAGATACACACTTGTGTTAATTATTTCACAATACTTCTGTGTACACTGTAATGTGTGGCTAAGAGCATCCAACTTCCTTTCAGACCCTGTTTTAATGAAGTGTGACAATGTATCAGGAAATGCAAGCTGATGAAACTAATAGTCAGGGTTACAAATGCAAAACTGCTTAGATTAGAAGATCAATAATCACATCAGTTAAGTGATCAGGTCCCACATTCCATGTTGACAACTATAGGTATGAATGGTTCAGCACACATGAAGGAACACTAATAGGACTTCCACCCAAATGTTTGTATTAAGTAGTATAGGGTACTCAATGGTGCTCTAGGGTAGTACAGGGTAGTACAGATAGTGTTGGGTAAGCTAATATAGGGGGGTACAGGAATTCAGGGGTAGTATATACTAGTATAGGGGAGTACTGGGTTGTAGGGTGTGCCATATCGTATCGTACACAATATTATCGCCAACATTTTTGAATATCGTGAATAATATTATACCCTTAAACATCGTGCCATATCACCCATCCCTAATTATCACATCAGGGTACTACTCATTTTTAGCTGTGTTAATCAAAAGAATAATTCAAACTGTTCCCATTTCCCATTATATATTTTCTAGAGACAGATTATATCTGCCCAGTATCATTTGCTTTACTTTAATCTGGATATATGGAGATATTTGGAGGAGTGGATTATTAGTATCATGATATTCTGAATAATTGAATTATTGTATTTTTTTTTATATCTGTTAGGGGTGTGCCATATATCATATGCGATAATAACATTTTATGTTTATTTTGTTGAAGTAGTGTATCTTTGATTTTTTTTTACTCAGTGTTCTGTCATATCGCCAACAATATCATTATCACGAAAATACCACAAAATATAATAATATTATTTTAGGGCCATATCGCTCCCCCTATAGGGCAATATGTGGAGAATGGTTTAGCATAGGTTGAGCTGGGTGTTATAGAGAGCATACGGCAGAATATGACAGTATAGGGAACTATACAGTGGTATAGGGAGTATATGGTAGTATAGGAAGTTATATTTTAGTACATGGTAGTACAGTGAGTATAGGGTAGTTTTTTTTTTTCTGTAGTATTGAGTGGTTTTAAGTGTTGAGTATAGAGAGTAAGGATGTGCCATATCATATTGTACACAATAATACGTGTTGGATTTGCCATTTACGGTATTTACTTTTAATTGTTTGCAGTTTATATGCAGCATATTATTATACTACTTGAATTTTGTAAAATAAATAAAACAAATAAACAATTTAAATAAATGAGTGCAGTACTGTTTCCTGCACCTTCAAATGATTCTTGGAAACTGGAGAAAACTGGTACAGGAGGATGTCTGGCTGACCCACATGGCAACAGCTTTAGCCTTTAGCTCAGTTTAACATGATTGGACAAAGTCTCAGTTTCATTAGAGAATAGAAGAATTGGAGGACTGACAGGTGAAGAACTGCAGCAATAAAGCCATTGATAAGATGAGAAAATAAAAAGCAGCTTGTCTGGGCCGTGCAGCACTGATACTTAACATGGGCTGGGTAGTGTAAGGCAGCGGGGGAGCCAACAGCAAATGTCTAAAAGCAAAAGAAAGTCATGCACCAACCTTGCTGTCCAGTTTCTTCATGGTTACCAGGTCCAGAGACTTTAGGGAGTGTCCAGTGGGGGAGATGAAGTACAGGCAGGCATGGACGCGGGTGTCGTGATAGCTGTGGAGGGTGCGTTTGATTTTGAGCTCCTCCTGAAGGTAGGCCTCAAACTGAGTGTCGATGAACTCCACAATAGGTTTGTAACTGCAAACAAAACAAATATGAAATAATGAAAGCAGAAGTGGAAGAATAAATCTGTGAAAGGGATGAACACATGGACTGCATGTCAAAACACAGCCCAGCTGTTATACAAATGCAACTCAAAAAGAACCACTTCAAAAGAAACCCGTTTGTCCCGACCGACCCGGTTCTATTGATCTGGAACACTGTTCCCACTCACGGCCAAAGAAAACAACAGCATGTCTATTTTCACTTTAACTCTTTTTATCCTCTCGCTCTGAAATCATGCATTAAATCACACACACCAGCTGGGTGAGGCATTAAACTGTGACCTGTGGAGATTCCCATAACTGCACACCTTCTTCAGGCTCCTTCAAGCATCATGACATCATCTTTACTCTGATGTTTCCTGAGAACTTTACACTGCAGTGTCACATGACCAGAGACAATGCAAGCTTTTCTTTACGTGAGTTTTACCTTACAGAAAATCACCAAGCCTCGTTTTTTCCCACAGATACAAAGTTAGAAATACAACGACAAGCCAAAAGTCACGAGACAGCAGTATGTACACTGACCATGAAGTGATACCTCAGGGAATGGCTTGGGAAAACCCACACCTGTAAATGTTGTAAGGTGCTGTCTCAGGAGTAAAGCTAAAACACTAGTCAGCGAGGTAATTAACTACTCATTATTAAGTGACGCCTGATTAATGGGTTAATCTGTGTCAAAAGTAACAGGACACAACATACAAAACCAGTCAAAAGTTTGGACATCTTCCCACTTATAATTGTTATTTAATGTATTATTTTCTACACTGTAAATCAATACTAAAGTGATCCAGACTATGAATGAACACATAAGGAACCATATAGTAACAAACCAAAACCTGTTTACTTGCGGTTTCTGAGGCTGGTAACTATGATGAACCTATACTGTACAACAGAGGAAACTCTTACTCTTCCTTTCCTGGGGCAGTCCTGATGAGAGCCAGTTTCATCATAATATCTGCACTTAAGTATGTTCTTGAATTTTTTCAGATTGACTGACCATCATTTCTTAAAGATTTTTTTTCATCATTTATTTGAGTAGTTCTTGCCATACTATGGATTAGAACATTACTCAAATAGAGCTCTAAACTGTATACCTGCAACTCTACCTCTTCACAACTTTACAAATGATTACATTAAGACACATTAAGAGGCAAGAAATTCAAGTCATTAACTCTTGACGAGTTCAGCACAGCTGATAACTGAAAGCCATTCAAGGTTACACTACCTCAAACAGCTGATTGATACTTTAAAGAATGTAAAATATAAAACATCCTGGTTTTGTTCACAAAAACTTTTTCTTCAGAGTTTGAATGACTTTAGTATTAATCTACAATGTCAAACATTTTAAAATACTGAAAAAACACTGAATTATTTAAGGTGTGTCCAAACTCTTGACTGATACTGTATAACCTGGTTTTGAATTTAAACGTCACTGAGCCAGATCTCACCTGTCCTCTTTGTTGATCTGATCTCCGAAGCCGACGCTGTTAACGATGGTGAGCTTGAGGCGGACGTTGCTCTCCTGCAGCTCGTACGTGTTGGACTTCAGCTGCACTCCTGGCTGGTTGTGCTGCGTCGGATCTCCCTCGAACTTGGTGTTGAACAGAGTGTCCATAAGAGTGGACTTCCCCAACCCCGTCTCTCCTAAAACAGCAGAATAAAACACACAGTCAGTACTACGTATGTAACTATGTTACATTTTAATCCAAAGCTAATGATAGCTGAGCTGTGGATAGCTGGCTAGGTTTATCTTGCATGTACTTTTTGTGGGTACACGCACAATGATGTCATTGTTGTAGTTTTGAGCGACATTTGATGAAAAATTAGATTTTTTGAAGAATGGTATTTTTTTTTAGACATTCCCACTGTGACAAACAACTCACTCCAAGGGCCCTACTACAGCGATCTATAGGCGAACCTTCAACTACGCACCATGCAGCTTGATTTAGAGTGTGTCAGTGTTACTTTGCTATCGTAACGATGGGAAAAGTACTCTTGGGCAGCTTAAAGCTCACAAAAGGCATGTACCAATTATCTTATGTACCAATTCTTATTCTCTTATTCTCATGGGTGTGATATGGGCATAACGTAAAATAAACCAATCAATGTGTTACTTGCTCATCATTTCCTTCAAGAGCCAGGTGCGCTCTGACTTTGGTGAATAGCTATTTTAACGCCGCAGCTACCTGTACGTGTCCAACTCTTCTCAGCAGAGGAAACTGACCTGCTCATATAAGTTTGTGCACTGCACAAGTGGGGGTATATACGCGTTGGGAAGGATATCTGCCAAGATAAAAATGTCTAGACTGTATTCAGCCAGTGGAGCTCCTGTGTTTTCCATTGCCAAGATAGCAATACGCCTTTTTGAGGAATTTACAAACACATCTTATTTTGTTACCACCACACCAATAGCGTAGATCTATTTCACAAGCTTAGTTCCTACTGTATTTAAAGAACGGGGGTGTAAGCGGGGTGTAAGATAGCAATGAGCATTGCGACACACCTTTAATAAGGTGTAAGGTAGGGCCCAAAATCTGTTTCCAGCCCAATGGGGTTTTCAGGAAGTGGCTTTAGAAAGAGGGGTGACATTTTTTCAAACATTTGCTCACTGGTTTATACAAAATTACCTAGCATAGCATAGCTTTACTGCTACACATTTCTTTGATGTAATCATTCCTATGCACCGATATTCACTCAGAACTTATTTTCTGTTTGTTTTCAGTGTAAAAACAAAGATCATCACACTGGTCATTATTGTGTCTCAGAGACTCTGGCCTTTTCAGCACTGAACATGAACAAATCCATACAGTGGAAAGCTTTCCCGTCAGCCTACAGCTTTAAATCCTGGTGTGCCGACAGGCCTGAGAGCAGTGAAAAGGCTCATCGTGCGATGCCACCAGAATGTTAATTATATAGATGGCTCTTATTGGCCACTTCTTCATATATTTAGCTTGCAGTGCACCTTCCCACAGGGCCCTCGCTCAGCTGCCTCGGCGAGAGAGAGACGCTTTTCCACTCAAAGTAAAACAGGAAGTTCTCATTCAAATCTACAGCTGCTGCCTAAAACAGCCAAACTGAGCTGCTGCTGCTGCTGGGATATGATATGATTAAAAAGCCAGGCTAATGCTCGGTGCCAGCTTTAAATTGGTATCACCAGGACAGCGATTAGAAATTGGCAGCTCAGGCTTTGCTTATTGATCATCGGACCCATACTGACAAACCCACAAGCAATCACAAGCATTTCCTCTACTCATAATAATCAGTAGAGAGTATACTAGAGCAGTACTGTTCATACTAAGAATAGGGCCGAACGATACGGACAAACATTTCTAATCTCAATATACGAATATGAAAAAAAAGAGACCCTTAAAAATAATGAGTTTCTTTGATTTTACCAAATTGAAAACCTCTGGAATATAATCAAGAGGAAGATGGATGATCACAAGCCATCAAACCACCAAACTGAACTGCTTGAATTTTTGCACCAGAAGCAAAGGCATAAAGTTATCCAAAAGCAGTGTGTAAGACTGGTGGAGGAGAACATGATGCCAAGATGCATGAAAACTGTGATTAAAAAACAGGGTTATTTCACCAGATATTGCTTTTTAAACTCTTAAAACTTTATGATTATGAACTTGTTTTCTTTGCATTATTTTAGGTCTAAAAGATCTGCATCTTTGTTGTTATTTCAGCCATTTCTCATTTTCAGCAAATAAATGCTTTAAATTACCATATTTTTATTTAGAATTTGAGAGAAATGTTGTCCGCAGTGTATAGGATAAACACCAAGGTTCATTTTACTCACACACATACCTAAAAATAGCAAAATCAGATAAACTGATTCAGAAACTGCAGTGGTCTATAATTTTTTTCCAGAGCTGTATATGCTATATTGCCCAAAGTATTCACTCCCCTTAATTGCTGTGTTTGGTGAGGTTTGGATGGATTTGAGCTGCTCGGTCATGTAAACTCTCCATTTCATGAGTCTCTCTATTCTCTACTGTTGTTGATCTAATCTGAAACTACATGAAGTTTGGAGGTGTGTAGTGATGAACTCTGAAGCCACTGACAGAGCACAGAGTCGCTGTCGTTCTCAGTCTCTTCCACTGTGTTATAATATCACTGACAGTTGGCTGGGGACTGTTTTGTACATCTGTGGCATTGGAAGTGATGGGAACCGGAGTTTAATGATTTGAATGGGTGAGCAAATACTTTTGTCAACATAGCGCATTTCCTAATTTCCATCAATATGATATAATTCAGGTATGTGAAAAGCCATGTTTGATATTCAGGATACAGTGATTGTTAAAGACAAATATTTTTATTCGAGTACATCCCTCGTTTACAGAGTATAGGATCTACAGGATTTCCTAACAACTCTAAGAGTGTGTGTGTCTGTGGTCTCCTTCACAGAAGGTTTTGGCAGCATGGGACGCTTCTATTGGCTGAAACCCCAGAACTACACAAAGAGCCCCTCTAAACATCAGAGGAGATCAACATCCCCTCACAAATTATCCAAAATTACAAGTTTCAACTGATAAATGACAGCTCTAATAACAGCACAGACACGGGGTCTCAGACTGAATATCTGTAGGGTCGTCTTGTGGTACTGGCACATAGCCCTTCATTCAAATGGTTTTTAACCATCAGACTCCTCTACTGTCAGTCTGAGAGCTCATCTCTATGGCCTCTGCTTATGACTTCACTTTAATAATAACAAATTAAGACCAGAGGCTGCTTTAATTCTTGCGATTTCACTCTTACACAGAAAAGAAAACATCACAATCGCATTTTTGTGGCTGAAGACGAGGAGACAGCGCTTTCTGTCTTCTCTAGAAGGAAAACATCTGTCATCAGAGAAACACAGCAAAAGGACTAAATCACTCTGAAGACTCCTCAAACAAAACAAACACTAATCTTAAATTCTGGAATGTGCAATTCTACCTCAACATCAAATTCCCAAATCAGTAAATAAGTAAATCCGGGTTTTATTGGTGTTCGCTCTTGTGAATTCTCACAGAGTTGTCTTGGATTGGAATTTTTGATTAGTAAAAGACTCACATAATTAAACATATTCACACTAAAACTCTACCTGGACAGGAAATGGCTTTCTCAGGGGGTTCTGGGGCTTCTCTGTGATTTTATTCCCGTCCAGAACGACCACGTCTGTGTTATTCTAAGACGTCCTCTGAGAAAACTAGGCTGAATTATCTAATGTTTTTCGCTGAACTCCGGGGTCCTCCGGTAATTTTAGTCCCGTCCGGAAGCACATCTCTTGAGTTTCTGCATTTAACAAAATAGCTATTTGTCCACTGTCACGCACCGTAATTGCACTTTGGGCACGCATTTCCACGGAGATCCATGGAAATACATCAGCGAGTGGAAATGGAGGAGCTACTGAACGTGATGTCACGTGACCAAGAAAGCCAAAAATCTCACTGGTCCTTCTGTTTTTCAATTGCAGTCCGGATGCAAGAGTTTTATCACTAAGGAGAAGTGTGAAATATTTTTCACAGACGTCCCCCTGAGAAACTAATCCCATCCGGATAGGGCTTAATACACACAAATACTAATCCACTTATCTGACAACAATCAACTAACTGATTAGTAACTGATTTAATAGCTGATAAGTTACAGCTAATTTATAATTTAGCATCAAAGCTATGCCTAAGTCCAGGGGTTCTTAACCTGGGGTCGACATGCTTCTGAAGAAGGGTCGGGTATTCTCAGCTAAATTTGCAAACAATTTGGGCTCCAAACTTTGTTTTTCTTTACTGAATCAAAAGACTCATTCTTAGGCTTGATTTAGGGTAATGCATATTTAAAATGAGTTTTCTTTTCACTGATTCAAACTGACTCATTCACTGTTTTATTAAGCTCTTCGATCTCAATCTCAATCTCAATTCAGGTTCACATATGCATGCGCCAAGTCCAGGCGCTTTTTTTTTTTTTTAACAAGATCGAATTGGAAGTGGAGATGCAAAACACCCACTTCCAGAAACGTAAAAAAAAAGAAAAAAGAAAGAAAGCAAGAAAACATGATAAAAAGTACTTAGAATATGGATCTTTGCAGCCTGAGACAAAGGTTTATAGAATGCTCTTTGCCTGATTTTTGGATTTCACTTTTAACAGAGTTCTCAGCACAAAGTTTAATGGCGTTAAAAATAATTCTCCCTTTTGGATACAATTTTTTCTGTGAATCTGGATTTTCTTCACTTACAACACTAAAACAAAACACAGACCAACTGTTCCTGAGCCCTACTAAGCTAGCATGGATCATCTTCGTGCTTCAATGCAGGTTCAACCATCACATTAAGTAAGCAAACTTATAATTGTTTTATTTTGTGCTGCAAATGGCAAAATTTTTGGGTCGCAAAGTTAAAAGGGTTAAGAACCTCTACCTTAGCCTATGCATAGACATCCAGCTGTACTGCCCCAGAAATGTAACTACGTGTTGCTCATCATGAACAACAGCAGCTGTGATTGGTTCATTCTCGCTTTTTCGTTTTAAACTGAAGAGCGAAGCAGAGTCAATAATAAACACAGAAGTAGAATACACATGCATCGGCGTAAGGCTTCTGCACAGGCTACACCATAGACAATGCGTTGACTCAACTCTACAGGTATAAACTATGGATATGTAAAAATATGTGTAAAAAAAAAAAATAAGACAACCTAAAATTGACTGACGCCACAACATTTTCTCATAATGTTTCCAACCAAATCCTTCTTTTTAAGAGATAACAAATTTAAATCCAAAGACAGACAAGGCAGCTTTCAACTACAGCTAAACAAACATCCTCAAACAACAGTCCGCTTTCAAACTACTCATCTACCAATCACACAGCTGCTGATCACTGACTCTAATCAGATGACCACATAATGACTACAAAAACAACCCGCAGGGAGTTTACACGGCAGGATCGCAAAAGGTCAGCTGTGGTTATGAATGGTTAGCCGCTAATGCTAATGCTCCAGCTTTAGTGGAAATCTGAAAATCTAAGCTTACTGTAAATAAACTGTACTGCAAATTTACTCACCAAAAATACAGTTTTAACAAGAGAAATCTGCACTCGTTTGACTTGACTGACTTTTTTTTTAAGAATTAAGAATTACAGTTTTGTTTAGTTAGCTTAACTTTACCTTCCTACTACTCCTACTAGTCACTAGTGTCGTATAAAATGTGCCTTATAATCTGGTGCGCCTTATGTATGAAAATAAATCATAAAATAGACATTTATTGATAATGCACCTTATAATCCGGTGCACCTTATAGTGAGAAAAATACAGTAGTATAAAAACTGGAAAAATTGGTAAGGGATAGTGACATGGAACTGTGTTTACACTCACATGATCATACTGTATCTTTGGAATGTAGACTGTATGTAATTTCAGGTCAGCCTCCATGACAGTGAATTTATTTACTCTGCTACCATGTATCACTTATCATAACCATAATGGGTAAGACACTGTTCAGAATCTGTCAGTATCTACTTAAAACAAAAAGGTAAATTATGGCAAAACACAAACTACTAGGACATTTTTAACCAGCTCTATCTGAGGCCTAAATAAACCCCCAACACGAAACACAGCAAGTAGACTTAACCAGCGCCCCCCACCACCATGTACAGTAAATGGGTCAAAGAAGAGGATCAGTGAGCATTCACAGAGGAGGGCTGGAGACAACAGTTACAGAATTTTGCTCCAGGGGGTGAAAGGGAGCACCCACATGACACACTCACCAACGCAGAGGATGTTGAAGCAGAAGCCATGGTTAACAGACTTGTTGACCAGCTGGTCCGGCATGCTGTCGAAGCCGACATGGCCAGAGAGTGGGACGGCACGTGCACCCTCACCCTAAAACATAATTAACAACAAGAAATATTCATTAAAAAAATCTGCAATTGTAGTATTTAATACTATATGGCATAATTAGCACAAGCAGAGAAGCACACAGTGTAGCAAGTTCAAATCCCATTTCAATACTGTAATTTAACAATTAATTCTATATTTACTTTAGTTTTGAGTTGCTCAAAAGATGCAAAAGTTGTGTTAATAAACACAAGATCCTTTAGGATATTAACTCCTTTTTTCTGTCGTCAATAGTAGAAGGAGTAAATAGTATATTTTTTATTATCGGGCTGAATATGTTAAGTTCATTAAGAGAAAAAAGTTCCTCGAAACTGCTGCCAAATTTTAAGGGACTGTTTCAGTACCTGGCTCACAGAATAGCTAGACAGAGCTTTTGGCAAAGGCAATTTAGAACAAAGCAACGCATGTAGTGAGAAGGAGAAACAAGATAATTCCTCCAAATTCACCCACTTAGTGGGTACAGAGGTTTTTATATTTATCCAGAGTAACATAGCACTGATGTTTGAAGCTCAATATTAATAGCGAAAATTTGGTAGTGATAAGCCGTGTTGCAATATATTTCTGCGGATTCTGGTTTTTTTTTGTTAACAATTAATTCTATATTATTACTTTTAGTTCTTTATTCGAAGGGAACTCTACAGACAAATACATTACAGACATTTGCTGAACCATTTTAACTCGGATTTGTCTCTCTCAGCAACTCCAACAATTCAAGAGAAGTACCATCAGTAGTATTATATAGTTTTATGATCATGTCTATCTATTTGTGTCTCATTAAATCAGTCCTGCACACAGCTAAGGGTGGGCAATATGGCCGTAAAATAATATCACAATATTTCATGGTATTTTAGTGATAACGATACTCTTGGCAAGATGACAAAACACTGAAATAAAAAAATATATATTTCAAGGATACACTACTGCAACAAAGTGAAAATTTTACTATTGCATACAGTATGATATGACACCTCTAACTGCGATGTTAAAAAATACAAGATTTTTTTTAAGAATCAGATTTGTAACAGAAGTCAATGATCCAGAATTTCATGATACCTATAATACACTCCAAATATCTCCATATATCCACAATTAAAGTAAAATAAATGATACTGAACAGATATAATCTGTCTCTAGTAGATCTACACAAAATACTGCAAGATTCGATGGTATCAACTGGTATCACCAACAAAAGCAATGTTAAACTGGAACAGAAAAATTGGGATTTTGTGTTTGGGCTGGATTTGCCCTAAAACACAAACTAGTCGTGGTCATGTCCAAAGCCTTAAGCTAACCATTTTTTAAGAAATGTTTTAAAACACTGTATATATATTTAATGGGTTTAATTGTAACACAGTTAACTCAGGTCTAACATCATGTTTTGTGCGAAACTGACCAATGGAGAATCAGGAAACGACTAAGGAAACACCCATCATGTCAGAAACCTGTCAGTCTTAATAAGAGAGGGATGTGTGTAATCAGTTTACAGCTGCTGGAGTTTCTGCAGGGCTTTTGGAAAGTAGCAGGTTTTTTTTTTTTTTGTATGAGGAACAAAATATGAAAATAAAGTGACCTGTTATATTTACATCTTTCCCAAAATACAGGGGAAGTAGCAGCGCTTATTTTTAACCATAACTTTAATCCTGATTAATAAATAATATTTTTGCGATTTACCATTTAGGGTATAATAAAATCATGTTAAGCTTCTTTATTTTTAGTTCATATGTATAAAAAAAAATATTTGGTTCTTTTTGAACATGCTTAACTACTTTTTTCCACATCTAAACAAGTCAAAATGTATAACTACAGATCCCACCCCCCCCCCCCCCCCAAAAGGTTAACAACAGCTGAATAGACAAGTCACAATAACAACATTAGTGTTACTTTTAACAATTAAAGTGTTAATTTAGCCTGGATTAATCCTAAATAAGAATATTTTAAGATTAAATTGTCCATACTACTACTTTAATGTCAATCTAACACTGATTACTTTATTTATAATATAAAATATCCAGTATTTAAAGGTGGATTAGTCACAGAATAGAGTCCATTTTCTCTTGTTTCGTGACGAAGCTAATAAGCAACTAAATAAACATACTGGGCCACGTCCTACTTTAGAGTGCTGAAAAAAGGAGATGAAATCTAGTTTCATCTGACAAAAAGCTCAAAGACTGTAGAGTATGGTGCATTTTTTTTAAATATCTTCTCATACAGTATGTTACATACACACAGAATATACAGTGAATATATACTGGCTAACAGTTGCAAATTAACCTCTTAAACTGCTTTAAATGATCAGTGGTTCCTAGATTGTATTTACTCTCCAAACCATCACTGATTGGTGGAAACTTCACACTAGACTTCGAGCAGTTCGGACTGTGTGTCTCTCCACTCTTCCTCCAGACTCTGTTCCCTTGATTTACTTTAAATGAAATGTAAAATTTACTGATGATCAGTGATGGTTTGGAGAGACATGTCATCTGCTGGTGTTGATCCACTGTGTTTTATTATCAAGTCTAAAGTAGTTTTGTTTTCCTAAAAATCTTACAGCACTTCATGTTTTCCTCTGCTACGGACAATGTTTATAGAGATGCGGATTTCATTTTCCAGCAGGACTTGGCACACTGCCAAAAGTACAAGTTGGTCTTATATAATATTCTAATTTTCTGAGACACTGATTTTTGGGTTTTTATTGGCTGTAATCCATAATCATCAACAATAAAATAAACGCTAAGACCACTCTGTGTGTAATACATATATATATATATATATATATATATATATATATATATACGTATATATATATATATATATATATATATATATATATATATATATATATATATATATATATATATATATACGTATATATATATATATATATATATATATATATATATATATATATATATATATATATATATATATGAGATTCACATTTTAAATTGAAATTAAGTAATTAAAAAAAAAATCAGTCTGAGTGTGGTTCTTCACTCAGGCATTTGACTTTATATGGTCATGCACTTTCCTCCTGTAGTTCAGTGGCTATGAAAAGCTAAGAGACGTGCAGCTCAGGTAGGTAATCGCACACACTTCCTCTTTCCTGTCTCTATACAGCCGTTTAAAACCACATTTTACAGACACACACGCAGTCGTCTGCTCCTCGCAGCGTCAATGATTCCACTGCACTAACAGTGCTGACATCTGCGCAGAGATAAAGCAGGCCTGCGCAAATTCAAAACACAGAACAGATGAAATATGAAAGTGCAGATGGGGGAAAAACTGCTGTTTTAATGCTTATTTTAAGTGTTTTAGCTTCTTAACATTATTAAAACTGCTGTTTCCAGCATTTTGTCACTGCTACAGCAAACCTGCCACCTGACCTATTCAAACCTAGACAGGAAACGCTGTGCCTGCTGCTGCTGCTGCCTGACGAGAGCATAACTGTAACTGTGTGATCCATATGATAACAGTAATCAGAAGAAACTGTGCCCAACATCATATACATCAAGTCCAGTAACCATTCCTCAGGATCTGATAAGAAGGGATGGAAAAGATGTCGTCCCCTGGGAGAAGAAAAAAATGACCAAAAGTATCCCCCAGTACGACTTCCACTGTTTCTAGGAGGTGTCTCTCAATTACAGAAGTGTAAACGGCATTCTTTTGCTAAAGGAAAAACTACATTTTTAATTTTCATTCAACCAAGCCCATTGAGTTGACCATAAACAGGCTAACAACTGCAAATTAACCTCTTAAACTCCTGGTTCCTGGCTTAGTTTGCATTGCTTTGCATGCATTTACCAAACAGCCATCCTTACGGAGTAATTCATGGAGTGTAAAAGGTTAAATATACAATATTGTATTGTTGTATCATGTTAAATTAAATAAACTTGCAGCAAAAAAGTAATAAAATCATGTCTGCGAGTCAAAATATGATAAATACTGTGTATCATAAGATTATCTGTAAATGCTTTGATATAATATTGTGCCATTATATTATGCGGAGATGGGGATTTCATTTTCCAGCAGGACTTGGCACACTGCCCACACTGCCAAAAGTACCAATTGGTCTTATATAATATTCAAATTTTCTGAAACTCTGATTTTTGGGTGTTCATTAGCTGTAAGCCATAATCATCAACAATAAATATGTGTATAACATATATGAGTTTTACATTTTTAATTGAATTACTAAAATAAAGTAACTTTTTAATGATATTGACCAAAACTAAGAAATATATTGTGATACATATTATTTGGCTTCTTGTATAGGGACATGCTTAGTCTGTATTAATAGTGAATGCATACTAAAACAATTTCACACTACCTAATGTCCCCAGATTTACCCCCTATTTTACTTCCATTTTAGTTAATAAAAGTCTGCTAAAGCTGCAGCTTCTCAAAGACATCTGGTTATTGAGCAATAGTTAACAATAAGATGTTAGAATTGGCTTCAGGCTGAGGACAAACAACAAAAACCCAACATGGTATTGACAGAAGCAACACCCCACCATCTGCTCCACGTGTGCAGCACTTGAATAGAGGTCAGTAGGAAAAGTCCTGTACTGTGCCTTTTTGTAATAAAAAGTACCCTAGATTTTTTTACTGTCAAAATATCATTTCAGAAAATGTTCTATACCACAGGGAAGCACAGTGCACAATGTGCCAATGAGAGAATCCATGCATTTACAGCATTTTAACATCTGGAAGTCCAGACCAAAGTTTGTGTGTTTGTTGTATTGTATAAACAGTATTTGTTCTTTTGTTCCAGACTAAAGTATTTAACTAGGTCCGGCACAAACAAGGCAAGTGTGAAAGCAACAAAACTATTTAAAAAAAAAAAGTATTTACTTTCATTACTCTGTAGATAGAAGTATAGATATTAGGGTTAAAATACTTCTTTATAGTTGAAGAAATATCAACTCAAGCGTTTTACTCTTTAAGTAAAAGTGTAAAGGTGCTGGTTTTAAAACTACTTAAAAGTATAAAAGGAAAAGACAAAAGCTTAGGCCACGCACACAGAGTCCTATAGTGCACTACCTCCCCTCCCCAAAACACAAAACATTTTTCTAAGAACCATAATGACTATAATGTTCTATTAAAATGTTAATGTTGATTATATAATTTGGGATGCACTCGGCTGTTCCCTGTTTCAGCTGCATATATGCTCATTGAAAATGAATTTATTTTAGTAGAATGTAAATATATTAAAGAACAGATAAAATCCTTTTGTTTATACTTTTGGTCTATTATCATAAAAATTAGGTGGTTTATTTTTTTCCCCAACTCCAAGAGAATAAAGTGAATAAGACATGCACTAGGTGAGTGATGTTTTTATCCTATTAGAACCATGAATCATACTAGATTTTATGTTTTTTTTTTTCACGAATTGCTAGTGATTTTATTAGTTAGCTAATAATAACCTATAGGTGTTCAAGTGTCAAAGCAATAACAGAATGCAAACTGTGTACACTGATTTATTGACCTCGATACTGACACCACCAAACTAGGAAACTCAGGCCTATCTAAAAATCAGAAGTTTCCCACTGGTAAATATGATAAATATAAATATAATATACCTCAAACATGGCCGCTTTGGTGATGTTAGGCATAGTAAACACACGTGACTGACAACGACCACCACTGATACTACAGTGAACCACAGTGAACCATTTATTAGAGTGGAGGGAAGGGAGCAACACCTTTCAGTACAGTAGCCACTTTTATCCACAATAGAGAGATTAGATACATCTGAAATCCTGCAGAAAAATATTTTAAAATATTTCTCTCTTAATACAGCTTTAGACTAATTACACCAATTCATTTGGGACTAGGATAAACCATTCATAGCTCAGACAACGCCCATAGAGCCAGAGCAACACAGGAGGATGGTGGGGCTTTCTTTAGCCAGAAAACCTAGCTAACCACCAGCGGATGGGTGCTACATTTTACTGGCCCATATTTATCCAACCTAGATAGATTATTTAGGTTAGATATAGGCCATGAATTGGGCTGGGAATTGCATCCGCTATCGAACAAGCTAGGTTATAGTTTTTTTTTTTTATAAAATAAATGAATAAACAGGCAAAACAGGCATCAACATGTGAATGCAATGATAAAATGTGATCTGGGAAGATTTAAAAATAAATAAGTAATATTTAGAGAGATCTAGAATAAAGATTTAAACGTTTAAATCGGTTTAAATTAATTTCTATATAGCTAGGTTGGTTATTCTCTGTAATTCTAGGCGAGCCTGCTGTTTCCCGTTATACTGGTAGGTTCGGTTAAACGAAGCCTGCACGCTGTTTAAAATCCAGATCCAAGGACTCAAAATCCGCTCCAGGATTTTGTTCCGAAAGAATTGAGCAAATTCGCAGCTGGTCTGCAACGAAGCCACCGCGGCGGTTTGAACAAAATCCTGGAGCAAATTTTGAATTCGCGGACCCGGATTACCCATTTCCACCGTTTTAACAGAATTGAATGGAAATTATAGAAAGCACACTCGTTCCCGCAGCAAATTCACTTTTTTTAAAGCTTCAACACACACGCGAAGTTCACATTTGTCGCCCAAATAAGCGAATAAACCGATAAAATCAGCGTTCAATCGCTCACTCACCGCCTGCCTTGCTATCTCAGTGGCCGCCATGGTTTGCCTCTATGGCTGGAAGAAGCTCAGGGGGAGGAAACGGCAGCAGTAGCGGCAGCAGAACCAAAACCACAGCTGTTTTATAGGGCGAGACGCGACACTTTCTGAAAGCCGCTACACTACGAACCGCTAGGGGGAGCCGGCGAGAAAGCCTTCAATGAATGGGGATGAGTGGAGCTAAACGTTATTTAAAAACATTATTTAGATGTAAAATAAAATAAAATATGTGTCGAACTATCTATTCCCATCTATTTAATGTTAGAACGTTTAATAACGTATTTTGTGAAGAAGACTAAGAAAACGTACCTCTGTTATCTACTGTAGTGTTTTTATTACAAAAGACGATTTTTGGAGATAAAGCAAAAAGAGTATGTTGTTTAAAATGCATATAACTGGAATTTATAACTGGAATTTAGCTTAAAAAATTATATATTCAGTGCTGAAACGTTTGATATTATTATGTCTTAAAAATAAATAACTAAGTCATAATAATGGGATACTAAGTCATATTTAAGTGATCCTATGTCATATTTATGAGATGCTAAGTCATAATTATGAGATGTTGAGTCATAATTATCAGATGCTAAATCCTAATTATGAGATACTCAGTCTGTGGGTATTATCTCATAATTAGGACTTATGATTTCCTAATTACGACTTACTATCTACTCATGACTAGAGGAAGTAAGCTTATACAGGTTGGATATATGACCAAACGTATGTTGTTTAAATTAAAAGGGTTATATCTGGAGTTTAAAAGCTTTAAAAAATTAAGTCTTCAGTTCTGAAACATTTTTTTAGTATAAAAAGTATTAAACATTTTTTAACTCTTTATAAACCCTGATTTTGCTCAATTGCTCTATAGGAACCCATTCATTTTGAACTCCGCACTCTAGTAGTAAAACAAACCTGGACGACTTTCGTAAGTGGGTGATCTCCGCGCTGGAGGTTCTCTGGAAACGGCAGCGCTCACACAGCAGAACAGAATCGAATTAAATGTGTATATTATTTTCACATTATTTTTAAGATTTAAATATAAAAACTGTTTTTGTTGTAAAAATGATGAGTGAAATGTATCCAGAATAAATCCCGTATATCGGCAGAATTCTGGTACACTACTGTTTTTTCACCCCTTTTCTGCAAAAATGGATTATTCCATGTTTAAAAACAGACGTCAATGAGACGTAGAAAATTGGTTAAACGCTAATTTAGCAAATACACAATTAGCTGAGTAGTATGTAAAGTGAATTAACTTGATTTTCTGGAAATAAAACAGTAAATTTGTCAAAATGTTTGGCGTATTGCAAACAATATAATCTGAAATCAGATTGTAGGCTGTTTCTAAATGATTTGAATGGTTGTTCTTCACTTTCTAAATGATTGAGCGACAATAGTACAGACTGTATGGCATATTCCTCCAATTTGGTGCCATTTCTGTCACCAGGAAATTACTTGTATAAATCTGCACACAAAATAACTTTACAATACATTTTATTACTAAACATAGTGTCTTGTACATTGACCTAATTGCAAAAGTAAGAAGTGTGATTAAAAACATTAATAAAAACTACTTACAACACTGAAAAAATAGCATTTGCTGCCTGTCCCCACTCTCTAACTATAAACATATATAAATTTATTACTACGAGTGATGAGGAGAAAGAGCACCATCTACCCAGCCACAGAGAGCAAGGCCAATTGTACACTCTCAGAACTCTGGCAGCTGATGGAAAGCTGCATGACCGGGATTTGAACCAGCAAACTCCAGATCAGAGTGGCAGCGCCATAGTCTGCTGGACTTCTTTTGCATTGTTGTGTTACTCTAAATTCCATCTATGCTTTAAAAATATATATTTTTCATAGTAAATGCATAATATTTAAGTTAAAATACAAATTTTAGTTGTGTCCCTGGAACATTTTACAAATTACATCTAAAAAATATATAATGGTTTAAGAGGATAATTTATCATACAGTCAAACAGCAATATCAACCAGAAAACATAATACTAATTCAACATTTATAATAAAAAAATATTGATTTAAAAGAGAGAAAACATTTTAATATTTTAACATCAGCCACAAACTGTAGAGCATTTCTAGCTTACTTTATAGACTGATTTGTTAATTTTGCTGACTAAAATACAAAAGAAAAAGCTCAATTCATCCCAACAATAAGACAAAACAACTATGCCTTATTTACAGTCTATGGCATTTATTAATGAGAAGTATCTTTATTTTTTTGTTCATTATTTTTTATAATTTTCTACATTGTAGATTAATGCTGAAGACATTACAACTATAAAGGAACACTAAACAATCCTAAAGAATCCTAATTTAACATTTCTAATGAAAATATTGATAAAAAATACAGAAAATATTTTAACAGACACACATTGTAAAGCATTTCTAGCTTTATGGACTTACTCAATATTTACAGCCTGCAGTCTTTATTAATTGCATTAATTTATAATTGCACCAGTCAAACACAAAGTTTGACACAAAACAAGTTTTGTTTCTACACTAGAGATTAATACTGAAGACATTGAACGCATAATGCAGTTATATAGTAAGAACAAAAAGTGTTAAATAAACCACAATATGCTTTATACTTCAGATTCTTCTAAAAAACACATTTGTCTTTGAGGGCAGATCTGCACACTTCT
This sequence comes from Astyanax mexicanus, assembly GCF_023375975.1. Classification (NCBI taxonomy): domain Eukaryota; kingdom Metazoa; phylum Chordata; class Actinopteri; order Characiformes; family Acestrorhamphidae; genus Astyanax; species Astyanax mexicanus. The sequence goes on from NC_064417.1 coordinate 48,660,016, forward strand.
TTTGAATTCTGTTAACATTTCTTCCATATTAAATATATATATATATATATATTTAATATGGAAGAAATGTTAACAGAATTTAAAAGAAGTGTGCAGATCTCCCCTCAAAGATAAATGTGGTTCTTAGAAGGATCTGTATATATATATATAGGATATATAGATTTAAGTTTTTACGTCATAACTCATTAATTAATGATTTAATGAACACTGACGCGCCTCTGGGTTTCGATATGTCCCTCAGCCAATCAGCAGCGCTGTGTGGGGTCACATGCTGATAGAGAGAGAGGCGCGCCTGGTGAGCTATTCCAGCTGAACTTTAGTCAGTATATTTACTCTATCAGCTACTGCTGGGCTTACAGGCGGAAATAAACAGTGGACGGAGCGGTTTTGCTTTGTTTTCTCGGAAAAAAACGCGCTGTTTCCTCCTGAACTCATGATTTTCTAGGATCCTGGGAGTTTAAAAGAGTATCAGCATGTTTATGAGGACTGAGCTTCAGAACAGGTGAGATATGAGAGCTTCAGTACAATCAGTAATGGACTGTATTAGATTACAAGCTAGTGTAATGTGTGTGTGTGTACTACTACTACTACTACTACTAATAATAATAATAATAATAATAATAATAATAATAATAATAATATTACAAATAATAATATTACAAATAATAATATAAATCATAAATATCTCCAGATCTATAAATCTAATAAAATCTGATAAGTCATATCACCATTAGACAAACAGTACCAGTCAAAAGTCTGGATACACACCTTCTCATTCAATGTCTTACTTAATTTATTTATTTGATTTATTTTCTACATTGTAGATTAATAATAAAGACATGAAAACAATAAGGAAACAACAAAAACGTGTTTGTGGAGTTTGTCTTCCACAATCCCCTTCAAGTTGACTCTACCTCATGAAGACACTGAGATTGAAACAACAAGAGTGTGCAGATCTGTCCTCAAAGATAAATGTGCTACTTAGAAGAATCTATTATCTATTAAATTATAAAACACATCCTGGTTTGTTTCACACTTTGTAAAAAAACCTTCAGTATTAAGCTTACAAATAAAAAGTAAGAAAACACATTGAATGAGAAAAAATATGTCCAAACTTTTGACTGGTACTGTATATATAAAACAGAATGACTACAGAAACACTACTATAGACTACTGCTTTTATTTAAGGAAAATATATATTTTTTGCTACAGTGATTATTCACAACATTTTTAAGCATTTGCATTTTGTAATGTTTTATATGTTTTATCATATCTTAACCATTGCCAACTAATAATTAAAAGAGACAACACTTTTACAGTGTTTGTTGTTACTGTTGTAAGTACTGTTATGTGCGACCCTCAATGTGAAATGTTACCCACAGTATAAACTGTACTTGTGATTTATAAATTAGTTATAACAACATATTAACATCGTTTAAGGCCCTGTTTACAAGTTAAACACTAGTCATAAGCTATGTAGTGTAATGCGATGTAATGTAGGAAGTTTGCTTGTTTCAAAATGGCTAGAAAAGAGGAACAGAGTTTTTTTTTAAGTAGAAAAACAAGGAAGAGGCACTTCATGTGAGAAAGAATGCAGATTCAACTGATTTTAGAGACTCAACTCCCAAGAGAACCAACATTGTCTTATCTTGTTCTGCCTTAAACTGCTTTAAACTACTGTATTTTGAGGCATAAATATGCATACGTCTGTCTGTCCACTGTTTAGAAACTCCTAGATAAAATGGGAAGCAGATGATTTTGAAGAGGACGCTTGTTCTTGGCCGTGTGAACTTTGTTTTTGGACATTTCCAGTGTTTATCTAAGCCATGGACAGCGTAAACAGTACGGACAACAGCAGCATGGTCAGCAGCCGGGAGCTGTCTGAGACCAGCAGGAACGGTCCAGATCCTCATACAGGTGGAGGAGAAGCTGGAGGAGTTCCTTCAGGAAGCCTATATAGATATAGTGAGAGGAAAATCTCTGTAGTTAGTTTAAGTGATGGAAGCATGACCCGCTCACGCAGAACCAGACTGCAGAAGCAGGCCGAGCTTCAAGGATCTGCAGAAGCTCAGGATAAAGGTTCTATCACTCCATCTATGAGGAAGAAGTACCTGCAGGAACTGTTTCTGAACAACAAGTCTCACACCGGACTGTCTAGTATACTGTCCTTCAGGAGCACGAGCCAGTGGCCCAGGTATGGAGAGGATGCAGGAGGATACACCCTGGAGGACCCCAGCAATGGAGCAGCATTCTGGGCTATGGACCCTGTGGAGCATGCATGGATGCTGTCTATAGTAGATGGGAACTACGACACCATGGTGGAATTCCTCGAAGAAGATCCCAGCCTACTCACGAGGAAGGACTTCGTAAGCGGCTACACGGCTCTCCACTGGCTGGCCAAGAACGGCAAACACGAGATTCTGATAAAGCTCCTGAGACGAGCTGAAAAGGCAGGCACCCCAGTGAACGTGAACCTTAAGGGTAGTGGTGGCCAGACGCCCCTACACGTAGCAGCCATGCACAACCAGTACATGGTGGTGAAGATTCTAGTGGGAGCGTTTGGAGCGAACATTGATGCGATGGACTACAGTGGGAGGAGGGCCTGGCAATATCTGAGAGACGGTGCACCTCCCGAGATGAAGGAACTCCTGGGTGCGTGGGATGATGAGCACAGGTACTGTCAGCTCAACGTGAATAATAATAACTGTTCAGGTCCTGCAGTGTATACAGCGCAGGATTCACAGAAGAGCACGGATGAGGTGGACTTTTTCAGCAGGAGAGCTAATGGCAGGTGGCCATTTGGGTCATTTAGGAAGTTATTTTCTCCATTTCTCTCCAGAGGCAAGAAATAAAGAAATGCCTGACTGTGAATTTGTGAATACGTTTTACAAAAGGGAGTGTCCAATCCTGGTCCTGGAGAGTTCAAACACAAAGTAGATCATTAAACACACACCTGACACTATGAGGTTATGTTCAGTAGTGGTGGGACAATATATCAATATATCAACAGCTCTGGAAAAAATTAAGAGACAATTTTAGTTTCTGAATCAGTTTATCTGATTTTGCTATTTAAAGGTTTATGTTTGTGGAAAATGAACCTTGTTGTTTTATTCTATAAATTACAAACATTTCTCCCAAATTCCACTTAAAAATATTGTCATTTAGAACATTTATTTGCAGAAAATGTGAAATGGCTGAATTAACAAAATTATTCAGAGCTTTCAAACCTCAAATAATGCAAGAGAACAAGAAAACAAGTTCATATTCATAAAGTTTTAAGAGTTCAGAAACCCTGTTTTTTAATCAGTTTTAATGTATCTTGGCATGTTCTCCTCCACTAGTCTTACACGTGGCTTTTAGATAACTTTATGCCACTCCTGATGCTAAAAAATAAAAGTGGCTCAGTTTTTTTGATGGCTTGTAATCATCAGATTACACTACAATCTAGTTGTGCAAAAAATCAGATTTTGGCTGTCATCTTAAACATACTTCTCATATATTTATATGCTCCTGATGGTCTTCACAGTCCTGGATCAGGTGTGTTAGATTAAAGAAGATAAAATCAGAAGGTTGAACTCCATGACCAGGTTTGTGCGCACCAGTTCTACGGGTACCAAATAATTCAAATACTGTAAATCCTATAAAGCACTGTTTTATGTTTTTGTATTCATTGATGAATGATGTTATAATATATTTTAGTACTTTATTACACTGCACCTGTGTGGAAGAGTTGCAGAAGAATGTAAAAAACAGAATGTAACATACACAACATGTATATAGACAGAAGTATTGGGACATCTGCACATTACTTTTTTTTCTGGAATCAAGGGTATTAAAGGAGAGTTGATCCTGTTTTTGTTGGAGTAACTGTCTCTACTGTCTATGAAGCCTTTTTTTTTATTAACGGCTTTATATGTCTATACTATACAACTGACTCAGCAATGGGTGCAGCTGAAATGGTTTATTAGATAGATAGATGGATGAATAAGAGCATGGTCATTTACCAATAAAGGAAAACTCTCAACCTTCTAGCATATTTTATTTTTAATCACATTTTAACCATTGGTCTTATTCCTTTTTCGTAATACTGATATATTCCAGACAGGCTGGTTTTCTTCTAGTCTAGTACAACTTCATCAGTCACTTGAATACCTGCACTACTTTTTTGTAACTCACTATTATGTGTCTTCCAGTGTAGGATGGGGTTTCTTTGTGACTCATTTTCTCCTTTAGGGCAGGGATGCTTAATATCGGTCCTGAAGACCTACCACAGTACAGAGTTCAGATTCAACACTTCACTCTTATTTTCAAATGCCCTGAATGCTTCTTTACCTGTATCAGGTAGATCAGTGTTTCTTAAACCTGGAGGCCCACTGTACTGAACATTTTAGTGCCGTCCTTGCTTTTACAACATGATGGGCTTTTAATAAGCTAAAATAGTTGTTTCAGGTGTAGTGGGAACAGAAACAGAAGACGTACTTCTCCATTGCCATCACTCATCTTTTAGGGAGCTTAACTGCTGTTCTGCCTCATTTAATAGTCAGGAGCTGTATTCACTCAGTAATCAAAATGTCTTAAAGTAGTAGGGTAGTAGGTTTTTCTCAGGTTCTAAGCTAACTTAAATCATAAACTAATTATCACACCTTTCTTGAGAAGAACAGATGGTTCAAACAGTTAGTAAATGATTACTCAAGGACTGTAAAACTGCTCCTTTCCTGTGTTCGGTCCGTTATAGAAGCCATGTGGATGCAAATCCTCATCCAAAGCAGGCAATATTAAAACAGCAGTGTTTCAATCACAGTTCAAGCTTGTTAAAAATGTCAATAATGCCAACTTTATTGGTTTTACAATCCCCCTAGGCGGACTATTTAGGTAGTGAGAAAGCCAGATCTCGGGACTTAAGGATTTGAGAAGGTGGCAAGACTTTGGGTTGGATGTTGTCTAATTTATTGCAGTTTAGACTTAAACTTAGCGTCAATTTTTGTTTCCCATAATCATACTTCTGACTGAAATGTCACATACGGCTCCCAGCAATCCTTTACTGTTATTAAAAAGTGTAATACTGTTAGAGTTTGGTACTGCTATTTATGCAGAGTATGGTTGTACTGACTAAAAACTTTACTGTGTTTGATTACACAGAGAAAAAAAAAAAAGTAGATAACACCAATATTTTAGACAAGTCACACTGTTCTGCTCTCTCTATTCTGCACACTCGCAGAAGTGGGGTTTAAACCAGTGAGCAGCGCCATCTACTGTGCAGGCCTCTGAACATTAACCGTGGTTAATCTTATTCAATTCTTGGTAGGTACTTGATTACAAAAATGGTAGCCTCACTAACACAATCACCCACATAAAAAAATAAGAATGCACAAGGCCAACATTTCTTGGTGGTTGCCAAATCATTTATTCTTCCACAAGAACTTTTCCAGAGCGTCTGTACAAAAGAGAGTCTCTACTGTTGCACATAGCATAGCTTCTCTCCTGATCTGGGCTGAGTTGGTAGTGCTGGCAGGATGAAGATGCAGGCAAAGCTGAGGTGGCGAGTAGTGGATTTACAAGCCGAGCTTGGTCCTTCTCCAGTGACGCCTCTTGGAGTTGTACCTGCAAGCAAAGAGAGGGATCTCAAAATCAGAACGTTCAAGCCAAAGTGCAAAAACAGTTTTGTAACTGACCAGCTCAGGAAAGTGACAATACTGAATGAAGCCCTAATTAAAGAAAAGATGTCCACATTTCAAAAACTACTTCTTTAAACTTTTCTGTAACACAATCAACACAACTGCTAAATAAATTGCACAACCTAGAGATGTACAATGATGCCATATCAGCAGATATGAAATTAAAGGCTTCTTCTTCAAAACAATCATTTAATCATTACTCTCTACAAATTAAGTATTCTCTTTATTTTAGAAAATAATCCTGTATTTGCAGCTTCAGTTATGTATACAGTGACTAAAGGAACATTTATTATGTTTTAGCCACTCTTTACACTAACTACTTTTCAAGGCAGAAATATGACGCGGCCCAATTTCTTGAATGAACATTTACAATAATTTACATTGAAAGTCAAGACTCTCCCCTAAAATGTATATAAAAAAAAAACATCACTGTACATAATCTAAAACATACATTGACCCTACTATTCAGAAACCGATCAGAAAGACATTCAGTGGTGCATAAAATTAAAGTAGTGCATCTGAACATTACCAGTTGTCAAAACATTCTATACTCTAAACACTGACACTACAAAGCTGTCTCCGCTAGAGAGCAGTCCTATCAATCAGAAGAATGATAAGTCGTGACTCTGAAGCAGGATGTTGCTCTCAGCAGGGTAATGGCAGTACTCCCACAGAATGAAGCACTGTAATTGCGTCCTGCTTTATTTCATTTAATATTTTAAAAAGCTAGAGCATGGGAACAAGTCAATCACTTCCAAACCTCCCTTAATCAGCTCATTTTAGGTGAAGAGACTTGTGTCACTCAGATCACAAGTCATTTATTCTAATGTAAACTATTTAGTCAGACACTAGCATTTATTAAAAACACTAAGGGCAAACGTTAGTTTCCATTGAGCAGATCCAAGTGCCTGAAAAACAAGCAAGTAACTTACAAGTTACAAGGAGTGTCTGTGTGCATAATAAAGTTATAGAACAATCTAATAGGGTAAAATCATTCTGAACCTGAATGTAGCAAGTATATAAAAAACACTTGTAAGCTGCAAATAAATATTAAACCTTAACTAGGCTTGTTTTATAGGCACTTTGCTCTACCAAATGGAAACGGTTTGCCTTTAGAACAGTTTATTTGATCATTTTAATACTGTCTTGACTGTATTAATACAATTTATACTGTTGCATTGATGTTTAACTGTATGACTGCATGGTAACTGGCTATGGCCAACAAGCTTAAAAAGATTAAAACAAAGTGCATGCTGTCCCCCGATTGTTGTGCATCCATCATGTTTTTGTTTTGATGGGTCATGTTTTGAGCTTACGTTAACCCAAAGTAACTTTATTTTACTTTAGTCACATTGTAGTGGATTATAGGCAACATTTGTTTTACTTTGAAATGCAGTGAAATATGGCAAAAATCTACACCACATATCAACCGCCACTATTTCCAATATCGATATAAACAGTATAAAACCAGTACCATTAGCATTGGCAGATTCTGCAGTCTATTTCTACAGTCTCTAATGATATGTACAATTGGGTCAGGGCTCTTCATTCTACTATTGCATGAGTTATACTTACTTGGAAGAATATAATTTTTGGAAGCTTAGGAGTCCATGTAGTTACAGCAAACTTAGATTTATATTTTTCATAACAATCTGATGATTTGAGTAAGGTTTAAGACCAAAGGATCACTGAAAACATGCAAGCTAGGATGAGGTCTCCAGAACCAGACATGAGAACCACTGCTTCTTCCTCATGATCGCATTTATGTTAATTTATTAATTACAACAAGATTGTTTGACATGAAATACAATATTAATCTAAACAGCCAAACATACTGTACATACTCTCACATATTGCATATTTTTATTGATGACCCACTTGTACACCTCATTGTTACAGGACGTAGAGATGCCATGAGACATGTAAATAAGATAGATTGGTACGTAGGGACTGCATAGAAAGATGGAATAACTGAGCAGACATCCTACAAGACAATTAATCAAGATACGTCAAGATTTTACAAATCGTTTTAAAACTTCATTAAAACGTAGCGAAATTATGTAACTTAGCTAAAAATCACCCAATATATAAATATCAGTAAAGTACACGACCAATATACACACATTTGTGCACCACTACTTTACAATACAACAATATACAGCAATAAAACTTAAAATAAAAACTTGGGCAGAACTAGAAGTCTGACATCACTGGTCAAACTCACTGGACAACTCCAGATGCGTGTTCACATTTTAAAAACAGATTTATTACCTGATCTTGTTGCCAGTCTTCATTCGGATCCACTGCGGAATCGGTCTGTTCTGCTTCTGCTTCTTGGCGAGGAAGCGCTTAATCCTGAAAGTCTTGTGCGACGCCTGAAAACACAGAACCAGAACCGGGTTTAAACTAACGGAGTACTTAGCATGTTAGCCAAGCTAGCTAACCTAGCTATCTAAGCTAAAGCACTGGATTAATGCGGGTGTAGCTTCAATTTAAGAAAATATTAAATAACACGTCTATACCCAAGTGTATAGCTCAATTAACCTGGAAAACACATGGTAAACAGACACAGGGGCCGCTAAGCCTGTATTAGCTGCCTAGCTACAACTGCTAGTAGTAAATTTATTGCTAGCTAGTTAGCTAGCGCTCAGCCCCGGCGCCGAGTTGGCATTTTTATTTACTTTACATATATTTAACACATTAATTACTGCAATTCTGACATATACAGGTATAAAACATTCGTGGGCATAAACTGGCACCGATAGCTGCCTCCAATAGTGCATATACACGCCGATGTTCACGGATTATTTCTCACCATTTTGCCACACAGTCCTTTCACCACAATGGCGGTGGTTGAAGAGGAGGAAGCAGCGGACACGGGGAGGCTGTATATCCGCGGGAGTGGGCGGGACACTGAGCACTGGTGCCGCCGAGAAACAGCGACACCCAGCGGCCAAGTGGAGAAACAACTCCGCAATAAAATGTTTATGTATACAGCTCTATAAAAAATGAGAGCACTTAAAAATGACAAGTTTTTTTTATTTTACCAAACTGAAAACCTCTGGAATATAATCAAGAGGAAGATGGATGATCGCAAGCCTTCCAACCAAACTGAACTGCTCTATCCAAAAGCAGTGTGTAAGACTAGTGGAGGAGAACATGTCACGATGCATGAAAAAACTGTAATAAAAAGCAGGGTTATTCCACCAAATATTGATTTCTGAAGTCTTAAAACCTGAATATGAATGTATATGAACTTGTTTTCTTTGCATTTTTTGAGGTCTGCATTAATTTGACCATTTCGTAGTTTCTGCAAATAAATGTTCTTAATGACAATATTTTTCTTTGGAATTTGGGAGAAATGTTCTCTATAGTTTATCAAATAAAACAACAATGTTCATTTTACTCATATTCTTATAAATAGGAAAATCAGAGAAACTGATTCAGGAACTTCAGTGGTCTTTTATTTTTCCCATAGCTGTATGTATGAATATACTTTTTCATAAAAAAACTCGAAAATTGTTGAAAAGGCACTTTATTTCAGTAATTCTGTTCACATTGTTAAACTCATATTATATAGATGCATTACAAATGGACGTTCTTATGATCTGTTTTGAGGGTTTTTTTTGTTGATGATAATGGCTTACATACAATGAAAACCCCAAAGTCTTTGTATTTAAAAAAATAATAATATTATATATTATATAAGATCAATTGGTAACACCAGCAGATGACATGTCTCTCCAAATCCATCACTGATTGGTGGAAACTTCACACTAGACCTCAAGCAGCTTGGACTGTGTGTCTCTCCACTCTTCCTCCAGACTCTGCTCCCTTGATTTACAAATGAAATGCAAACTTCACTGATGGTCAATGATGGTTTGGAGAGCTACTAAATGGTTCTGTTTATTCATATAAAAATGTATTTTCATTTAGCAGATGTAAATTGAGAGGTATGAAGAAAATACGAATGGTATTATGTTGAAGTGGCATGTGAGAAGAGTTTTCTTTTGTTTTGTCTGGGGGTGGCAGGAAGAGGGACAGGGAATGTATGTTTTGTGTAATACAATGTTTAATAAAAAATAAAGACACCAATTTAAAAAATAGTCTTGACAGGCTTTCTTTGTTGGGTAAAGCTTTATTGCAAAAATAGGGAAGGCCACTCACAAATTTAACAAGATTTTTCAAACAAATTCCAACCAAGCATCAGCTTTAAAAAAAAACAAAAAAAAAAACTGATTGTGGCAAAGGAATGTCACCAAATCACACCTTAGTGCATGGCTCATATTCCATGTACAATTTAAAGGATAGTTTGAAAAAAATCAATCCTTAAATCATCCAAACAAACTCTACACCAGTGGTGTAAACTATATATTGAAGGAGTAACTTGTGAACCGAGTGAATCGCAAAACAATTAAGAAGGAACTGATTCAGTGAAATAAAACAAGAATCCTTTCTAAAACTACTGTATCTGCAGAAGCATGGGCAAATTAAACAAACAGAAGCAGAAGCCTTGCATACCAGAAAAGCTGAACAGCAGTGAAGTACAATAAGTTTGGCTGTGTACCAGGAGTAAGGTCACTTTTGAGTCATGGTCACTCATGGTCCAATCACTTTGGCTTCTCTTGCTAAACCCTCTGCTCAACTCTAAGCATCAGTCAGGGAGTGAGAGCTGTCCCTTGTCTTTCTTAAACACAGAAATGAAAGGGGGCTCGTTCAGGCACTGTAGGGTGACAGGGTTTTACCTCTGTCTCTCTGACAGAGAGCTTGAGAAGGACAGGAACGACTTGCTTTGGCAGCACCGTACTCGTCAGGTGCTGATTTGCCCTGGCTTTGACCAGAATTCCTCCTCAATTGTGTCATGCTAACATTTTGGCCTTTCCTCACTCCTCCCCCTTTTGCGTATTCTTGGCCTCCCGCTCAATCTTCTTATCCCCAGCTTGGCTCTCTCCTGTACCTGTTCTGTTGCGGCTCCTGGCTCCTGGCTGGTATAGCTGAATGGCAGGCCGATCCTGGGAAAAAATGGGAAGTATGTATGAATCTATTATGGAAGAGCATATTACTGATAAATAAAATAATTCATACTGCTGAAACTTGTTCTGACTGGCAAAACTAAACATACTCCGTATTAGACCCGATGCTTGCCCAAAGTACTGCAGCTCTGAATCAACTTAATGTGTAGCTGATTAACTGAAGCAGAGGTATCTATTTGGTGCAAAACTAGTAAACTACAGTTTGTGCAGCCCTTGGAAAATGGTACTGACAAATATATACAGTTAGGAATAGGCAATAATATCACCATAATCTTTGACACAAAAAACTCTATATCGTGACATTGCGATATTCTGGAAAGCAGTCTATATTGTATTTTTTTTGTTATTTACTGTATTTACTTTTGCTTGTTTGCAGTTTGTGCTTGCAATAAATATGCTATTAGTTGTGTATGAGATTTTGCTATTGCATTAGTTATTTTTTTTTGTCACACTACTATTATTTTCCACAATACCAGAGTCAAGGTACTGTTTACAATGAGAGAAACATTTAAAGATTTTCTTTTGTTTGTACTGAAATTATAAAAAACAAAACTGCCTCAATAAAACATACTTTTTTTTTTACGTAACTGTATGTACTTGAAATTGGAAAAAAATATTTTGTCACATTGCCAAGAATATTCTTATTGCAAAAACGTGCTGAAATATCGTAATATTATTCGCCCATATCACACACTACTAGTTAGCAATGATTAGGCAGATTTGTGGCTGCTGGACATTTTACACTGACAAGCCAAATCACATCTAAGCTAGTATCATGTCCCATGACTTTCGCCACGACCCACTGTAGCTAAATAGCACTATGCTGACCTGTGAAATGTATGTCGTATTACCAACATGGGCACAACTTAGAAAACAGAATTTCCCACGCTTGCTCAAACTCCCATAATTCACATTGCCTTTTCAAGAGGTAACTACATCAATTTATTTACTGTAATAATAAAAAAAGATGCTTTAATCATCCTAAAATGGTAAAACTTTACCTTGTTTCTTAATCGATCCTTTTTAACATGGTCTTCTTTTTTACCATCTTTAGAGGGCCTCTCAGACTTGTCAGACTGAGTGTGACCAGAGGAGTCCCCAGTATTGTCATTCTTTCGCTTTTCCCAAACACGCTCCTTATCTTTTTTCCCCTCATCTTCTCTCTTTTTGTATGTGTTCTCTCCATCATGCCGCTCCCTCCTCCTCCGGCGCTCTTCGTCCTGTCTCCTGATTCGCTCCTTCTCTTTTTGACGCCGCTCCCTCTCTCTGTCACGATCTCTGTCTCTGTCTGCATCACGATCTCTGTGCTCCTTACGTCCATCATCGTCTAACCTATATTAGGTAATGAGAAAAAGAAGTGAAAAAAGAAGCATGTAATCAATGACAAACAGATAATATTCTTTGCCAGAGATTAACTTCACATCTAAAAAAAATGTGATTTCCACAAAAATAAAAATATACAAAGACAATGCCATTAGCACTCACTTTCTTGGCTTATCCTCTCTGTGTTCCCCATTCTGACGTTTCTTTGCATCCGCCCCACCTGGAGGCCTGTCGTCCTTTAGTTTTTCTCGGTCCGGCTTCTTCGGCTTATCTTTTGGCTTTTCACTATCCCCATTCTCTGGTCTCTCTGGTTTCTTTAACAGCTACAACAGAAAAACAACATTCATATTGCATACACTATATTACCAAAAGAGACCCATTCTTTCACTAATGTTTGTAGAAGCAGTCTGCATGACTAGGTGCTGCTTTTGTTCACCTGTGGCCAAGGAAGTGATTGTACCCTGAGCAACGATTTGGATGGGTAAGCAAATACTTTTAGCAATATAGTGTTAGTGAGAGGAAATCAAATCTATTAAAGAAGAAGTAAGAGTAAATTTATTACCTGTTTTGATACTAACTCAGCATTTAAAATACAGGTATGTACCTTGATTTTTGGCTGCTCCTCCTTTGATTGGTCCTTGTCCTTTTCAGGCACTTTCTCTGCTTTTTTCAGTTTTTCAGCCTCTTTGCGTTTCCTTTTTTCTTCTTCTCTCCATTTGCGCCTTTCTTCATCTCGCAAGCGTTTTCGCTCCAGCTCTCTCCTTCTCCTCTCCTCTTTCTTTTCCTCCCTAATTCTCTGAATTAATAGATTCAAAAATAGGAAAAATGTATATTTATGCATCAAAGTGACTTCAACTTAATTCAGCAAACCCTAAAGCCCATCCAGTAGTGCAATCTGCACAGTTACATTGGGGAGCATTTCCCATTAGGTTATGGGTTTCAGAGTAATAACTTTGGAGTAGTAAAAATCCTAAGGTTGCTTTATGTACTGTGAAGCATTAAAGAAAAAAAAAAAAAAAAAAAGAACAGCTTACATAACTGGAAGAACAGGGTATAATAGGCAAATACATATTTAATAACCAACAGTGAACACCCACTTGCACTAAAAAAATAGCCCTTTTTTATGGTTTTATTAGTAGTGTTTTTATTTATTACTAAATAAAATAATTATTTGTTGCTTTTTTTCCCCACAAATCAGTTCACCCCTTTCCCTACATCAAATAATATCTTCTTAATTTCAGTGAAAGTGTACTAATAAAATTTCAAAGTATCTCTATTTTAATTCTCCATCACAAATTAAGACTCAATTTCTTGAAAAAACATTTCAAAACTCAAGCTCACAAGATAAGATACATGCTTACCTGTTTGTTCTTAAGGAAGTCCAACAGAGGGGTTGTTTTCTTGGCTGCATAAAGAGTTTCAGACACTTCAATCATTACGCTAGTTTTAAATGCGTATTAAATTAACTTGCGTTATCAAAATTGTAAGCTTACCAAAAAGTTCCTTTGTCTTGGCCTCTATTTCTTCTAACAATGTTTCAGGGGTGGAAGAAAGCTTCTCATCATCACCCCCATTGTACATCTCCAGAAACTTCTTGTAATCTACATCTATGAAAAGCAATATAAAATTACTAATTGTTGGACAAATAATCACTGCAGGTTGTATGTTGTCTTAGAGCATGTACAGGACAAACTCATTACCTTCCTCAATTGTCCCAGTTTTGGCATCTTTCTTCTTACTCCTCTTTTTAGCAACCTTCTGGAATGGGGCAAACTCCACGATGGCAGGGTACTCTTGGCCTTCACATAAAAGGCAACAATATGTTTTGAATATGCATTTTGTGTTAAACAATTAGAACGACAATCAATTACACATATATTTAACTCAAAGTATTTTAAATCATAGGGAAAACTAGTAGATAATTATTTTCAAACCTCGGCTATCAATGAAGACATAACCATCGAACCGATCTCTGAAAAGAACAATGTCGTCCTGATTCTTGAAATTTAGGTAGGCTCTTGCAAAGAGGTGAGGGTAGAGGCTGCGAAGAAAACGAATACTTGATCAGTGTCTTGAACACATAGCTTGTTCACCGTTTTGCAAATTATTATGTAGAGAAATCCTAATTAAAGAGCAGCATATACCACCACAAAGAGTGCAGTTATATTATGTTTATTATTACAGTAATATCATTTTGATTCAATGTTCAAGAATTAATATTTAACAATTATGCATGCTGCATTTTGTTGTTAGTAAGACTGACACTTCAACATAATATTTTAAGGTATAAAAAGTTATTTTACTCATATAATCATAATCCAGCCAAGTGTTATATAAAACATCTAAAATTTGGTCTTTTTCTTTTGTGAAAGGTGTGTGTGTGTGACAGACCTGGTGTCACTAGAAAAGAACTCCAGGTAATCCACTTCTGGAAGAGGCTGCAGTTGCTCTTCCAGCTCTTCTTTAGTTAGACTGGGCGGAAGACGGCGAATTACGATCTAATACAAACAGAAATAACATTAGGAAATACACTGTGACGACAAACAATCTGAATTACAATTACAAGAAAAAACCTATGTCACTGTAGATGATAAATAGAAAGTAAGCAGAAGTAAACATATGCAAAAAGGAAGTGCAGTGAGAGTGTTCAGGAGGGCAGATACGCAGCTCTGGAAAAAAATAAGAGACCACTTGAAATTATGAGTTTATTTCATATTAACAAACTGAAAATCTCTGGAACATAATCAAGAGGAAGATGGGTGATCACAAGCCATCAAACCAAGCTGAACTTGCACCAGTAGTGACAAAGTTATCCAAAAGCAGTGTGTAAGACTGGTGGAGAACAACATGCCAAGATGCATGAAAATGTGATTATTTCACTAAATATTGATTTCTGAACTGTTAAAACTTCATGAATATGAACTTGTTTTCTTTCCATTATTTGAGGTCTGACAACTTAAAACATAAAACATAATGTTAATTTTACTCAAACATATACTTATAAATTTATAATCAGAGAAACTGATTCAAAAACTGAAATAATCGCAATTTTGTCCAGAGCTAGCTAGCTACATTGGGATTTTATTAAGCATCTAGAGCTGCTAGCTAATCTACCTTAGACAAAACGCTTTTGAATCATTTTTAGCATATTAACTGATTGATCAGTTAAGATATTTGACACTACTGTAGCTGGTTAGTTAAGTTTTGAGCCAAAACAGATATGCGTTAGCTAGTTAGCCAGCAACATAACAAGTGAACCTCGCTAGTTAGCTAACTCCAGAGTGTTTGCAAAACCAGCTACAGCTGGACTCTTATTAACAGAAACAGCTACATAAGATGACTTTCTTTAAAAAATGTGTATCTAAAGTAAATGTACAGAGCCTCATTGTTGGCCACTTATTCACGTAGAGCTAGCTAGCTTAGCTAACTAATAACAGACAAAATCACTAAGCTCGCTAAAGCTAACAGGATAACAGTTAGCTAGCAGCTAGGTTAGCTAGCCAGCTAAGCTAAGCATCGTTACCTTTGTCATCGTCTCCTTCTTCTCTTTATTCGGCCTCTCTGATTTCTCCCCGTCCTCACATTTAATCTCCACCTTCTTCTCTCTGGGTCGGGTGTTCTCCTTATCCTCCTTCATGCTCTCTGCTGGAATTTCTGCTGCGGGATAAAGTTACTGAGCTGCTGCTGCTGTTTTGGGCAGAAGCTCCGAATCTGTCAACAGCCCGAAGCGCTCCACAACTTTTGCTACTGAGCGGCGTCACACGGAGCTCGTCTCTGATTGGCTGAAAGGGGGAGCGCACAGACTTTTTGTTTTGTTAATTATTTTATTAATTAATGCGTTATTATTGAAGTTGTATTAATTAGTTGTATAAGTTAGCATGTTTAGTAAAAATATATAATAATGTTAATTATAATATTAAAATATTATTATCTCATTATTAAGTACATTGCTCAAATCGAATTATTTTTTAATACTAAGACAGTTTTGAGATGCTAAGTCTTTCTCATTCATTTAAGATGCTATCTCATTATGATAACATGCTGTCTCATTATGCTGAGATGCTAAGTTATTATATTAAGATGCTAACTCATTATGCTGAGAAGCTAAGTTTTTATGTTGAGATGCTAAATTATTATATTAAGATGCTATCACATTATTTTGAGATACTAAGTCATTATGTTGAGATGCTATTTTATTATGTTGATATTTCGTTATGATGATCCTAAGTTATTAAGTTGAGATTTCCTGTCATAATGTTGAGATGTTAAGTCATTATGGTGAGATGCTGTTTCATTATGTTGAGAGGCTGTCATTATGTAGAGATGCTATCTCATTATGTTGAGATGCTAAGTCATTATGTTGAGATGCTATCTCATTATTTTAAGATACTAAATTTAGGATGCTAAATTATTATTTTAAGATACTAAGTTGTTATTTTGAGACACAAAGTCATTAGTTTTAGATACTAAGTTGTTATTTTGAAGTACTAAGTACTAAGCATCTAAACATAATGAGATAGCATCTCAAAATAATGATTTAGCATCACAGAATAATGAGATAACAATTTACTTAATAATAAAAAATATACATACAATGGAATTTTTTAGGTGCCGGGAAAGGGCTTCCATAAAACTCAGTATTTCTGAAACACAAGAAATTCTGACTCATGCATATATGTTATATTACATATATACTATACAAATAATTGTAAGGTTTCAATCCTTTTAAGGATTTACCAACCTTTTTTATTCAAGGAGGGTCAGAGTTTCTAAAGGACATAAAATATGGAAGAAATGTAAACTATTATATTTTTATTATATGGTCATAGTATTATAATATGGTTAATAATAAAATATTTATTAGATTGAAAGAGATTAGAGTGTTATTTAAAATATAAAGGATCATGGTTCCTCGTTATCGTTAGGGGGTGCTGTACTATTTCACTGTGAAACTCTCTACAGGAAGTGTGTCAGCGGAAACCGGCCTGTGACCGTGGAGCCAAGGGGACATTTTGGCCAAAATAGAGCAGAAATAAAGCATAAAGGAATTAAATTTCCCCCTAAACTCCGCTGACAGGCAGACCCCAGTCTCTCCTGCAGGGATGTGGTATGAGATTCTCCCCGGTTTCGCAATAATGACCGTGTGTCTGATTGTTCCGGGAATAGCGACCGCTCAGATCCACAAATTCACCAACGGAGGGAAGGTGAGTAACAGCCTAGCTTTACCTGCTGCTCTCAGAACACACTGCACTGCTGTATATGTGTAAACTAGAGCATCTAAAAAAATAGAATAACAATCAAAAGTTACTTTATTTTAGAAATTCAGTTCTAGATGTGAAAATAGCTGTAAAGCTGTAACACACAGAGCAGAAAAGTAGAATATTAACTTATTTAAGGCCAATTACTTTTGGCAGTGTGGGCAGTGTGTCAAGTCTTGCTGGAAAATGAAATCCGAATTAGGGGTGGGCGATATGGCTCTAAAATAATATCACGATATTTCAGGGTATTTTTGCGATAACGATATACTTGGCGATATAGGAAAACAGAAAAATAATTCATAAATTTTGGGAATATAGTGTAATAGTATAACAGCATAATCACAATGTGGCAAAATAAATAATATAGCATAAAATAATATAATGCAGCAAAAAATATTGCAGAATATTTAGTGCATGCATATAAACTGCAAACTAAAACAATTACACAATAAATACACTTAAAGCTTTGGAGTAAATAATAGACTACTTTTAAGACAGAACATCTTTTTAATATCATTTAATCATTTAATATCACAATATTTCTGTGTCACGATATATTGTATACGATATAATATTGCCCACCCCTAATCCACATCTAATAAAAGTTGTCAGCAGAGGAAAGATGCACTGTGTGTGTGTGTGTGTGTGTGTGTGTGTGTGTGTGTGTGTTATAATGGATGCAGTCCTGCACTGATCTATTCCATTCACACTTCATAGCTAACTCGTACCCCTACATTATTATAAAATAGTTAGATATAATAACAGATTTTTTTGTGGACCATATATAGTCAAAGAAATTATTATATAATACAATATAATACAACATCATAACAAAGCGTTCATACCCTTTTAAAGACTACACAATTTTAATGAATCATACTTTGGGAAATAAATACTTTTTTCACCTGCTGCAGTTCACACTATTCACTGTCATATGTGAACAAACATATAAATAAACACCATAGACAATATCATGAATATCAAATATTATTGAGATAATATCCACATATTTTTGATGAGCCAATAATGTAATTATCGTGACTTCCCAAGACTTCCCAAAATTATAACATAAAAAGAATTATGTAACATAAAACCTATGTGGTGTAGCAAAGAAATCTACCAAAATAATAGCTGAAATATTTATTGCAGGCATATACATTGCAATCCTATACAATTTGAGAAAACATACAGAAAGCTTCGCAGTAAAAAATACTGTTTCTACTGCATTTTTGAACCAGTTATACTGTATAAAACTTTAGCATTTATTCTGCTACTTTATTATTCTTGAAATTACTAAAATATTTTGAGTGTTTTTTCATATCGCAAAAGTGCCATGAAATGTGGTGATATTATTTTAGGGCCATATTGCCCTTCTGTAAGCTCAGTATAGTTTGACGCAAATTATGGCGTAGAAATTACAACAGATAATTTTCGCAACTGTCCTACATTTATTATTTAAAAATTAACCTGTTTAGGAACCAACCTTGTGTGCCAGTTCACCCGATATAGATCATTTTTATACTTGGAACTAAATTGCATTTCTTTTAGGGTAAGGCTGTAAATTAGCTGTGCAAATTTAACAGACCACAGACAATCTCTTGATTATTGTCTTCCTGACCTAAAACTTACATAGCATCTGTTTTTTTTTGTGTTGTTTAGGAAAAAAGAATTGTGAGAGTTCCTTACCAGTGGTATCTGATGAACAGAGACAAGCAGCTGTCAGGAACGGGAAAATATTACCATTCCAAGGTAATTAATTCAGTTTTATTTAGTGTGTATATATTTTTTTAATGCCATTCTTCATGATATGTGTGAGAACTTTAAACATAAAAATGTTTACTGAAATGTATTTTCGGGTTTCACAGGGACTGGAAAACATTAATTGAAGATCACCCACAAGCTCTGGCCCTGTAACAAAACAATGGAAATGTCTGAAATGTTAATTTTGTTCAGTTGTCTATTAAAATAATGTAAATACCATGTTTTATCTGTGTTTTAATTCATGTTATGAAAGTCAGCTAGTTAGCTAGTTAACTGGGAAAGCTACAGAACTTAAAAGTTTAAAAATATTTTTTACAGTGTGTGCAAAATTTAACCAAATCATATAAATGTTTTTACAGTGAGACAGTGAGTTAATCCAAAAACAGCGTTAACAGAATTTGTGCAACTGCAAGTACTATAACTTAAAGTGGAGAATACCACACGGTTTGCAGGGTTTGTGCTTCTAAATGTCCTATGTAGTTTTTAAAAAGTTTTAAAATTATAGGAGCCAACATCTTGAATATCTAGGAAAATATGATATTAGATATTTGATTAATTAACAATTAAAATATAGACTAAGCAGCTAAATTATTTCTTAGAAATCCGTTACCTTTTATTGTAATGATTCACATCTTTTTAGAGATCCTGAAGGAAATCCCTTCAAAATCATGGGACATTCTTTGAAATGCTCCTCGGATCCTACGGCTTAGTCTGTAGCTTTCTGCACTTAAGAGAAACCTCTAAAGCTACACGTGACTTGCATAAGTAGATTTGTAAATTAAATAATAAATCTGCCTAATTAATAATTTACATTTATTGCATTTAAACATTTCGTACACAGTGAGTACTATCAAATAAATAACTGGAAAATGCATTAACACAAGGAAGTGTTATTGATTATTTTGAAGTACACAGGACAGGCTCACCTATTTATGTACCCTCAATTACACTTTGCTACATGAGGACAGAGGCAGGTTGTGTTTTCCAGTTAACAGTAGATTTATTTAATTATTCAAAAGGTTTTATTGACATTTGTTGCAGACTGGACAAGGGTTAAAGAGATGTAAAAGTGCATCATCACTTCAATCATCTGTAAGATGACCACTCACACTTTATTAAAGAGTAAAACAGTAAAATAAGTAAAAGTACTGATATTAAATCAACTCTGCTTTATACTGAAAGGATTTAGCAAAAGCGAACAAAAAAACGAAACAATCTTGCATTCGATGCAGATTTCAGTATTTCCACAACATTATAGAATTACTAAATTATACCACTGTACATAGAAAGTGAAGACGGCTGACAGATAGACAGACAGCCCTATTTCTCTTCTTTGCCTTTAGTCTTCCTGTAGACCATTTCTCTGAAGCTGGACAGGATTTTACTCTCTCTCTTCCTTCGTTCCTCCTGGTTGAAGGATGCCAGGGCCCTCTTCTCGTCTGCGCTGTAAATCTGGTTTTCCTTTCTCAGACGCACAGCCTCCATACGCCGATGTCTGCAGCAAACAGGGAGGGGTCAGTTCAGTATAGGAAGCCAAGTTTATCCACAACTGCAAACTAGTGCAGTATAGTAAAAAACAAACAAACAAAAAAAAGACAAAAGTCCTTTGCTTTTTCTGTAATTGAAGTATTTGCATGTATACATGCTAGTATTTATATGAAGTGCATGTACCTATATATTTTTTACATTTCTTTTAGTTATTGTGCTTTTTTTGTTGCAAAATTTGTAAGTACTGTTGGTTTTTAAAGTAATTTTTAGGGATGTGACCGATGTGGGCAGAGGCATTAATTTGCCTTACATTTTAGCTTTCATCCAACTGTATGCAAACAGTAAAATAAAAGGTTTCTCCTGAAACATTTATTTGGTTTCACATTTATTTAGCTAACTAGTTCTTATAAAGACTGGTCACAGCTTTAATCCCTCTTTAATAAATGAACGTCTAAAAAAGAAATAGATCTATTAAAACAAACAAAAAGAAATTAAAATAGCTTAATTCAATGGATTTTAATGTAGTGTGGAAAGTGTCAGCCAATTGTAGTAGCATGGCCACTTGGTCCTTTTTCGGTATACAATAAATAAATCAGCAAATATCGTTTTTAAACATTGTCAAAATCTTGTCATGTGCATCCCTAGTAATTTGTTGCTTTAATGTTGTTTTTTTTTTATTTTTTTTATCTTAAATCTACATACCTGCTTCCGCTCATCACATAGCCAGACTTCTCAAAGTCTGCAATCTCATCACTGGTCAGGCCGATTTCACCTCTTCTCGGAATACGCTTCCCTGCTTTCACATACTCCGCCATGGCAGCACCTTCACCAGGGAGCAGAGCATGACCAAAACTACAAAAAGGGAAAGAAAAACTCATTTAGTAATGGGTATGATTCTAAAAAACCTATTCCCAAACAGGCATGTACAAACAGATACCCACTCTAATGGTCTATCGTCCTGCGACATGTGAGTTAATGGAGCTTCAGGTCCAACAACATGTTCCTCCAGACCAGTTTTCTCCACCCACAGCTCCCCATCTATATCCTCATCCTCCTCTTCAGACTGATCACTGCTGGAACTGCTGGACTCCTTGCGGCTCTTCTTAGCCTTCTTCTTCTTCGATTTCTTCCTATGAAGACAAATATACTCTGAAAAAGAGCTCAACCTACCATCAAACAAAGCTTAAAACATCACATAAAAACTGTACAAGAGAGAATAGTTAACTGACTTCTTGCTTTTCTTCTTCTTTTTCTTCTTCTTCACCTCTTCTGCTAAAGAGAAAAGTGGAAGTGGTTACACTCAATCCTGAAATAATTTAACATCAGTGGGCATAAAACTGGGTGGTATGGCTCTAAAATAAGATCACAATATTATAGGGTATTTTTGTGATAATATTCTTGGTGACATTCATTTTTCACAAATATAGTACTGCAACAAAATATAAAAATGTATTTAGTGTGTGTATATATATATATATGGGTTGCTTTCACTGAGCTCCTGAGAACTGGGTGAAGAATGGGGATCCAATTTATATAAACCTTAAAATGAAAACAGACCAACCTTCTGATTCACTTTCTGTCTCGCTTTCCTCCGAGTGCTTCCGTGCCTTCTTCTTCTTTGACTTCTTTTTCTTTTTCTTCTTCTTTTTTCTTTCCTCTGAATAAAAAAAATTGAATCACCAACCAACTGCCTTAACCATGTCAATTACCTCAGCCATGTCTTTAACATGTAATGCTTTACAGGTTTATTTTTAAAATAAGCATAAGAAGGAAGATAAAAAAATCTATTCTAAATCAAAGAATGTAACATCTAGTATTCTCCTAGAAATAATTTAGAAATTTTGAGAATTGTGAGCAGTCCAAAATGCAAGTTTTGTGTTCCCACATGGTTTGGGCATGGCCAAAACAAGCAGATGTTTCACTTAACTATGGGGAAACTACTACTACAGTGACTACTACTACAAATATTTTGGGTCACTTAAATAATTTTAAGGAAACACACAGATAGGGATATTTAAATGTTTGACAATTTGTCTTAAGAAAGCCCTTAGATAACAACTAAGACAGTTTTAAGGTGTTTTATGCAACTGGTACTAGTTAATGACTGAATCGCACCTTCTGCACTTGAATCAGAGCTGCCGTTCTTCACGTCCTCTTCAACAGGGGTGTGTTCATCTGAGCTGGAAAGCAAAAGAGAGAGATACAACAAAGTATGTAATTTAGTTTACATGTCAAGTTACTGTAGTTAACAGGATATTAGCTTATCCAGTTTACACTTACTCTGGTTCTCTGACTCTTGGTGAATAACCCCAGACCTCAGGACATCCCAGTTCACCAATCCTCTCCCTTTCTTGCAAACGCCTTAAAAAGAGAAAAATACATGGTTAATCCTGAAGGCAGTGACCCGAAAGTCACTTTTACTGCTTTAGGGCTTTGGCATGTCCCCTCAACACTGTTGAAACCCCACACTGTTATAGAATGAGTATGTTAAAGAAGAAGTCCATGTGAAATACACTTTGGTTGTAGTGAAACATGATAACGAGAACAAACTTTTGTCAAACAGCCAACCTCTGTTTATCTCCAGCATTTTGAAATACAGCACTTTAATCTGATGCTCCCAACAGGCTTACAATGCTAGCGATAGGGGCATAGCAGTGTTAATGCAAATAAATGGCTCCACCATCACTGTACTGATCCTGACTTTACTTTAAACGTGTAGGAGGCCGAAGATTAGGTTTCACTACAGGTTGTAAACAGTGTTTTATAATAAGTTTCATGTGCACTTTTAAAGTTATTACTGGCACA
Organism: Astyanax mexicanus; assembly: GCF_023375975.1. NCBI lineage: Eukaryota > Metazoa > Chordata > Actinopteri > Characiformes > Acestrorhamphidae > Astyanax > Astyanax mexicanus. The sequence goes on from NC_064417.1 coordinate 48,683,359, forward strand.
AAATGACTGGATTTTCAGAAAGCTGCAGGGAAGTGGGCGATTCAACAAAGATAAGTACTCTGTATCATGTCTGACTACACCAAAAGTCAATTTTACACTGGAGTTCTCCTTTAAAGATGGCAGCACCTAGATAATTACCTAATGGTACTGTGCGTATAAAGAGTATTTATTTTTTAATAAACTACTTGTGCATTTTAAAGATCTCAGTGCTTCCTTTTAAAAGCCATTAAAGTGTGGAGCTATTTTGAGCTTGGTGTAAAATAGTGCTTTAATTTCATGGGCAACTCTATGCCCATTTCACTAGCATTGTGGGAGTATTGGCTAAAAGCGCTGTATTTGGGAATGCTGGGGGATTATAGAGGTGGGTTATTCGACAAAAGTTCGTATTTATTATTATGTTTCACTTAGGGCTGGACCCGAATATTCGGGTATTCGGATATTCGTTCGTTGAGTAGGTATTCGGTTTTTAATTTTGGTATTCGGATATTCGTTTTTTTTCTCCTTTCCAGAGTTCCACCTCACTCTAACCACTTCTGTTTTCGCGGGTCCCGTCAGAATATCTTGCGCGCGGGACAGAACTGAACTGTTATTGGCTGGAGCGGGAGTTTAATCCAGACGATGCGGGAGCAAATTAATAAATAGTTAAGAAAACTGTAATAATTGTAAAAAAAAAAAAAAACCTAAAGAAAACTCTCAACGCGCAGGATGGACCGACACACACACGCACACACCGATGGTGTTTGGACTGGGGTAAGGAACGGGACCGCACTATGTGGCGGGCGGGCGCGGGATTAAAAGAAGCAATTTTTTTGCGGAGCGGTAACGAGACAGAAACGCGGGAGCGTGGAAGAGTTGGTTTAAAAATCAGTCTCGCGCAGACCTCTATTATACATGATAAAAAAAATGCAGGCTCTTCGAAACTGATTTATATAATAAAACGTAAGGGGTAATGTGGCAACAGTAGGGGCTAAATCGGTTACAAAAGCCTGGCCTACAAAAATGATGTCTGAACGAATTTCCTCTTATCTAATATAATTTAACATGGTTTAAAATATAAAATAATTTCTAAACAAACGAAATATTTAATATTGAGCTTATAGCCCAAGTGCAAAAATACAAAATCAGTAATATGCCCTGCACAATCCTTTAACCGAAATAGACCAAGTACAGTTTACAATGACTGTCCTCTAATATAATTACCAATGTTTAAGAATATAAAATACTTCCTGAACAAACGTTTTTTTTGTTTGTTTTTTTAAGCAAATAGCCTAAGTGTGAAAACACAAACAGCAATTTACTGGGCTGGCTTGCGCAGCGGAGAAACCGTGCAGCAGCAGCCTCCTAGCCTGCTTACGCAGCGGATAAGCCGCGTGTGGGGCAGCAGAAATTCCGGGATGAAAACACAAAGAAATCTGAGCTAAAAACACAGAAAAAATATGGGGGATAAAAACACCAAAAATCCGGGGTGAATATGTCTCGTCGGTCAGAGCAAATTGAACATTTTTCAGTGGATTAAAGGGGCCGTGATTTGCTTTATTTATTTATTTTTTTTACCTCTTTTTTTAAAAACGAATATTTGAATATTCGCTTCGAATCAGTGCCGAATATCCGGAGCTCAAAAAACGCTATTCGGGCCAGCCCTAGTTTCACTACAACCCAAGTCCATTTTACACCGGATCACAACTTTAAGTATTTTTAAGTAGTTTGTTTACCTGGCGATAAAAGCCTCCTGTCTCTGGCGTTGGGCATCATCTCTCTTATCATAGTAATCCGACCGAGACCCTCCGTATCCCCGATCCCAGGACATCTTCTCCCGCTCCCTGGACCTGGATCTAGACCTGGATCTGGACCTGCTGCGGGAGTTCGCCATCCTGAAGCGGTTCCTGCTCCTCTCTTTGCTCTCCGTCCACCGGGCTGGCCGCTCCTCGGGCCCGTCGTGTCTGGAGCTCTTGGCCGCTGGACTCGCGTCGCTGGCCGGGCTGAGAGAACGACTGCGCCGCCGCCTTTTGGGGCTGTCTTCCAGCTCCGGCATCTTTACTTTAGCTATCTAGAGCTTTAATACAGTTTAAAGCCGCTTTTAGCTGCGATTTTATTCTGCTCTAAAAACCACAGAGCTAAATAATCACTAACTTTAAAGGCTTAACGCTACATAACTGAGTTGGACACTATTACTCAAACAACAACAAAACTAAACTCAAATGTTTAGCCAGCTAACCTAGCTAACCGAGCTAGTTCACTGCCCCCGACTTATCTAGTTAACATACTCAACCGTCATATAATATATCCAATACGTTGAAACTCAAATAAAGTATTTAATTCGTCAAAAGAATAAAGCAACAGTTCAGCTTTCGTTTACTACGCGTTTAGGCCTGCTGTGGTCTGCTCCTTCTGCCTTCTGTTCAGGCTGGATGTAGATTCACACACTGTGCTTACTGTCGCCACCTACAGCACTGGAGCAGCTACACAACATTATCAAGATTAAAAATTATAATGTATTATATATTATTATACACAGCTCTATCAAACAATAAGAGAGCACTTCAAAATGTTCAATTTCTCTTATTTATATTTTTACATATCAGGTATATGTTTAAGTATAAAAATATGGTCATTATAGCATGTATTTGCACACAATCAGAACTGACCAAACTAACAAAAAATATGCAATTTAAAATATTTAGAAATAACAATACTAAGGTTTTCACTCAGGAAAAGTTCAGAAATCAAATTCACAACATGCTCTTGTTCACTTCGCATGCTCTTCACTAGTCTTTCACACTGCTTTTGGGTGACCGTGTGCCACTCTTGCCCCCCCAAAAATCAATGTTTAGATTTTTTTCTAATAACCATCTGTCTTCCTTTTGATAATATTTTAGAGGTTTTAATGAACTTTTTAAATATTAGTATTGTCATATTTTTTCTTTAAATTTAATATTGAAGATAATACAGCTAGACAGGAAAACGTGCATAATTATTTTGTAAACAAAAATGTTAAATAAACCAGAATATGTTTGATACATTAGGAAACCACCTTCGATTATTTTTCTGCATTGTAGATTAATACGAAAGACAAGCAAACTACAAAAAAAAAAAAAAAAAAACATGGAATTATTTAGTAAACAAAAAGTGTTAAACAACCCAGAATATGTTTTAAATTTTAGATTTTTCAAACTAGGCACCTCTTGCTTTTAGTTGACAGCTTTGCACATCTTGTCATACTTTCAAAAACTTTAAAAGCATCTTTAAGTGCAGTCACAAAGACAATCAAAAACGTTATGATGAAACTGGCTCTCATCAGGACCGCCCCAGGAAAGACAGAGTAAGAGTTATTGCGTAGGATAAGTTCATCAGAGTTACCAGCATCAGAAACTGCAAGTTAACAGCTACCCAGATAAGAGTATTTTGGTTTGTTTAACACTTTTATGTGCACTACATGATTCCTTATGTGTTCCTTAATATACATAATGTATAATATATATATGACAAATCCTTGAATTAATATTCCCTCCACCCATCGGATGCTTTTGCGACTCCTGTTGGTTGAATGGTAAGTCGCAGCCCTGCGCCAGCTCACACAAGGCTCTTTTTTGTTGTCTACCGCAACAAAACCACTATTTTCTTTCTTCTGAAACCGAAGACTGGACTCAGAAGCTCCGCAGTGCAGGTATGCTATCGTGAACGCTGCGCGATTTCATATAAAAGTGTTTAAATTTAATATAAACATATTTCTTGGCTTTAAAAGCGTGCTAGTCCGGGTAGCAGTAAGTTCACTCTCAGCCAGCTGCGGGCCAGGCCTCGACCTGCCGCCTGAGCAGGAAGGATAAAGTGGCCACATCTTAGCATCTAGCAGATCCGTCTGCTTTTATTTCCATTATTTACTCGGATTATAGAAATATGTGCAACATATCTGAAATTGACCGGCAGAAAAGGGTTAGATTGTTGTTTTACTGCTTTCTGAATGAAAATCAGCCAGCGAGCTGGGTCTTAATGCGGAGCGACTCATTATTTATCCCGCTTTTGTTGTTTTGTTTTCAGATTAGCGTTAGCTTTCCTAACCTGCTAGCCGGCTAACGTTACACGTTTCTAATGTTTTTTTTCTAACTATCTAACTTAGCGTATGGTTTTAAAGTCCAGCTAGATAGTCAATTACTCATCAAAGCCCATTTAAAGTTTACAAACTGAAGATTTAACCTTTTACTAATACATTAGCTAATGCTATAGCTAGCTAGTTAGCATGCTTGAGATGAATACCAATAAGGCGTATCACGCAGGTTTATTAGCTTAGCTAAGCTAGGTTAGCTAAAACACAGCCATAGCGTTAGCTTGCAACATCTCACTGAATCTCATCAGTTCTTCTTTTTTTAGATAGGTAACTAAGTTAGATAACCATGTAACTAGTTACTTAACTAAGTAAAAGTAGAGAAACACAAAGTAAAAGTCCCCTTTTAGTGCAAACGTATTTTTAAAGCAGCAGTCCTTAAGATACTGCTACCATTCCTGCAAAACCACATTTGTTAATTTTACTAGTTACTTAACTAAGTAATAGTGGAGAAACACAAAGTAGTATTTCCCCCCTTAGTACAAAAGTATTTTAAAGCAACAGTTCTTAAGATATTGCTACTATTCCTGCAAAACCACATTATAAAAAAAAAAAAAAAAAAACAAGGTGTCTGGTAGGTAGAAAGATGGATAGTTACTTGTCAAAGCGCTTTTACAAACTAAAGATTTAACCTAGCTAGTTAGCTAACCTCGGTCCGTTTCACTGATACATTAGCTAATGTTTAAGATGAATACCAATTAGGCATATTACGCCGGTTTATTAGGTAAGCTAGGTTAGCTAAGCTAACTAGCTAAGACAGCCATAGTGTTAGTTAGGGCTGCAACTAATAATTATTTTGGTAGTCGACTAATCCAATAAATATTTCTTGGATTATGAGCCCCGTCTCTTATTGCGCTTCTGTCCTCGGCATATACGGTACTGTTCCAAAGTAACGATTAGTCGACAATAAACTTTGTAGTCGACAAATTTAAATAACCAACATGGTCGATTTATATCGACTAATCGTTGCAGCCCTAGTGTTAGCTTCCAACATCTTACTAAATCAGCTCTTCTTATTTCAGATAGGTAATAAAGTTAGATGACCATGTAACTAGTTACTTAACTAAGTTAAAGTAGAGAAACACAAAGTAAAAGCCTACCTTTAGTACGAAAGTATTTTTAAAGCAGCAGTCCTTAAGAGACTGCTACCATTCCTGCAAAACCACACGTATTAATGTAAAAAATCAAGGTGTCTTGTAGGTCCTGGGATCTGGCTGTAACAGCTTTTGCTGCACCACACTGCATGTTTTAAAAGTACTTTTAGCTTACTTGATGCAATTACACATTTTCATTAAAAACTCACAGACTGTTGCTTTAAGAATCAAACGCTTTTTGTTGTTTTGTTTTTAGAGTAGCTAGCTCAGCTAACCTGCTAGCCATATCATTGGCCATCTAAATAAAAGTGTCAGTCGACTTAGCCATGACAACTAAATATTCCAAATATAGTTATTTTTGTGCTTTACTTCATAGTTATTTACTGTTGCATGCTGTCATAAGCTTAATAGCTAGACTGTTTTTGGCTTTTGTGCTAGTTATATAACTTCAAAACCGTTTATTAAAGATACGCATGTTAAGGACTTAGATATACTAAATAAAAGCCGCTGTCTATTCTTTTCTGTTCACAGGGATGGCGAAATTAAAGCTAATATCTGTTACAGACACCCAGTTTCCCATGTCATTGCTGGAGTCCATCAGTGAGCAGCGACACAACGGATTATTTTGTGATGTGACCATCATCGTTCAGGACCGCAAGTTTAGGGCACACAAGACAATGTTATCCGCATCCAGCACTTACTTTCGACAGCTTTTTTCCGTTGCGGGACAAGTCATTGAGCTGAATTTCATCAAGTCAGACATATTTGAAATAATCCTGAATTACATATACAGCTCAAAACTAGTCAGAATTCGATCTGACAAACTGGATGATCTGATCAGTGCTGGCCAGATCTTGGGCGTCAAGTTCATTGCCAATCTTGCAACACCGCTATCACAGGTCAGGGGTTTACCTGGCTTGTCAAAAGAAGGCGAGAGTGGCAATATTGGCTCCACTGAGAAGAATGAGTCTGGGACAGAGAACATGCCCATCATCACTGAATCATTCTCGTTGTCTGCTGAGGAGTTTGGAATGACGGGCAGCAGCGCTGGGAAAGATGACACGGACAGCGACGATGTCCTGTTTGTCTCGCAGGTGGAAGCCCCGAAAGCTCAGAAGACCAAGCCACCTCACAGTACGGATGCTGAAGAAGAACCTGAGGCGAAAAAACAAAAAGTCTCCAGCGAAGAATGGGTGAACGTGGACCAATCTAAGAAATCCAAGGAGCTTTCCTCTAAGGGTGTAGCAGAGGTTGGTACAGTTCAAAATCACCTTCAACCCAAGCGAGAGCCAACACCTCTCGCCAGCCCGCCCATGATGTCTCCAGAGTCCAGCAGCAGTGTTCCCACTTCTCCTGCGAGATCCTCATCACACAGTGCACCTTCCACCCCAGCACATGTGAACAGTTTCATGGCCAAAGCACACAATTCCTCTCTTTCTCCAGAAGCTAATGAAGTGTTCGGCGTTCAGAAGAAGAAGGTCTTGATGGAGCTTTCACCAGACCAGCCTGGCAAAATAAAACTGTCAGATGTTAGGCCGGCTTTCAGCACTAATAACGGGCCTGGAATGGACGCCACTCCAAACGTATCCACCAAAAAGACGATAACGTTAGACAAAGCCTCAGAAATTGATTCGCTTTCACCAGGATGTAAGGTTTATGCTAACATAGGGGAGAACACCTATGATATTGTTCCTGTCCGAGAGGACGCAGGTGAAGGAGACTCGAGAGCAGGTCCTGGACGAAAACCACAGACATCTCCGAACAGTACGAGCAGTGTGTCGAGCAGCACGGCCAAAGGCAAAAAGAAGGCCAAGACGGAGCAGGAGGATCACTATGAGCTCATCATGGACGGCAAGACATTTTACGTATGCGCCGTGTGCAAGCGTCCCTACGTGTGCCTGACGAGTCTCAGGCGCCATTTCAACACACACTCCTGGGAGAGGAAGTACCCGTGTCGGTACTGCGACAAGGTCTTCGCCCTGGCGGAGTACAGAACCAAACACGAGATTACGCACACAGGAGAGCGGCGTTATCAGTGCTTGGTGTGTAATGAGATGTTCCTCAACTACCAGCTGTTGTCTTCTCACTGTAAACAAGCTCACAATCAAGATCCCTCAGGCAGGAAGCAGAAGGACGACACAGACAACAACCTGTATCGCCTTCTTCCCTGTAAAACTCTGCAGTTCAAGCCGTACTCCTTCGTCTCTGAGGAAGCGGGGGGCATTCCGGTCATCAACGAGGACGGACTTGTCCAGCACATAAACCCTGGCAAAGCCCACTTCATGAACCAGGGGGTCCCTCCTGGCGAAAGCAAAATGTTGAACTGGGACGACGTCTTCGTCGAGCCGGAGGCGCACACGCGCCCGGGTGCTCACGCTCGCCCGGGTCCACCGCCTCGACCCGGAGGCCAAATGAACGTGGAGAACGCGACGACAGAGTTCGAATTTGTCATACCAGAGACATACTGAGTAGACATGGACGTACAGACTTTGGTGCCTTTTATGTTCAGGGCTAAATTAATTGTGTTATGAAATTTAATTGGCTAAAGAAAGGCCAATATGGTCATTAACAGAAGCCTGAACCCCAGTTAAAAAAAAAAGTGAGAATATGAGTGAAATTTTAAGGTGCTTTTTTGGGAGGGCTATGGTGGGGTGGGGACGGGTTTGTAAGAATCATGTATTTGTTCGAATTGTTAGTACTTATGTCAGTTGTGCTTCGTAAGAGCACAAAAAAAAATAATGGAACAACAGTTCTTCTTTACCTTCCTTGTCTTTAAAGGTACAATATCTTAGTTTTCATTAAATATTTGTATCATGAATATCAACCAAGATTAATATTACCTAACAATAGGAATAATTATTGTTGAATCTTATATAGTGGCATGTTGTGATGGCACAAGGCAGTTTCTTGTGATTTGCCTTCAGAAAGCGTCAGTAAAAGATAATTTAGGGTGTTTTCAGACCTGCACCTTTTAGTCTGGTTAAACCGGTTCGTTTCACCTTGATGCAGTTTGTTAGGGCAGGTGTGAATAAATGACTATTCAATTGCTCTCAGATGCTGGACCAAATGAACTGTTGTAGGTGTAGTTTATGGTATATTATTTTACCAATATACTACATTTACTACAGCTATGAACAAGTGTCATCTCATCTGCCATTGCTCAATGCATTTTTCTTTTTTATTTATCACTATATTTTCCTACTCCCTCCCCAAACAGGTCTGACCAAATGGCAGAAAGTACATATATCTCATATGGTTTGTTGTGATGCATTTTGGTGCACTTATTTCTTTTCTTGTATGAAAACAAACCAAACCAAATTAATGGAGAACTGTTCAAATTTAAAAAAAAAAAAAAAAAGTTAAATAATATGGACCAGACCAACCCAAACTAATTCTAAGTGTGAAAACACCCTCAAAGTAAACTGACTGACCTGTAAAAATTAAACCTATGTATTGTACCTTTAATGAATGATTTTGGCTAGAGCTGTTGAAGGCTGAAGCATGAGTAGGTTCAATAGGATGAGTTTGGGAACAAATATGGACTTCACTCCAGTTTTGTTTTTAAATCATGCTATAGTTTGATACTGTTCAACACATTCATTAGGAACATTAATTATCATAAGATTATGTCACTGTGTTCATTCAGCAATTAATTCAGATTCAAATCGATCGTTCCCAGCTGGTGTTAGTTCTTGTAACTTAGGTTAGTGTATAGATTTGGTGCTTTTCTCATGAGGAGGCTGTATGGAAAGGTAAAAATGATGTTTTATGTAATGAGGACTCAACAAAAGTGAATGACGGTAAATATTTAACAGATTTATTTACAGCCTTCAGCGGATAAAACTGCTAATATTACACAATCATCTCATGACCAACAAAAGACATTAAATATATACAGTACTGTGCAAATTTCTACCATCCTCAAGAACTTTCACTTCAGTATGATTCCCGTGGCTTGAACAGGGATTGAATATGAAGATTCAGCACTCACCAGGATAAAATTACGGTTTCATATCTCATGTTTTGTATAATTTAATTATGTTATTTTTGTTTTTCTGGCACAATAGTAATAGATCAGTTTACATCACCAGTAAAGGATCTGAGGCATACAGGGGCAAATTCTGTATTTATGTTTTTTGTATTTCTTTTGTAAGAGGAAAGATGGAATAAATCTGTGAATGTATTTTGGTAATGTGTCCAAGATTGAGGAGGTTGTTGGGAATTGTAAAATTGTACAATTTTTAATTTATATGCTGGCCATATATGCTGTGCCCATTCCCATCGGAAGCGCAGTTAGTAATTTTGGAAGCAACATTGCGTGCCTCTACTGAACAGTGAAGTATCCAAGCCAAGGATTGCGTTGTAAGAGTGATGTAAAGGATCTTGGTTTTTCATTTACATGTTGTCTGTGTTTTGTACCTTTCTTTTCATACACACACATATATAAGTATTCCATTGTAGTCTTGTCAGTAGCTGAACTGTTTTGGACAGTAGGATGTGACTGTGATCTCCTCAGTGAGAAAGTGAGTGCTCTAACAGTTGTTAATCATGGATATATATATATTTTTTGTACTACTAAAGACCTTCATTTTAACAGTCTTTCTTTTGTTTGGAACCATATTTATTAGGTCTCAGTGCTGTACAAAGTGAAATAAAACTCCATAGAGTACCTTCTTACTGCTTTACCTTTATTTCTGAGGCCTGTTTCTGTCAATCATGGAAATCATGTACAGATGGGCTGTGTCCCAATTGTGTATATATTACACACTAATACTATACAGTAATTACTAAATGTTGATCTTAATATTGTGGGTTTGGCAGGATGTTTTGCACTAACATGAAGTGATGACGCAGGGTTATGCCAGTATACGTCACTGCTGACCTTTTAAACCACTTCCTCCTCACTAATACTCCTCTACAGAGTGACACTCCATATGAAGTCTTACTCTGTTCAATGAAGGGAGCTTCAAATTAGGGGAAAAGGGATAAATGTAGTGATGGACTAAAGTGGGAATTCTTGGCTGATGCCAAAATTCGATATTACGCATGTATACAGTTTATCTGCTGATGCCAATATACACACCTATAACTTACAAAGAGACTACACATCCCAGTATAACTTTAACTGGAAAACTAATTAAAATGAGCTTAAATCAATGATGCACAGTCGGTGTAAGGTTTAGCAGTTTAATTTTCTGACCGAATCAAGCTAAATTTAAAAACAGAAAATAGAAAACTTAATCGTTTTTTTTTTCCATTCAGTAAAGTACAGAAGAAATGGTTTTTCATACAAATTTTCAGTCATCTAGTTTTTCATTTCAGCCTTTTGCAAATAGAATTTCAAGAAAAATTTAAAGTTTAATCTCTTGATTTTCAGATTTGTCAGAATTTGATGGTATAATCTAACTTGCAAAAATGGAAAAGTCAGAAAATAAAGAGAAAAAAAACTTTTTTTTCTCTGAAATTCCGATTGTGAAAGGCAGAGATGAAAAAAAAACTAAAATTGGAAAAATAGATGAAAACGTATTTCTTGTACACCGTACTGCATAAAAAAAAAATGAAACAATCAGTTTTTAAATTCAAATGTGAATTTCTGCATTAAGGCTTTACCTATTAATTAAATTAAGAGACGTTACACTGACCATGCACAGCCAGTGTTGGCCAATTATAGTAGTGCTGTCACTGCTGCTCGGTCCTTTTCAGTCATACAATAAATATGTCACTGAGTATCGTTTTTACAATGTAAAATGTTTCGTAAAAAGTTGCAGATATCATTTTATCACCATAATATCATGTTGCAGCCTTAAATAAATTCAGGAGTCAAATTTGGGACACCTTTCTTGGATTTCAGGTGGAAGCTACTGATACTTCCCTGCCTAGATTTATGGTTAAAAACACATAATATATACCAAATATATACTTTACTGAAATAATGAGGAAACCTACATTTGTAAGGGATTTCCCTCCATATTGGTTATATAGCCAGGGCTCTACACACTTAATAGTCCACGAGTCATCAAGAGTGCCAGGTAGTGTTCATGTTTTAGGAGTTAAAATTTAGAAATCAATATTTGGTGGAATAACACTGGTTTTTAATCACAGTTTTTATGCATCTTGGCATCATGTTCTCCTCCACCAGTCTTACACACTGCTTTTGGATAAGTTGATGCTGCTTTACACCTGGTGCATAAATCATTCAAGCAGTTCAGCTTGGTTTGATGGTTTTTGAGCATTCATCTTCCTTTTGATTATATTCCAGAGGTTTTCAATTTAGTAAAATCAAAGAAACTTGTAATTTTTTTCCAGAGCTGTATATAATATAATATATTATATTAGTATAAATGTAAATCTAACTGTAAGGCAAGTCTGACCGGACAAGGAAACAAAAAAAATAAAATACATAAATTAAAGCTGTCGGCTGATTTATGGCATGAATCACTAAATCCAACTACATATTGCATAAGACTGGTAAAATTATACATACTTTCAAGGTTTTTTACACATGGGGCAGATTCCCGGACATTAATTTTATCCAGTTATAGACTAATCAGCATTTTGAATAGAGAATCTTATAGTTACGACAAGGCTAAATCTATATCTGGGAAAATAATTCACAACAAAGTTCTGAATATTCTGAAAAAACACCCTCGCTTAAAGGTGTAGCACATAAAACACAGTCTATAGACTCACCACTAATAACAATAAATTAAAAATCAACTATAACTGCATGGTAGTTTCTTAAGACATGTAATTGTATATTAAATGTAAGTAGAGGCAGCCTGTTGCTATAGTTCTGACGTTTAGAACACAAAAAGTTTTATGTGAAATGTGTAGAGATGGACAGAAAATTTCATATATTATTGTAATTCTGCAGTTACAATGCCTCTCTCATCTCATCATTACTGTTGAGTATCAGGAGACGAGAGATGAGAAAGCCCTGCTGTGATTCACTAGCACCATTTTTCAGACATTTTCACAATATATTACAACTTTTTCTCAGCCATTATCAACTAAAAGACTGTAAATGTGTCTAGTCTATGTATTAAATGGTTTGTGAGCATCCATCTTACTTTTGATTATATTCCAGAGGTTTTTATTTTGGTAAAATCAAAGAAACTCGTAATTTTAAAGTGATCTCTTATTTTTTCCAGAGCTGTTTATATAATATATTAGTTTAACTGTACGGCGAGTCTCACTGGACAAGGAAACCAAAAAAATTAATTGCACAAATTAAAGCTGCCGGCTGTTTTATGGTATAAATCACTAAATCCAACTACATACTGCATAAGACTGGTAATATTATGCATACTTTGAGAGCTCTTTTACACATTACAGACTCCCAGACATGGATTTTATCCAGTTATGGACTAATCAGCATTTTGAATGCCACACAAAGACAAATTTTTCATACAATTCCAGCCAAATATTTGGACACACCTTCTCATTCAATGTTTTTATTGAATCCCTACACTGTAAAATAATACTAAAGTGATCCAGACTATGAAAGAACACAAAAGGAATCATGTAGTAGTTGTAAATGCATTTGAGGTTACTTTCATAATTCTTTTTTTTTCTGTACTTAGTTGAGTAGTTCTTCCCATTTTATGAATGAAAACATTACTGAAATAGCGCTATTCACTGTATACCTGTAACTCTACCTCTTCACTACTTTACAACTGATGCTCTCAAACACATTTGGAGACAAGAAATTCAAGTAATTAACTCTCGATTAGTTCAGCACAGCTGTTAACTGAAAGCCTGAATTCCAGGTGACTCTACCTCATAAAGCTGACTCAGAAAATGCCAATATTTAAAACATTTTCTGGTTTGTTAAATTATATTCTTGTTTTTTCTTTATAGTTTGGATGACTTTAGTATTAATCTACAATGCAGAACATTTTAATATAATAAAAATGATGTTACTGATGTTCGCCCAAAAGCGGTTCCTCATTTTTAAAACAGAAACCTCTGAAGCACTGTCAATTGCATCATCATTTTATGAGTGGCAAATTTGCCATTTTTCTAAATCTGAAGAAATATACTGTATATGTTTGTATAATACATGTGTTTCAGCTCAACATAGTTGTTTTTTCTTCTTCTCTAAACTCATATTCATCTCAGATTTCATGTGGTTTCTGGGTGTCCAGACTATCAAAAATCTACAATCTAGATATGCCACAAATCAGATTTGGCATGGAAGTCTGAACATAGCCTAATTAACAAGCTTCTTAAGCGCTGTGTGTGTGTGTGTGTGTGTGTTAGGCTTTCTTCAGACTGCAAGTTTAGGTCTATATTTGAATAGAAATCAGGAAAGAATATAAAAAGCTCATGTAAAAATGCAAGTTTTAAAAGAGTCCGAGACGCACTCAAACCACTTGAGGAGGTGATCTGACACCTATTTGAGCCACCTTACAGCAGTGTAAACACATCCTTCTCTCCAAGATACATTCGACATCTAAATCCCCCCTTCCTGTACAACAGAAACTCCAGTACTTATTGCTGCACAACAAGCATGTTAGCATATTCTGTTCCACACAACAGCTAGACTTCAGTGTAGTTTAAGCTGGTATATTAACCTGATAATTACTGCGGCTAGGACACTGCATTAACTAATGCCATCACTTCTGTTGCTCTGTGTTAAACTATACAGAAATATACATTAGTCCAGAACACAGGACCTTCTTTCTGTATTTACTTTCTTGCTCCGCCCCTATTAGGCAGATAAAGCGTTCCCCCATGGTTTGTTATGATGAATTTTAGTGTTCATACATTTTCCCTGCATGAAAAAAACCCCAAACCAAGCTCAACCAAGGAGTCGTTTTTTTCAGTTTGCGAACCAAATCTGATCTGTATAGTCTCACAAATCAGGGGCAGACAAAACAACAATTTCTGCAGTAAGGTAAGAATGCATTTCCAGAGCTTTGGTCGGGCGTTGGTATTTGCTAAGCTTGCTACCTTACGAAAAGATCTACTTCAGGCCTTAACCCAAAAGAGCCCATAGATTTAAGTAAGTAAATGATGTGGGGTTGGTTGGTGCTGCAGTTGGTCTGCAGGTTTAGGTTCAGCAACAGTATGTGCTGAAAGAATGAGGTCAGCTGACTACCTGAATATACTGAATATAGACCAGGTTATTCCATTAATGGTTCTATTTTTTCTTCCCTGATGAACACGGTCATATTCCAAGATAACAATGTCAGGATTCATGGTGCTGGAATTGTGAAAGAGTTCAGGGTTCAGGGAGCATGAGATCATCATTTTCACACATGGATTGAGAGAGAGTTCACCACAGAGTCCAGATCTTAACCTCATTGAGAATCTTTGGGATGTGCTGGATGGAGAAGAGCCCCTTTGTGCAGTGGTCAGACTCTACCATCATCAATGCTGCTGCAAGATCTTGGTGAAAAATTAATGCAGCAACATTGAATTTAAATAAATCTTGTGACATTGCAGAAGCTTATTGAAACAATGCCACAGTAAATGCGTGCTGCAATCAAAGATAAAGGCAGTTCAATTAAGTATTAGAGTGTGTGACCCTTTTTTTTGTGGCGGCCATCCTAAGAGCATTATCCCAGAACAGTGTGTGAACAGGTTTTTGTTTTAGCGTAGGTGTGATTATGGGTTAGTGCTGGAGATAAAACGAAACTAGCTCCTCTTAAAAGTGTGTTTTTTGCTTCTACAGCTCAGTTCCAACCATTTTAACAATACAAATGCTTTATTGATATGATTTACATCCCATATACCATAACTAGTTCTAACATAATTTCTAGAACAAACTGTTCTATTACAAGTTCAAATAAATAAAATGTCATTTTTTCTTACATCAGGATTTCAACCTCGAAATATTTACAGCCATGTTCCCTCTTTATTAAATGAATTGCTTAGCTAATTCAACTGATTATATATTGGATTTTTAAAGCAATATTCAGAACTGGGTCTGGGCTCTTATGGGTTAAGGCTGACCTGGTCAGCAGAGAAGATCCTCAAACATTATTAAGAGACAGGCTGCAAACCTTTACTGATCTTACCTTAATGTAAACGATAAAAGAAAAAAAAAAACGTGTCTTAAGTTATCTTAGTGTCTTAGTAATATGTGATCCAAAAAAGAAAGAGAGAACCCTGAATTATAAGAAAACCAAGTTGCATACACAGAAATCCATCCAGCTTAAAGCCGACATGAGCTGCCTGTCTGAACAAAGCCTTCACGCATCTAAAACACACAGATGTGCAGGTGCAGGGCATGAGCTCAGCAGGCTAACTTTGGAAAGCACTGATCTACATGTAATTTGAACACTTCTAACTATTCATAACTCAGGAACTCAGTATTTACATAGCAGATCATTTTTTTAAATGCATTTAAACAGACTTTTTTGTGCACGTTTCACAGTCACTTTGTGCTTAGGCAGTGTGCTAAATGACCCGAGCAATATATTACAAGTTGAAGTAGCCTAGTGCTGCGTTCCATTTATATCGGAAGTCTAAATATTTTACACTATAATTCTACACTATATCAAAACATTTGCAAAAAACAGTTGTCTGAAAAGTTTAAGGTTTACTACAACTGCTCTGACAATACTTTACTTGTGTTTTATGGTGAATTCACCTACATTATGACTCAAGCTAGCACTGATCGCACTGTTTCTAGGTTGAATTGTTAGTTATACCAGCTGATAGTCGTATTATATGCTATTTTATGAGTTGAAACTGTGTTTGTGTTATTATTGTGTAATACTGCTAATTTCACTATGGCCTGATCCCATTTCACATTTGTACCCTTACCCCTCGAACAGAGAAATCCTCCTCTCTAAGAATTGGGACAACCCATCAAGAACCTATAGGTGGGGGGCGCAGAGTCGTCCAGGAGTCTAAAGCGCTGCCACTATGCTCGAGTCAAACTTTGCTGGTTCGAATCCTGGTCATGCAGCTTGCCATCAAGAGAGACCAATTTTCTAGCCACCAAGACAATTGGCCTTGCTCTCTCTGGGTGGGTAGATGGCACTCTTTCCACTTATCACTCCTTGGGTGATGTGGATCAGCACAAGGCGTCTGTGAGCTGATGTATCAGAACCGAGTCACTGCGCTATTCTCAGAGCATTAGCACTGTGATGCTACGAGGCAATGTTCAAAAAGAGGTGGAGTCTGACTTCACATGTGTCGGAGGAGGCATGTGTTAGTCTTTACCCTTCTTGTGTTTAAGCATCACCAGTGATGTGGGATATACCGCTGAGTGGGACAATTGGCCTAGCTTAACTGGCTTAGTTAGCTTTAATTAGATTTCATTTAATTCATTTTTTGTTCCACCTCAAATGCTGCAGCCTCTGCTGTCTGTTGCACCATTTAATGTGGAATGGGAAAGTTGGCTAGCTAGCTACTGAAACAAACTACTAGCATTTTTTATGCTTGTTATAAAAACACTTTAAACTATAGTAATGTAGTGGTTATTGTAATTTTATACCAAGGAAAATACTTAAATTTGTGGGTTTCTTTGAGTCTCTTGTGCCGCAATCTTGCCAATAATTCATATATCCCTCTGTTTGTAGTGTACCTCTGATAAATCTCAGTATTAAACCCAACACTTCCCCTAACCTACCCCTAAAGCCTAACAAGAATCTGGGCACCCTACCCCCAGACAAAGGTGTAGGGCTAAGTGGTGAAATGGGATTGGGCCTAGGACTTTGTGCAGTGCAAATTCCAAAATCCTAATTAATGACACTATATAATTCCGACATCTGAGTTCAAATGGAACGCAGCCTATAATCTGAGCTCCATACACATATTTTTAGCTGCCCAAACTGAATAAAAAAAAATAATCATCACAGTTCATATTCTATTATTCTAGCTTGAGATTATTACAGTTCAGTAATCAGATCAGGGATGATAAAGTGCAAATCAAAGACAAGACACAAAAACAAGATTCTCTTCATTCCTCTTCAGCAAAGGCAAGGGGCAAGGCTACCAAACTACCAGGACACTCTGTGCATTCACTTCAGAAGCATTCACATTATCTAGTGAAGCAGATGCAGGGTGGCAGAGTCACTGTATCCAGGAGGGAAGCCCACAGAGATGGAGATCTACACAGAGACGGAGGTCCATAAACAGGAGCAGAGAGCTTACGCTGTTACGCAGAAGCAGGCGGACGCGTTTAAGGCATAACTGTGAACAGTCGTTACGTGAGTCGTAGCACAGAGTAGAGAGGCCACCTTGTATACTGAAGTTACGCTGGATAATTGCACACGTTTCGCTGCTTATTTCTGCTCTGCAGGGATAGACAGATTCCTCCAGCTGTGCTCCCTTAAGCCTGTAGTCTCCATCGTTCCGTTCAGCAGAGGACACACTGTAGTAGGACTGTCTGTAGTAAGCACAATGGGCTTCAACAGCAGTAGTAGCAGTAGTTTAAACACTACAATGGTAATTCAAAGGAGTTTCAATGCACACAAATGCCCGCCTCCATTTTTCCTCTGAACTCTTGGCAATATGGTACATGTTCCCAAGACTCTTTATGTTACTGGTCCCTTAAGGGCTGTATGGTGGAGGTTTATCGTCAGGTGGGTAATAAGGCGGGGAGTAGCGCGGAGGGATCATACTCGGCCACATGTGACTGGCTCCAGACTGGGAGTCATCAGACAGGCCAGAAGAGTCAGGAAACATGGAGGCCTGTAAAATGTAAAATACATAACATAGAAGTCACCTACTGATACACTTCAATATTTTCAAGACTTGGTTAGCAGTATAAACATTTTCATTAAACACAATATTTACCATGATGTTTTGACACACAGAGGATATGCTTCAGTAACAACAATTAAAAGAAAAGTGCAGTTAAATGTGAGTTACCTGTAGATCGTAGGCAGTGTACGGTGGCAGGCAGGGGGCAGTGTTGTAGAAGGAGTTGGATGTTGTAGGTGCGAGAGTCTCTGAGGGTCCAGGTATGGGCATAGTGTCTGGCTCACAATTGTCAGGGGCTGCAGTTGGCATCTTCAAAAATAAAAACATGAAAAAATGTTAAATCACTAGTACATGAAAAGACTAATCTCCAGTTATAAAAAATGGTTATTCTGAACATTCTGATTACTTGTATATTCTTTTAATTATAAAGTCTTGCAATGTTCTTTTAACTCTGTTCTGTGTTATGTCTTAAATTATTTTTTTAAATTCTGTGAAAAACGTACTATTTTAAATGTATGGTTTTTTTTTTAGAAGACAGCTTTACTTGCACCAAAATGGTGTTGCTTTTTGGCCTTTCTACACTAAAACATCTCAAAACTAATGTTATTTTACTCAAAACAACTGCTAACTTCTCTAACCGGCTTAATCAGTTACAGGTTTGAGTTGCTCCAGCTTTGTTAGCATGAACTCCTTCACATACAACCTTGACAGGTAAATTGTAGTGTTTTCCCAGAAAGCCTTACAGCATTTGCTTCCCTCTGCTGACAACTTTTATGGAGATGCGGATTTCATTTTCCAGCAGGACTTGGTACACTGCCCACACTCCCAAAAGTACCGATTGCTCTCATATAATATTCTAAATTTCTAAGACACTGATTTTTGGGTTTTCATTGGCTGTAAGCCATAATCATCAACAATAAAATAAATAAAATGCTTAAAATAGATCACTCTGTGTTTAATACATCTATATAAAATATAAGTTTCACTTTTTTTGAACTAAATTAATAAAATAAAGTAACTTTCAACGATACTCAAATTTTTTGAGATGCACAAGTATACCCTCTAACCAACATAGGGGCAACAAACAAAATGTAATTAGGTGTGTTCATATACAATAATCATACCATGTCCTTGAAGCCTCCGAGCACTGCTGCTGTGATGATGCCCAGAAACAGGGCGATAACATTGAGGACGGTAGCCGACCACAGCAAGTGATAGAGATGCACAACATCCTGGCAACTCTGGACTTCAGTATACTCATGGTAGCCTCCTCTGAGCTCAGCACGACTGTACCAGGGTGCAGAGAAGAGCATTATAGCACATAAAATCATAGAATTAAACAGCAACACAACATAAAAAAAACAATGAAATATAACCCTTCACATCACACCATCTCATGCAAAAAACAAGGATGAAGCTACTGCGAATGCACATCACTCTTATAAGGAGCACAACATGAAGAAGTTAAAGTAAAAGACTTCCAAACCCGTAATTTAGGTATTTTTAAGATTCTACCATGTCTAAACCACAAATGAATGGAACTACAGTTGCTGGTGGAGTTCAGGAATGAGGCCTGGTGCTCACTTCGGAAAGAAGTGCCAGGACATGCAGGAAAAAACAAAAAAAACAAAACTGAAAAGCCTCCACTCATTCCAGCAGTACTGCACGCTTCCAAATAGACTAAACTGTACACAGCCACACCGAGTACTTCAACCACAACAAATCATGGGTTGTCAGTGTTGTCGAGGGGCTATAAATGGAAAGACCTACTTCAAAATCATGGTGGACTTCCTAAATTTTTTCAAAACATCTTTATTCTGAAGTCCCAAAAGAAGATGTTCTCTGAAACATAAGTAAACACAAGCGTTCTTTCCATAAGAGCTCGAGGGGGAAAAAGGCACGCTCAAACAAAGCAAATTAGAAACCATGAACTTAACCAAGATAAAAAACAAAGACAGCTAAAGTCTGGCCTGAGATCTGCCTGCAGAAACAGAGGATATGCTGACAGGGCGAGAGGGGTGCTGTCGCACACGTACCTATCACAGTTGTAGAGATCACAGCAGTAGCAGGTGTTGCTTTTCACACGCAGTTTACAGGGCACTCGGGCAGACTGACACACCTGAAAACATCAGACACGTCTGAGAACATGCTGGATGCTTCACTCTGTTGTAAAAGCTAATCATGATTCAGTCTATCACAATAATTAAGGTATTGTTTTATCATACAATATGGATATAGGCCCTGTCACAATAACTTTTTTCAAGTCAATGTACAGTACAAGTCAAAAGTCTGGACACACCTTAATATTCAGTATTTTTTCATTATAAAAAAAAAATCAGCTTTATGAGGTGGAGTCACCTGGAATTCAGGCTCTCAGTTAACAGCTGTGCTGAACTCATCAAGAGTTAATTACTTGAATTTCTTGTCTCTTAATAAAGTGTTTGAGAGCATCAGTTAAAGTAAAGTAGTGAAGAGGTAGAGTTACAGGTATACAGTGAATAGTGAATATTTAAGTAACGTTCTAATCCAGATTATGAGAAAAAAGAACTACTCAACTTAGTAAACAAAATAAATACCTGTAAAAAATTAAGGTCAATCTTGCTGTTAAATTTATTTGAATAATGTAACATACCAGAAAAGGAAAAAAAAATTATTTGTATTGAATAACATTGTACTAATAAAAAAAATTAGAAAGTATCCCTAAGTGTAGTCACTTCAAAGACAATCAAAAATGTTATGATGAAACTGGCTCGCATCAGGACCACCTCAGTAAAGGAAGTGCAAGAGTTTCCTCTGTTGTACAAGATAAGTTAATCAGAGTTACCAGCCTCAGAAACCTCAAGTTACCAGCTCCTCAGATAAGAGCACCTAAATGCTTCACAGAGTATTTTGGTTTGTTTAACACTTTTAAGTTACTACATGATTCCTTATGCGTGCCTTCTATACTTTTACAATGTAAAAAAACATTGAGAGGAGAGGAGGTGTGTCCAAACTTTTGAAGTAACTGCCATAACTTTTACTACGCCAACTACTCCATATTTTAACGATACAAATATTTATCAGATTTCCCAGAC
Source organism: Astyanax mexicanus (assembly GCF_023375975.1). Lineage (NCBI taxonomy): Eukaryota > Metazoa > Chordata > Actinopteri > Characiformes > Acestrorhamphidae > Astyanax > Astyanax mexicanus. Next base: position 48,704,289 of record NC_064417.1, read on the forward strand.
ATGTAATAGCAGAACCTTTATTGAAAATGTGCTGCACTTCAACCAGTTCCTTACTTTCAGTAATGAAAAGTACAGTTGGTCATTATCACAATAGCAAAACTATTTTTCATATTGTACAAAACATTTTTTTTTTTTTTAAATAAATAAAAGTTAAACTAAAATTAAAAGCACAGTTTTTAAACAAAGTGGACATATCGACTGATTTGTCTTAATAGGCTCTCCTCGGTGGGCACACAGTGGGTAATATTTAGGTCAGCAAAAATTACTGAGGTCATGTCCTTATGTTGTACAATAAGTCGATAATGTAATTATTGTGGCAGACCTATATGGATTTAAGCTTAATAAATTTTACTACCCAATGAGTTTTCTTAGCATTAATATCCCATTAATCTTAATAAGCCGGTATGCTTACTTGTTTAAAAACTGTGTCATGTTATTATTCTAGTTCTAGTATCTGAATTTTCTTACTAATTAAAAAAAAATATCTTAATTTAAAATTAATTGCTACTCTTATTAATCATTATATCAGTGGCATAAAATGGTCATTTATCATATTTGGGACAAAATATCATCCAGACTAAAGCAGTCATGTGACAGACCTAACTGTAAGATATAAATTCAGCAGAGAAATGTATTATAGAGTTATGTAGAGTTATGTGGAGCTAAGTGAACTCACATCTTGGTCAACTGAGGATAAGCTGGAGTAGTAGACACACCGGCCTGCGTATAGAGGCTTCAGATCCTGAGAGAGATTGACAGACATGTAAAAAGTGCAGCTCTGAAGAACATTTAATGATATTCAGAACAGAAAACTCACTATGTGTCTCGCAGCAAAAACGCCGTCCACAATAGCACAACAGAACGCAGCCACCACACCAAAGCTGATGAAGACAATGGAGGCCACCAGCTGCAAAAAAACAAAAAAAAAAACAAAACAGGAACTTACGGAGCAGAAAACTCTCAGATTTGCTACTTTTTTCATGCAATATGCATTAAAAATTGGGCTGCATGATAATGGAAAAAAATTATATTGTAATTTATTTTCTTTATGTGAAAAATAACAGGATTTTTTTTGCCACATTTGATACAATTTCTAACATGATAGAATATTAATATTTTTAATCCATCTGACAAGCATGCATCTACACATTTATAACACACTCCAGCTCTAACTTTAACTCATATCTTAAAAACAACTTAAAATTTAAATCAATAGTTTTTACTATTGACTATATGACTACTGTATGCGCTTATTGCGATGATGATGCTGAAATAATGTCTTATTAACCTTTTTAATATGCCTGCAGACATACCAAACTAACAATACATTTACCTTAGCAGTGCTTAAGAATTTACTTCAGCTCTATTTAATCATATATGTAGCTAAGCAGTGTTATCCTATTAATAAATGTCTCTCATCAGTGATATTCTAATCATAAATGTAGCTTTGCTGTGCTATTTTAATAAAAAAAAAATTCACGAGTGTTATTCCTGTCATGAATGTACCTAAGCAGTGCTGTTCTAATCATAAATGTACCTCAGCAGTGCTACTTGGTTTGTTAAATAATACAAAGAATGAAAAATTCTGTTGAAGCGTTATTTCGTTTAATTTTAGAGAGTTGATGGTGGGTGTGGTTCTTCCAAACTCTCTTCATCTGTTAAAGTAATTTTTCTGTATAATTTATTTATTTTATTTTCTCTTTTAGTTCTAATATCTATTTTGTTTGCCAAATATTCAGTGAAAATTTCAAGATACACTCATTGGCTTTAAAGAGCGGAGTATTTTTATTTGAGTATCTGCACTGAAAAACAGTTTGTATAGGTGTGTGGAAACTTTAACTTTGAGCTGGTCAGTGATCCTACACACCAACCAGAACAGAACAACACATGAGTGTCTGAACAAAGTCAAAGTCCAGACCCTGAGAATCAATAACCTGTTGTTGGTCATCCAACAAACCTGAAACAACAAAACTGAGGCAGATCTGCCAAAAAGAAGGGGTGGAATTCACTAGTTAACAGTCAGCGCAGCGATTAGTAACCCACCACAACTGATTTAACCTCTTATATATTATTAAGTAATATAGCCAGCTGTTAATCATATAAATTATAATTCCATCAAGAAAAACAGGACCTATAGAGACTCAAATGTTTTACTTTATAACTGATTCTGATTAAAAACAATACTACTTCTTTGTAATACATAATATATAATTTTATGATTCAGTTATCTTGAAGGTTCCCAATTATGAATGTAAGTGACTATATCTGTCAGTAAAGGGATTGAATGTAATCCTGAAAGAGGATTTCTGTTTGATTTTACCAAAAGAGGAAGATGGATGAGCACAAGCCATCAAACCAAACTGAACTGCTTGAATTTTTGCACCAGGAGCAAAGGCATAACGTTATCCAAAAGCAGTGTGTAAGACTGGTGGAGGAGAACATGATGCCAAGATGCATAAAAACTGGGATTAAAAACCAGGCTTATTCCACCAAATATTGATTTCTGAACTCTTAAAACTTTATTATTATGAACTTGTTTTCTTTGCATTATTTGAGCTTTGCATAATTTTTTTTTATTTTAGTCATTTCTCATTTTCTGCAAATAAATGCTCTAAATGAATTTTTCAGAGCTGTATATATATTCACGCTAATCTAAAAAAGCTGATTTGAGTCTTGTAATGTGAATACAGCATTTGCAATCCAGTTCTTTGGGCAATTTCTACTGACTCTCCACTACTGTAATCCCTCTTTTGGTAGTTTAAGAATAAACAGATGTATACAGAACAACATGAGGAGTAAACTCACTTAATAATTTAAGGTGGAACAGAAAAATCTAATAAGCAGCTGGTGATCACTACTTCTATAACAGCTGCAGCACTAAAGGTGGAATAGAAGTAAAAGAAGCCAATGTAGCTTGCAGCTTTCTATCACCTTAAATAGTGCAGCAGTTTTGTCCAGGCCTCTTTAACTGATTTACTCCAATTGCCCAAAGCCAAATATTAGATAGAGGGTTATGAAGCAACCGGCATGAACTGCACTGCCTGGAGCCAGACCTTACTAATGTAGTAATGCAGTAATGTAGTAATGTCCATGGGGCTGAATGCAAGTAAATCCTCTCACCAATAGTCAAACATTAAATAATGAATTAATAATTTATTTTCTAGAGAAGTAGAGGCATAAGATAAGCAGGTGCCTAAAAACATATGGTTTATTCATCAAAAAGAAGCATATCGTTGTGTATCATCAGCGTATCCTTTACTCAGATTTACTGGTCGCTTCTGCTTTAATGGTTTTGCTGCATTTTACTAATCACCAGCAGACTGCAGCACTATGGATCAGGCCTGTTTGATGCGTCTGCTACTGATCAGGCCTGTGTCTGAGAGTGTGAAGTCCTTTGTAGAGGACATGCTGGGAAATAAAGTCATCAGACCAACAGTTCTGTGCTCTGGTGCCCCCTCGCTGGGACTGTGCCAGACTCGCCCTCAGTGAGCACCGCCCTCCCTCCCCTCACTCACAGCCGGGCAGCATTCGGTTTCACGTCACCTCATTCTGTCTGCAGTCCACGAAGCTCCGCTGGAAGGAAGCATCTGAACACTCCCAATGACATACCACATTCTACAACTGACAGCGCTACAACGAGGCCGCCTGCGGCAGAACACTGTAAACGGTGCACTCGAAAGCATAGCAACATATTAGGGTAATAAAACTCTGAATGGCGTATATAAAAATCGTGAAGAAAAAAAAAATATTATGTTGAAAATGGTGATGTCAGGATCTGTTCAGTAGCAGCAATCGCATAAATTAAATTAAATAAAGCATTTACAATCACTGATCCCTCTCCAAAATTACTTAGAATTAGAATACCATTAAAAAGTTACTTTTTTCAGGTCAAAATGTGAAATTCATATATTATATAGATGTATTACACATTTAAGCGTTTATTTCTTTTGTTTTTTTGTTATTATGGCTTACAGACAATGTAAACCCAAAATTTAGTGTTTTAGAAAATTGGAATTGGAAGACCGATTGGTACTTTTGGCAGTGTGGGCAGTGTGCTAAATCCTGCTAGAAAATGAAATCTGCATCTACATAAAAGTTGTCAGAAAAGCGAAGCATGAAGTGCTGTAAGATTTTGTGGGAAAACAAAACTGCACTGACTTTAGAATTGATAATAAAACACAGTGGATCAACACCAGCAGATGACATGTCTCTCCAAACCATCACTGATTGTAGAAACTTCATACTAGACCTCGAGCAGTTTGGACTGTGTGTCTCTCCACTCTTCCTCCAGACTCTGATCTCTTGATTTACAAATGAAATGTAAAATTTACTGATGATCAGTGATGGTGGAGGAGAACATGATGCCAAGATGCATGAAAACTGTGATTAAAAAAACAGGGTTATTGCACCAAATATTGATTTCTGAAATCTTAAAACTTTATGAGTATGAATTTGTTTTCTTCGCATTATTTGAGGTCTGAAAGCTCTGCATCTTTTTTGTTATTTCAGCCATTTCTCATTTTCTGCAGATAAATGCTCTAAATTACAATATTTTTATTTAGAATTTGGGAGAAATGTTGTCTGTAGTTTATAGAATAAAACAACAATGTTCATTTTACTCAAACATAAACCTATAAATAGCAAAACCAGAGAAACTGATTCAGATAAAAAGTGTTCTCTTTTTCTTTTAGAGATGTATATGTGTTTGCAATTCAGCTAAAAGTTATGTGGCCTTCAGCTAAATATTTAATTTTGTTCAGTTTCAGAAAAAAAAAATGGTGCATCTCTATATAAATCCGAACTTTATACCAGCTTTAGCTTCTACCCCTCTAAAGATACAACAAGCCCGTCCTATTTATATTCCTATTTATGATTAATTGTCTATTCAGCGCTTGTGTTATGAGACATTTATGATGTAGTCATTTATCCTGTAGTCACTAATAAATTCTTCCTTTAGAGAACTACACCTCCTATTCCCTCTGCTCTGCAACGGCTTCCGTACATTCCTGCCTGGACATCCATCCTCCTCCTTTTACACCAAGCTATTTCTGGGTGCAGCATCTCACCAGTCCCTGGAACAAATTCTGATATTCAGGCTCAACTTCACGAGTCTCTTCCTCCATTATTAGAACACGAGGAAAAACATAGAAAAGTCTATAAAAATTCCTGAGTTCCTGCTCACCAAAACAGATTTTTAGGCTAGGGATTTTCCCATGAAAAAGCTATTCTTAATTTTTGTTGTGGTGATTAGAATGATTAGTAGGATGCAGGGCAAAAACAGGGAAACTGATATGAAAGAAGAAGTGGTGTAATGCAAAACCTCTTACCATCTGCCTCTTATTTTCTATTAAATGTGCTCCAATGATTCCGAGAAAGGAGCCGAAACCGAGCTAAAAATAACACAGGATAAATGCTGTTACTGGTTGGGTCACTTCAATGAAAGAAAAATCAGTTTGACATAATGTTGACAAGAAACAAAAAATCACTTATTTGAAATTTTATATTTTACTGTAAGCATTCACTCAAAGCACACTGTTGCATTTTTACTGAATATTAATTGAGCCCTTCTAAAGTAAAAAAAATAAATAAATAAATAAAAGTAAAAAAAAATAATAATAAAATATGTTTAAAAAAAAAAACACTTAAAATAAATTCAATTCTGAAAGTTGAGAAAAATAACTGATTTCTCCCAAAAGATATACATGGCAGAATAACATTTATTTGTTGGAAGGGCTCAATTATTGATCAAAACCCAATTAGGCCTGTCACAATAGCATTTTTTGTTGACGATAAATCATCCCTAAATGTATTGCGATATTGTCGTCATTTGAAGATAATTTAGACGACACTGACTTAATAATAATAATACAGCATAACAAAGGAATTATACCCTTTTAAATACAAAAAAAAATTAATTAATCATTGTTTGGAAAATATATACTCTTTTCTTTACCTACTACAGAATTCCACACTGTGTGTATGGAGTCACAGTTATTGAAGCACTGGTTTGGTATTGCATGACTGGCTAAAATACTGTTCTCTGTTATATATGAGCAAACATTCAATTAAACATCAGATATTATTAAGGTAGTTTCCATTTATTGTACGATAAGTCGATAATGTAATTATTGTGACAGGCCTAAACCCAATAATAAACTGTTACATGGATATTTAACAAGGTTTTATCAACAATATCAGCTGCTAATTCTGATAACAATCTGATATTTTACTACATTATTAATCTGATTATTTTTACTATTAACGTAGTATTTGTTTCATGAAGTGTTTTTATTACTGAGATGTTTATTACTCAGAATTTACACTTGTATCCTTTGGCGGATGTAATTTAGCACCATTTTGAAGCATGTAAATAATTCACAAGCACAGCTTGTACACAGTGTAAGGTGAATACAGCTATATGTAAAGCTCTGGGCACACTTGGCTAAATGACAATATTTTGTGCTGAGTTTGAGTACTGTTTTGAAGAAATACCATTTTTAGAACTTGTACATTAGACTCAAAGCAGCCAATGAAGTTGTACTTTCAAGCAGAGAAACTTTTGTTTTATTATTAATTTTTTAATCATACATTTCAATTTTACACATGCTTAGTGGAAATATAAAAATCAGTTTGTCATTTCTAACAGTCTGCTTTTGCATAAGACTGTATAACACTGGAGAACGTATGCAAGTAAATCCATTTTTTGCTATTTTTAAATGACGTTATTTAAAAAGGCAGTTATCCTTTCTGAGATTTCATTATAAATGAAACTAATAGAACCAATAGAAATGGTCCAAAATCTCTTTTTACATTAAATCCTATTAAAAGTTGAGAAAGTTTTCTTTCTTCTGAAACACTGACACAATAGGGTAGATATGCAACAATAAAATAAAAAAATGTGCTCTACACAGCATGTGAAAAAATATTATACTATAATTTGAACTTGAAAATCATGTTATTTGCATTTTCGTGCTGCTAGCTACTATCTGTTTCATTTAACTCAAATAAAACCTTTCGTCCAAGGTCTTTGCACTTGTGCTGCTTTCATCTGAAACAGCTTTACAAACAAGTAACAGTCACAAGTTTACAATGTTATTACATGCTGATATCTGTTGAGCGCTGGAACATTCTTAAAATCATTTAGTTTGATGATAAAAACACAGTGTATCATGTTGTTCCCTGCTCTCTCCTACTTGGATTAATTGAGTTGGACTGTGTTCATGGAGAAAGATTAACACTCACTGATTGATGAATTATCAGATGCTCATCTTTGGTTCTTTAGTTTGTTAAAATGCAACCTCAGTGATACTTCCATTAATGGAAATAAAATGAAAGTTTATAAAACATCTTTAGTGCATGCGCAAGATTGGTATAAACATTACTTACAATAACTCCAGGATAGTAACCACCAACAGTGATGTTCTGCGTCCTCGTGGTCGCAGCCAATCCAAAGACCAGGATAAGTATAGACACCACGAACAGCATCACCGTCACTATGATGGACTTCCTTTTCCTCCTTTTGAAAGACCCTATAAAGATAATAAAATAGGCCAATGTCATTCAAATACATTTATAAAAAAGTGCTCATGAGGAAAATCCTCTTTCGGTGCTTCATTAGCTTCTGAACAGAGATGACCTAAGAGTTTCATCGTCTCATCTAATTTACAGACAGTCAGAAATGCCACAGAGACCTCGAAATGCTTCAGAGGATTTTCATTGTCTCGTATATTATCTCCACTCTTCTCAATTACTCTGATGGCTAAAAGCCACATTGATTTCAAAAGCCATTTTGTTTGCAGGTTTATCAATTATATATTCAAAAATGTTTTAACCCTGTGTGGAGCAAAGTCGATAAATTAGGTAATCTTCTAAAATATTCACATTTTATTGGGGGTTTGTTGTCTCAAATACCTTGTATATTATTGGCTATATGGCAAACCGTTTTAACTTAAAAATCACACCAGTGGAAAAACGTAATTTCTTTTTTTTAACAAGTAGAATCTCTCATTTCAGATATTAGCTGCGAAACATGTAATATGTACAAGTAATAATAAATAATATTAGGCCCACAAATTTACATACAAACTAAATTAACTTTTCTATATCTAGAATACATTTTTACCAGTAGAAATTGTAATTTGAGATATATGCAATTCATACAGGAAAAACTGTAGTTTTACATTTTAATACTATTTTACACATAGAGGAACTACATGTAAAAACATTATTGGAGATACTTTAAATTGGTGTTTGTTTTAGTCAGAATTAATGTATGGATCAGTGGATCAAGACTTATTACTAGTCAGATTTACAATCAGTGTAAAAATGTAATTGAACTGTACATAAATGAAAGTGAAATTAAACGCACATCAACGGTAACAGAAGATCAGCCAAATTACATTACGGTTATGTGGTCCTTGTAAGATGTATACTCAGAGTGGCTTAATAGGGCCTATCTATTATATAGATTAAATCTGAAATTAGATTTTTCTACTGTTTAAACTGCATTACAAAGACACAGATTTCAGATTTTTACCACTAAACCTAAATCAATACTTATAAAAACGCTTTTGTTTTTATTAACACAAAATATAATATACAGCCATAATAATACACACGTGTGGAGGCCAATAAGGGAGGGGCTTCTGTTCTATTGTTTACACTGACAGTAGTAGTATGACCATCACATGTTGGAGCCACACAAAAGATTCATCTACTAGCATTGCTTACTGGAGCTTTATCAATTTCAATTATCGATTTCACAGCTTAAAATACAAGGCATTGCATTGTAAAAACGCTGTACTGCTGGTATACATTAGCAACAAGGTGAATTATTTCATGAATAGCATTTTTTCTAATGATAAGAGATACAGGTCACTGTGTTAGCTAGTATGTAGGTTATATTGTAGCCAGTTTACAGTGCAGTTCTATGGAAAAATCGTTAAACATCGTTTAACATCGTTTTCCAGCGTTTTTAGCGTCTGGGGTCAAACTGGTGGGTTAATTTAACGTTAGACCTGCAGGTATCTACAACACAAATGCAACATTCCTGAAAACAGCCCCAAACCCGCACCCAGCCCCATCCCCACTGAAGCTCCAGCCCCAGCCTGAGCTCCGGGCACGCGGCACGACGTTGACCTTGCACGTACCCGCCGCATCGGACGCAGGGATCCCGCTGGCTGGCGGATTCAGTCCCGCAGGCATGTTGTTGTTTGGGCGCTTTCTAGCATGAGCTAGGCTACGGTTAGGACCCGAGGTTAGAAAGGGAAGCACCGGTGTGTGAGAGCCTCGGAGTCGCTGCAGGGAGCCGCAGGGCCGGTCGGGGCATTCTCTGACAGCCTGCGGTCCTTCAGCTCCTTCAGCTCCTGGAGATCTTCTCCTCTCTATCTATCAGCCGCTCATATCAAACCCACCTCTACCACCACCAAAGCCACCACTGCACTCCACAGCACAGCACGCCCGACACTGCGCATGCGCGCCTCTTCCCCTGCAAAAAGGGTGGGGGGTGCACAAATTACTTAATCAGAGAAAATCTAAGGTTTATAGTTGTTCTCTGTTGGTCAGTGTAACGTTTAGCAGCTTAATTTGCTAACCGTGGGGTTAAATGCAAAAATAAAAAAATAGTTGTAAAAACTCATGATTTCATACGTTTCATTATTTCATATTTAGTGTAGTACAGACTTTTTCATCCTAATTCATTCAAGTATTTATCCATTTTTTACCTCTTCCCTCACAATCGGAATTTCAGGAAAAATGGAAAAAATATTATTGTATTTTTCATTTTTGCATCTACAACAAAAGTAAGCTTTATATCTGAGTTGGAAAAATAAACACTTTTTTTCATTTTACTTGAAATTCTGATGTGAATTGCTGAAATGAACAACTTGAAAATTGAAACCCCAATTCTTCTTTACTATACCGATCGAAAAGTTTACACACAATTTTCTATTTTTGTATTTAGCTTGAAACGGTATAAAGATAAAACTACTTAACGTTACACTGATCAAACTTAATCATTACTTATTCCCATTTAGTATAATGAAGAAGATCCAACTAATCCAATTATTTCAATTAGTTTTTCGTTTCAGCCTTTGTCAAACAGAATTTAACAATAAAAAAGAAAAGTTGAATCTTCTCTCGATTATCAGATTTGTCAATTTTTGTATCTTGTAACACAAATCTGATGGTATAATCCCTGCAAAATGCAAATATAAAAAATCAGAAAAAAAAGATTATTCTTTTCATTTTTCCTGAAATTCTGATTGTGAGGTGCAGAGATGAAAAAACTAAAATTGGTAAAATAGATAAAAACTTATTTCTTGTACACTACAATACAAAAATGAAATAGTGATTTTTTTTCCGTTAAAATTTTCTCTTTTTGCATTTAGCTTAAATGGCCAGAAACTGTAATTAATAATCGATACACTGACCAGATTCAACTTTTAAATAGCTCACATTAGTGTTCCTGCATTTGTGTACAGTAACTGGAAATAATTGCATATATTGATCTGTTTAGATCTTAAAATACATTGTTGCAAAAAAGAAAAAAAAAACATTAAATAAACATAACATTAAATGTTTATTTTATTTTATTAATTGAGCAATACAATGTTGTGTATGTTTGTTTTATTTTTAAAAGCACTTAAGTGTGTTACAAATTATATAAAATAACCTTTTTTCAACACGACCATCAATGTAAAAAAATAATGACCAAAAAGTTAGAGTTAATAACCATGTGCTTGTAAATGCACACACTGTGTAAAAGTTGTTTTACAGCGCCACCTCGTGGCTCAACTGGCTATTACCACACATCTCTGATATATGCCTCATTTTTAACCAGAGGACTGTGAAGTTTGGGAATGCTGACCAGGTGCTGGACCTCATGGTGATCTTATAGAGATGGACTGCATGGTCCTAATTTTAGCAGTCTGGGCTTTCCCTGTTTGAGACCGTTCATCCATATGAAGCACAGCCTGGTAATCAGAGTATAAACTGAGGAATGCTGAATGATCCCTGAACTGTGCTGAGCCTAAATCCTGCTCATATTTTGGCAAGAACTGAACTGCCAAACAATATGGCCTAAAGCACGGCCATTAAGCTAAGCTAATTCTTCTTTTGAAATTGAGCAGGCCAGTGACTGTATATAATAACTGTACAGTGCAGAGCATCTTGGTGGATCTTATGCTGTGACTGTTATGCTAAGGCAAGGTTCGGTTAGATATAATAGCTAGATTTTATATTATTTTTTATATAAGTAGTACATCATAAGGACCACATACAGTTACAAAGTAATTCTGACTAGTCTAATTACTGTTAAATTACTTTATTTTTTAAAATTTACTAAATTTACTTATATGCAATCTCACTTTCTCTTATACATAATTAAAATTTAATTTAATGTAAAAAATGTATTAAATACAAACATTTTTAAGTGCTTTTAAACAAGTACAAATTGTAATTTATGTATTATTTTATAATCTTGACTGTAATTCTTAGTAAAATGTCCACGTCAACATATCTGTAAATTAATTCTCACTAGTACAAATAAACAGAAATCAAGATATCCCTAATGTAGTTTGGACTAGTATTAACATAGTTGCAAATATTTACAATTCTGAGTTTTTCTTTTTTTTTTACAATTCTAACTATTAATTATAAAATTAGAAACACATACACTTCATTTTCTGAATCAGTTTCTCTGATTTTGCAATTTATAGGTTTATGTTTGAATAAATTAACATTGTTGTTTTATTCTATAAACTACAGACAACATTTCTCCCAAATTCCAAATTAAAATATTGTAATTCAGAGCATTTATTTGCAAAAAATAAGAAATGTCTGAAATAACAAAAAAAGATGCAGAGCTTTCAGACCTCAAATAATGCAAAGAAAACAAGTTCATATTCATAAAGTTTTAAGAGTTCAGAAATTAATATGTGGTGTAATAACTCTGTTTTTTTAATCACAGTTTTCATGCATCTTTGCATGTTCTCCTCCACCAGTCTTACACACTGCTTTTGAATAACTTTATGCTGCTTTACTCCTGGTGCAAAAAATTCAAGCAGTTCTGTTTGGTTTGATGGCTTGTGATCATCCATCTTCCTCTTGATTATAATTCAGAGGTTTTCAATTTGGTAAAATGAAAGAAACTCATAATTTTTTCCAGAGCTGTATAGGCCTGCATTATATTGAAAAAACAAAAACTGCCATTCCAATATTGTGGTGTGCAAGATGACAAATCCACATGAGGCAGCATGGTGCTTACTACTGGGTACACAAACATTTCCATAAAACATCCAAAACCTCACATCACAACAGCAATAACATGACATGTTATTCATAACATTTATTAGAGTAAGAACATTAGTTACAGACATCAGCCTTAGTTTAGCATGAAGAAAGGGTCCACACTCTCCGCATTTACACTCACAGAGAGAAATGTTGTTTGTAGTTTATAGAATAAAACAACAATTTTCATTTTACTCAAACATAAACCTATAAATAGCAAAATCAGAGAAACGGATTCAGAAACTGAAGTGATCTCTTATTTTTTTCCACAGCTGTATTTTGTCTCTGGAAATTAAGTCATGGAATATGAAAACATGGTGGCATGATGTATTTTATTCACACAGCTTTATGTGACATTGTAAGTCCTGTGATGTGACTAGGCCTATATTGTGCATGCTCACATTGCAATGACAATACTGAAACGATATATTGTGCAGCCTAAATCTGCAATTACATTTTTTACAAGTAAAATTATTATAGATATTTGTAAGGTAACATGACTAATCAAAAGAACATTAAGGATATGCTGATTTATAGATCTGCAGATCTGACATAATTGCATTACAGCCCTGATCAAAGAACATCAAATATATGTTGAATTACATTTTTTAAGGTAGCTGATGGAGAAACAACCTTAAAACAGCCAAGAAGATTACGTGTTTTTTATAGATATGCAGGTCTGACATTATTACTGGTAAATATTTAATTTAAATGAAATCTAATGAAGTTTCTACTAGTAAAAATAGCAGAGATTTTTTACTGGTAAAAGTTAGGAGTTTAGACTCTGGTGTGGTTTTAAGCTAGAAAGGCTTGCCATAGTGTTGTGTGTGTGCGTGTGTGTTCGTGTGTGTGTGTGTTCAGTTCATAAAGAAGGACGCGGGAAAAAAAGAGAAGGCCGGATTTTCCATGACGACATTTCTATTCAGGTTGAGGGAAAAAAACAGAGGGTTTCACAAGCTAACAGGGCGCAACGTGACCAGGATACAAATATTTAAGTCGATGACAAGTCCTGAAATTTATTATACCCCTCAGCAACAACGGGGGCAGAACTTCACCGGCTCCAACATTAAAGTGTGGGGGTTCCCAGCGTGTGTGAACGGCTTACAGATCAGCACCAAGAGCCTTAATTCAGACTTCACCATCAAAGAGCCTGTAGAGTTTAGTGAAGTTAGAGAGACAGCAGTTAACAGGATAGATACCCTGCTGTAAAACCCAGCTATACAGCAGCTTTTACTGGTAGCAGGTTTCGGATGGTCTAAGCTGGTCTTTGATTGTAAAAGTGTTTAAAGCTGGGTGTCCAGATTAAAATAATATACAATATACTGGTAAACTAGCTGGTTAATCAGCTTCTCACCAGCACAATGTACATTAGACTTGATTTCGGTCATGCGATTTCAAATCATGTGATTTCCTGTGTTTTTCTCTGTGTGTCTTACCAGCATATTATGTAATTTATTAGCATTGAGCATTAATATCCATACCATATCCTAAGTGGTGTGCACCAGATACTAAGTGGTGAGCATCAAAACCTAAGTGGTAAGCACATTATCCTCAGCGGTGTGCACCCGATACTAAGTGGCAAGTACCAGATACTAAGTGGTGAGCATAAGATACTAAGTGGTGAGCATAAGATTCTAAGCAGTGAGTACCAGATACTAAGCGGCGAGTACCAGATACTAAGCGGTGTGCACCAGATACCAAATGGTGAGCATCAGATACTAAGTGGTGAGCATAAGATTCTAAGCAGTGAGTACCAGATACTAAGCGGCGAGTACCATGTCCTTGGCGTTGTGCACCAGATACTAAGTGGTGAGCATCAGATACTAAGTGATGAGCATACGATTCTAAGCAGTGAGTACCAGATACTAAGTGGTGAATACCAGATACTAAGCGGTGTGCACCAGATACTAAGTGGTGAGCACATTATCCCCAGGGGTTTGCACCAGATACTAACCGGTGTGCACCAGATACTAAGTGGTGAGCATCAAAAACTAAGCAGTAAGCACATTATCCTCAGCGGTGTGCACCAGATACTAAGTGGCAAGTACCAGATACTAAGTGGTGAGCATAAGATTCTAAGCAGTGAGTACCAGATACTAAGCGGCGAGTACCATGTCCTCAGCGGTGTGCACCAGATACTAAGTGGTGAGCATCAGATACTAAGTGATGAGCATACGATTCTAAGCAGTGAGTACCAGATACTATGTGGTGAGTACCAGATACTAAGCGGTGTGCACCAGATACTAAGTGGTGAGCATAAGATACTAAGTGGTGAGCATAAGATTCTAAGCAGTGAGTACCAGACACTAAGCAGTGAGTACCAGATACTAAGCGGCGAGTACCAGATACTAAGCGGTGTGCACCAGATACCAAATGGTGAGCATCAGATACTAAGTGGTGAGCATAAGATTCTAAGCAGTGAGTACCAGATACTAAGCGGCGAGTACCATGTCCTTAGCGTTGTGCACCAGATACTAAGTGGTGAGCATCAGATACTAAGTGATGAGCATACGATTCTAAGCAGTGAGTACCAGATACTAAGTGGTGAATACCAGATACTAAGCGGTGTGCACCAGATACTAAGTGGTGAGCACATTATCCCCAGGGGTTTGCACCAGATACTAACCGGTGTGCACCAGATACTAAGTGGTGAGCATCAAAAACTAAGCAGTAAGCACATTATCCTCAGCGGTGTGCACCAGATACTAAGTGGCAAGTACCAGATACTAAGTGGTGAGCATAAGATTCTAAGCAGTGAGTACCAGACACTAAGCGGCGAGTACCATATCCTCAGCGGTGTGCACCAGATACTAAGTGGTGAGCATCAGATACTAAGTGATGAGCATACGATTCTAAGCAGTGAGTACCAGATACTAAGTGGTGAGTACCAGATACTAAGCGGTGTGCACCAGATACTAAGTGGTGAGCATAAGATACTAAGTGGTGAGCATAAGATTCTAAGCAGTGAGTACCAGACACTAAGCAGTGAGTACCAGACACTAAGCAGTGAGTACCAGATACTAAGCGGCGAGTACCAGATACTAAGCGGTGTGCACCAGATACCAAATGGTGAGCATCAGATACTAAGTGGTGAGCATAAGATTCTAAGCAGTGAGTACCAGATACTAAGTGGTGAATACCATGTCCTCAGCGGTGTGCACCAGATACTAAGTGGTGAGCATCAGATACTAAGTGATGAGCATACGATTCTAAGCAGTGAGTACCAGATACTAAGTGGTGAATACCAGATACTAAGCGGTGTGCACCAGATACTAAGTGGTGAGCACATTATCCCCAGGGGTGTGCACCAGATACTAAGTGGTGAGCATCAGATACTAAGTGGGGGGTACCATATCCTAAATGGATTGCATCAGATACTAAGTGGTGAGCATCAGATTCTAAGCAGTGAGAACCAATTACTAAGTGGTGAACACATTTTCCTCAGTGGTTTGCAGCAGATAGTAAATGGTAAGCAACATATAATAAGTGCTGTTCAACAGAAACTAAGTGGCAAATTGTACATTTTAAGTGTTGAGCACCAGATGCTAAGTGGTGTGCACCAAAATTAAGTGGTTAGCACCAGATACTATGTGGCTCTCACCGCATTTTACCTAAAAAATATGATGTCCTTACAGGGGCCCGTAGTAAATTTCCTACTAAAAAAAACATATCCTCACAAACTATATTTGCTCATAAATGTTCTGGACCTTGATTTTATTAAAAATGAGCTCCAGTTCAGGCTGACTGGTATTGAATCCCTTGCTGAAAGAACCAGCATGAGCAGCTTAAGAAGGTCAAGAGGGTCAAGCTCGTTAAACTGGATGACCAGCTTAGATCTTCACCAGCATATGGTGTGTTTTTGTTTGAGCTTGATGGTTTACTGATGGGATGGTCTACAGGCATGATGAACCTCACCATACTGGACAAACACTTATTGACCAGCAAGACCAAGCTAATTGATCAACATGGCCAAGCATGTAGATCAGCTTGACCAACAAGACCAAGCTTGACCACATTGGTTGGCCAACAAAACCAAGCTGGTCGACCAGAATGACCAACAAGACCAAGCAACTCAGTCAACATGACCAACAAGACCAAACAACTCAGCCAACATGACCAACAAGACCAAGCAACTCAGCCAATATGACCAACAAGACCAAGCAAATCAACAAACATGACCAACAAGACCAAACAACTCAGCCAACATGACCAACAAGACTAAGCAACTCAGCCAACATGACCAACAAGACCAAACAACTCAGCCAACATGACCAAAAAGACCAAACAACTCAGCCAACATGACCAACAAGACCAAGCAACTCAGCCAATATGACCAACAAGACCAAGCAACTCAACAAACATGACCAACAAGACCAAGATGATTGAACCACATGAACAACAAGACCAAGTTGGTTGAACCACATGAACAACAAGACCAAGCTGCTCATCCAGAATGACCAACAAGAACAAGCTGGTTGACCCACATGACCAAGATGACCAAGCTGAGCAGCTTTTCAACCAACTTAACCAACTAAAACCATCTACCATTTTTCTGCAACATCGATGTTATGGTTGAATCAACGTTGGATTTGATGTTGGTTTTAAAAAGTGAATCAACGTTGATGTGCCAACGTTGTTCCAATGTCATGCATTCAACCTTTAATAAACCATAGCTCACATTCGGGATGCTCACAAAACTGTCTGCCCTGATGAAAATTTAACCATTTTATTTTTTATTCCCTCTCTCTCTGAATTTATCCACCACTACTAATCTGATTCAACATCTGATCTCAAAAACACAACAGTAAAACTAATAGAACATAAACACTACCTTCAGGTATGGTAAAGAATTGGTGGCAAATTAAAAAGCAAATACTGCAAATGGAAGTAAAACCACTTTTTCATCCCTTTATCCAACTGTTTTTCGAAATTGTATGGTAAAATGCTACTTCAAATGGCAGAAGGTTAAGGATTCAACTTTAAAATTTCAACATTTGCAAAACCATTTAACATTAAAAGGCATTATTTTAGTCATATTTCAACCACATTTCAACATTGCCAGCTGGGAATAATGCATCAATACAACATGCTGGTCATGATCTTGTTAACCCTCCTGTTGTATTCTGGGTCAAACTGACCCGTTTTAAAGTTTAAAGATCTAGGAAAAATAGTTAAAATATTTTTTTTTCAGTATGAAACTTCTTCTGCTTGCCTTAATTAGTGTAATCAACATTCAGCTAATATGAAAATATATTTGCACATATTTGCAACCTCCCCCTGCAAAAACACTAAAACAAAATTGGAATATTATGTTTCAATGTTAAATAAAACTATTGTTTTATATGTGGGTCTTTCAAAAGTAACAAAGTAGTGAAACATTGGAAAACGTTTGAACATGTATTTATTTTATGATAAATTAGTGAATTATCCTAATTGAACCATTATCTGTTAAAGGTAAGGAATGGAGTTAGTAATGAAATATTGTATATTATATATATATATTAGGATTTTTTTTGGTTTTGGACATCTTTTGGATAATTAAAAATGTAGCAAATCAAACTGACCAGAGAACACCATAACTGTTCCTGACAAATTAACTTAACAGAAGGGTTAACCAACTACACAATTAGTTTACTTAGCATAGTATACTTAGTATAGTGCATTTTTTATAAGCAACTTTTCAAACAACTCAACCACCCAAACCAACCAAACCCATCTTCCATTTTTCTGCAGGGTCTAAAACTCAGAATCAGAACTTTTTTAACACATCATCAGCTGTATGGAAGCAGGGTGGTTGTGCTGCTTTGAGCAGTGTAGCTCTAGTTTTAGCTCACACTGAGAGTGGGCAGTGCGTGTACTGAATCCCCTATAACACACCCACCGGCCCTCGCCGTCGCCAAAAGTCCTTCAGGGATTTAAAGGAGAAAAAAGCCCTCCACGTTTCTCTCCCAACCCCCCACTCTGTCGCTTCAGCTCAGCCCCATTCAGTAGGATGCTCTCCCTGTAGCAGGAGCCTCTCCGTCCCGCCGCGGTGAAGCTCATGAACCTTCAGCAGACCAGCTCCAACTCAGCCACGATAACCTGCAGAGGAACCGCCGTCCAGAGACCATCCGCTACTTTTTCACACTTTTGGGGTACATCTTCACTTTTTCCTTCAATCTGAGGATTAATTTTCATTTTTTATTTGACATAGATAGACAAGATGTTGTAAAGTTCGTTTTTTTATAGATGTCTCACGTTTTAACATAAGAAAAGTCAGTTATTATATAAAAAAATAAGATAAACTAAATAAATAAACTTCTCAAGCAGGTCTTCAAATAATCTGATTCAAAACCTTGAATCAAAAGTTTCCAGTGCTGGAATTTGTTCTTACTGGAAGTTAATGCAATGTAATGTGCAGTAATGTAACACAAAATAAATATATGCAATTAATAATTTATTATAATTAATGATTGATTATATTGATTGATTAATTGATTGAATCAAAGTGCAGACTTAAAAAATAATTTTTGTTCCATTGTAAGTATGTAGCTGCTATTAGAACATTTTGTACTTGTGTTGTTTTCTTAGAAAATCTGCTTGGAAAATGTGTCTTCTTATTTTTACTCATTTTCTCATTTTCTAATTTCTTATTTTCTCACGTTTTAATTTTTATATATTACAACACAAAGTTTTTTTTAGATTTTCATATTTTTTATTTAAGTTTAATTTAAAAATTGATCATTCGTTAGCAATAATAGTTACAATATTTGTATTTATATATATATATATATATTTTTTTTTTTGCCCTTTTATTGTTTTATTGTATTTTTTGAAACTTTTTTTGTGGTGCTATACTCATGGGCCCATAACTCTCTCTGTGCTGGGCTGCAGTGAGGCTGAGGGTCTTCAGGGTCGCTGGTATGTGAGCGGTTTAATAAGTATGGTTCCCCTCTTTTCTTCTCCAGTGAAGCATCATGGAGGCTGAGGGCACTGCGGGGGGCGCTGCCGAGCCCAACATGGAACTCTTAGCACCCAAAGCGGTAAGAAAGCTCCAGCCTTTGCTTTCTGAGACAGTGTGTGGTACTTGAGCATTTAGCTAAATTAAGTTAAAGGAGAAGTCTAGTGTTAAATAGACTTGGGCTGTAGTGAAACTTGATAACGAGTAGGAACTTCTGTCGAATAGCCCACCTCTATAATCCCCCAGCATTTGAAAATACATCTCTTTTTTATCCGATGCTCCCAACAGGCTCACAATGCTAGTGATAGTGGCATAGGATTGTCCATGCAAATGTACGCTGTGTATAAACTTCATTAAACAGTGTTTTTAATAGACTATCTGTGCACTTTTATAGTTCTCAGTGCCTCGTTTTAAATATCAAGTCACTCAGAATTCTACCAATGAAGTGTGGGGCCACTTTAAAGTTCTTCTTTGCATGGGTATCTTTATGCCCCTATCACTTGCACTGTAAGCCTGTTGGGAGCATCGGTTAAAAGTGCTGTATTTCAGACTGCTGGGGGAGAACGGAGATGGAAAATTCAACAAAAGTTTCAACTCGTTATCATGTTTCACTACAACCCAAGTCAGTTTCACACCGGATTTCTCCTTTAAGGGAGGTTCAGGGAGTTAACCGTCTGCTATTTTAATAATAGTACTGGAATTTCTCCATTAAAATAAATACAGTCCATGAGACAATTAACAGATTGACTAGCCATACTGTATGTTACCATTGACTTACATGGAATCTCAGATTATTTGATCTATATTCGAGAAAAAAATAGGAATGGAATTGGATCATCTGTAATTGATTATTATTCAATAAATTGAAATATTCTCAATAATTAGGTTAGTTAATGTGACTGAGCTTGTATGTCAACTTAAACAAACACTGATTTAATTGTATTTATGATTTATTTATTTTTACAAATTGTATTTCAGTTCCAACATCTGAATATTATTAATAATTACTTTAAACTTTCACATCCAGTAATCGCTTTATTATTTTCCTACTTTTTAATTATGCTATTTTCCGTTTTAATATAAGCATATTGCATGATAACAAAATATCGCTATATATATTTTTCCCAATATAGTGCAGCCCTAATCCTCACTGATGCGATATCATGCGATTAGAGACTATCACACCCTAGGAGCACAGTTCCTCCACGGGGGTTGGAGGCTCCTTTATGGTGGTCAGGTGGAGATCTCAGTGTGTGCCGTGACTCAGTGCTGTGAATTACTGGGGAACATCTGGCCAGAGGGTGACCCTGCAGGCCTCTGCAGCTGTTGGAGGTTAGCTCTCCCAACGAGGGTCAGCGGGGCCAGCAGGCCCTTCTCCGGCTCCATCCACTCAGTTGCATTCACAGAGATTCACATTCGCTGAGATTGTGAATGAAGCCCCCTCCCATCTCTTCACACCAGTGTAAGAATGGGCCCATTCGCTTTCCTTTAGCCTGATACTGGAAGGGAATGGAGTTTTCAGTCTCTTTCTGCATCCCTTTGTATGGTGTAATTACATAACCCAGCTTTGGAACGAATGCAATGTGATTTAATACACATTTACTAGAGCTATGTATTGGCAAGAACTTGGCGATACTATGCATCACGATCTTCATACAATATTGTGATATAGACGATATTGTGCGATTTTTACATACAGTTATTTTAGGAAAACTGTCATAGCATAAAAAACACTTATTTATTATTTATTGCAATTATAATAGTGGGATCTTTATATGCATTTTTTTTAATCGATACAGTACTACTACACAAAATATTGTGATATTTAGAAATATTGGTATTTAAATATTTAAATATCGGTGTTTAAATATGTGTTTAGAACTGGTGTTTTCAAAATGTATCTGACCACATTTGTGATTTATCATTAGTCATGATTCGTTTTATTATTATTATTATTATTATTATTATTATTTTTATTTATTCTTTATCATAGCGTGCCGGGTCACTGCACAAGCACTGCCACGAGCTGGCCGAAGCCCTGGAGGTGGAACAAGAAGGTCTGGTGGAGCATCAGCCTCTGGAGCAGGACGACTTCAACTTCGAGAAATGGAAACCCAAGCCAATCCCCAAGAGGACGCTGCACGAGAAAATCGACGACCTAAAAACGTACCTGTGGAACCCCGAGACCAAGGAGTTCATGGGCCGCTCGGGGAAGAGCTGGAGTGAGTAACCTATAGGAGCCGGCGGGCAGTTTAACGAGCGATTCCAATGGCCAAACAAAGGGCACTTGTTGTAGCGAGTGGGCACGGAGAGCGTGAGCAGATTAAGCCGTGAACGAAGGGCTAGGCTTCAATTAGTGATGTTCCGCCTGTGTCTGTCAGGCGAAGGCGAGCGAGTGCACAGCTTATTAGTTTTGCTCATTATTTTGGGTTTTTGCACTGGCTTTCGGGTTAGGATGAGCCGAGAGGGGGCTTTTTGAACTGCGCCTCTTGCGTCTGTTGCCACTGCATACTCAGGCAAACACAGGCCTGGAAAGTGTGCATGTGTCACTGTATGAGTGTGTGTGTGTTCGAACCCAGTGTTTACATAGGTGCACAGATAGCTTGGAGAAATCTTGACAAAAACAGACTGCCTGGGGAATGGTTCCCAGTGGGAGAGCAACTGTCGCAGTCCATTCGCTGGCCAGGAATCACATTTCTATTACCCCTACCGAGCCTTCCCCTGCCTCTTTCCCAAAACCCCCCTCGACCTCCGGACCACCTCAGACACGCTCGCTCTCATCCCCAGTGCACGCCGACACGTAACACCGTGTTACAAGTGTTTGTTCCCCAGAAATTCTGTCTTCTGTCAGGCTTAAAATATGGCTCAAAGCAAACTTTCCTGGCAGCGGTCACTTCCTCTAGAGGTTTGCCTTGTGGAAGAGCTGCTCAATCTCACTGGCTGGACGGTCCCACCATTCCCTTTGGGACATCGCTCTAAATGACATCAAATTCTCATAAGCAGATCGGGGCCGTCCGAGTGTGTGTATTTTGTGAAAGGAGAGTGTGTGAGTGTGTCGAGGCCTCACAATGCCTGAGTGGGGTGATCGGACTCCTTGGAGCTGCCGGTGGCTCTGGATGGCTGCAAAAGACCGTCACTCTGATGGCAAAACTAAAAAAATCTAGTGCAGTAAGTTGCCTTTAAATTTTTTAAGTTTTCTTATTTTTTTCATTTTTACAGTGCAGTGTTCTATAGTGCACCACACCCCATTCCCAAAACACATTTTTCTAAAAGCCATAATGACTAAAATGTTATGTTAAAATGTTAATGTTGATAAATTTGGGATGCATTAGGCTCCCTGTTTCATCTACATATATGCCCTTTGAAAATCAATGTATTTTAATACAATGTAAATATATTTAGAATTATAGATTTATCTGGATAGGGGTTTTATTGAATGACGAGAAGCCGGAATGATAACGAGCTGAAATAAAATAGGAGTAACGAGGCTATTTTTAAAATCTAAGGAGGAGAAAGTTTAGATAAATGTGTAAAAATGTAAGAAGTAGAAAAAAGTGTCCTGATTAAATAATTACTAAAGTACTTAAGTAAGATAACAAAGTATTTGTACTTCATAAATTCACCTTTGCATAAGACTTAACTTGAGAATTAGACGATAGTAGAGTGTATGCTGTCATATGCAGTCACACAGATTGCTGATTCAGTTAAATTTGCATATGTTTGCTGTCTGTCTTCAGGAGATTACAGTTCACAGTTTATATTTGACCTTGTTTGGACTGTGTTTGGGTTGGATGGCCCTCCCTTTCCCCCACAGCATTCAACCTTCTATCATTGCACCACTAGCATTGCAGGTCTTTGTTAGCTGATGTAACGAAACTAGCAGTTAGTGTTCTCCTCCAAGCATGTTCAGGAATTGGCATTGAAACAAAGCCTCAGAGGAAGGCTTGGGAATGTCCACATCTGCGTGAGATATGAGGTGTTATCTTGTTAGAGAAGTTGAAGACTGGCCAGTGTCGAGCGAGGTCTGATAGTGGGTGGCGAGATAAATGGGACTAATGTGGCATTCCAGTGAAAAATCAATAATGATCCCAAGTGGTGCAACTGTGTAAAAGCTGTTTTACACTGCATGCACTGCTCAGTGCTTTGTACTAAAACAATACAAATAGTTGTTTTGAATAGAGATATACATCACAATGTTATGTTGCAATCTTGCAATATACAATATTATTGTTATTTTGCAATCTTTAAATGCCACTAATATAATGATAATAGAATAGCATAGCAAAGGATTACAAAAACATTTTAATTAATCATCGTTAATTTTCTTTACCTACTGCAGAATTCCACACTGTGTATATGGAGTCATAGTTATTAAAGCATTGGTCGTTTAACATGATTGGCTAAAATCCTGTTATCTGTTATATATGAGAATAAACATACAAATAAACACAATAGACAGACAAAACCCTAAACCATATATTTTACATTAAAATATCTAACATATATTCCTTTGAAGTAATGAAACATAGCAGACCTGTTTTCTAAACTTTTCTAAACATTTCCTAACCTTTAAAAAACGCTTTTATTGTGGTAATTTCTGCCTCTGCAGCGTCCTCTCGGGTTCAGCTGTGCTATAGGTGTGGATGATGTGCCTGTGTACTTTGGTAATCAGACACATCACAATATGTAGATCAGCCAGTCAGCTCTCCCTCCTGCCCTGCCTCTAAACCCATACATCACCCAGTGCCCCTCCCAAACTACCCTTCCCATTTTTTTTCCTTTTTCAAATTTGAGCTGAGGGTGGAGTCAGATAAAATCAGGGTGTTTAGTGCTCTTTAGGTGCAGCTCATCAGTTCTCATCTGAGATATGATTTAGGCTCTATATGGATGGGTAGGATTTCCCCTCCTGGATCTTCATCCTTATGTAACACTTTACTGTCCATTGATGTTTAACAACTCATTTGTAGTTTGTGGGAGTTAACTGATTGTGTTTTTGTGTTTCTTTCAGGCCTCATTCTTTTCTTCTACTCAGCATTGTACATCTTCCTGGCGGCCATGTTTGGTGGCTGCATGTGCTGCCTGATGTGGTCCATCAGTCCCTACACCCCAACCTACAATGACAGGGTGATGCCTCCAGGTAGCTTTATAATTATCTAAAAGGATTTAATCTAAATATTTTTTTTCTATTAAACTGTTTTAAAGAGTTACACACATATGTTGTTTTGGCTTTGTGCAGATTGTGTGTGACACTTTACAAGATTAAGATATAAGCCATCCAAATATATCATCCATATCTGTTAGATTGTGAGATTATTTTTTTACATTCAGTGATATTTAAAAGACAGTCCATATTGTTTATTTTCATTGGCACACAATGTTGCCTCCAGGCCGCACACACCAAAAAAAAAAACTTTTAATTATAATAATCGGAATGAATTTCTTCCTATTATAATATTCCATATTGTTTTTTATTTATTTTAACAGAAATGTTGCCTCCAGGCAACATACTCCAAAATATTACTTTTTAATTTAATTTATTTTTTTAAAGACATTCCCTACAGACAAACAGATATACATACATAGTGTATTTTTATTGTCCCACAATGTTGCCAGTGTTGATTGATTTTAATAATCAATAGATAGACAGACAAACAGACAGACAAACTTAGAAATGTAGTTTTTAATATTGTTTAAAAATTTAATATGTTTTTTTTAATTGTCCCACAATGTTGCCCCTAGGCAACACACTTCAGAAAAACAACTATCGAATAAGTAAAAGATGGATGGATAGATTTTAGGGGAGTGTCTTTTTATTGTCCCACAACTTTGCCCCAAGCAACACACTCCAAAAAACAACTATTAAAATGTAGGATGCTCTCTTTAAATTGTACCCACTGTTGCCTCTAGGCAACACATTCCAAAAAACAACTAATGATTTTAATAATCAATAGATAGACAGACAGATAGATAGATACTTTACTGATCTCTAAGGAAATATAGGATACTGCCTTTAGGATACTTGCCCATAGGCAACACACTCCAAATAATTTATTGATTTTAATAATCAGTAGATAGACAGACAGACAGACAGAGACAAAGCAAGACAGATAGATACTTAATTGATCCTGAAGGAAATTTAGGATATTGCCTTTTAATTGTCCCATAATGTTGCCCCTGGGCAACACAATCCAAATCAACTGTTGATTTTACTAATGGATGGATGGATGGATGGATTGATTTAGGATAGTGTCTTTTAATTGTCCCAAAATTTTGCCCCTAAAAACAACACTCCAAAAAAAACAACAATTGATTTTAATAATCAAAAGATAGATAGACATACAGACAGATATACTTAACTGATCTCGAAGGAAATTTAGGATACTTTCATTTAATTGTGCAACAAATTCCAAAAAAACACTATTGATTTTAATAATCAATAGATAGATTGACAACAGACTAATATAGACAAGACATATATATACTTAACTGATCTTGAAGGAAATTTAGGAAACTTGAAGGAAATTGTTGCCCCTAGTCAAAATTGACTATTGACCTTAATAATCAATTGATAGATAGACAAACAGACAGACAGATAGATAGATAGACAGATAGATACTTTACTGATCTCAAAGAAAATTTAGGATACTTTAATTTAATTGTGCCCATTGTTGCCCCTAGGCAACACATTCCGAAAAATAACCATTGACTTTAATAATCAAAAGATAGATAGACAAACAGACAGACAGATAGATACGTTACTGATCTTTTTTAGTTGTGCCTTATGTTGGCCCTTGGCAACACACTCCAGAAATTCAACTTGTTCATTTTAAGCATGTTTAAGATGGTACATTTAATGTGTGTAAACATTGTTTTCATAACGCATGCAATAGAGAGTTTCTTTGTGTTGTATGTGAACACAAACACATGTTTGTACTTGTGAAAGTCTCACATGTTTTTATTCCCCTAAACCGGCAGGGATGAACATGATTCCACATATGCACAATGTTCATGGACTGGACATCACCTTCAACGCGTCTGATCGCAGCTCGTGGAAGAAGTATGCACGAGCCCTGGATTCTCAGCTTAAACGTGAGTCTTGAAGTTTTTGAAGCTGCTGTGAACCCATTCAGATCTTCCTTTCAATACACTAAACCATCCCCCACCCCCCCACATCACCCCCATACCCCAACCCCCACCTCCTCCCAGCAGCTCCAGTAGACCATAGAGGAACAGGCAGGGAGGGAAACCCCTTTTGTAGGCTGAGCGCAACCACACTGAGCTTCTCGGGCCCCACTTTTGTGCACTTTTGAGTGGGAGGCCAGGCAGGGTATTCAGCCGTCATTGTCTGGTTTATTTATGGGGTCTCTCTCTCTATCTCTCTTTCTCTCTCTCTATCTCTCTTTCTCCCCCACGTCTCCACTTCCCGCGCTCTTCTCCTGCAGCCTATGACGATGCAGTTCAGGAGAGGCGTAACATTGCATGCAAGCAGGATGCATATTTCATGCAGGATGATCTGGAAGAGAGCGCTGAGAGGAAAGCCTGCCAGTTCAAGAGGTCCTCGCTGGGCCCGTGTTCCGGCATGCAGGACAGGGACTATGGCTACTCTCAGGGAAAGCCCTGCATCCTCCTCAAAATGAACCGGGTGAGCTCAGCTTAAAGCACTCAGCACTGCAGAGAGAGTGATCATGAAAGGAGTGAGTGTGCTGGTGTGTGTGAACCTAAAAAAAGGTGGTATAAAGAGAATTTCCATTAAAAAAGTGAATCTTGAGCAGCATCTTGTGGTGAAATTGAGCAGCTACAGTTTTTGTATTAAAGCCCTTCTTGATTTTTGTCATTTCCTACCAAAAGTGTAAATTTTGGATATCTACTCCTAAAATTTTCATACAGTTATTTGAACTTTCTACTCCTTACATTTAAAAAAAAATAGCCCCGTTACTCCGATTTCATTTGAGCTTGTTTATATTCCAGCTTCTTGTCATTTAATAAAACCCCTATCCAGATAAATCTCTCCATCCAGATAGAGTGAATCTGATTGTGATTGGATGTAGAGAAGTATAAACATATACCATTCCGATAGACCACCCTGTTGGTTTATACTGTGATCCATCACACCTGCACATTTTTTAATATATTTACATTGTTCTGTATGTAAAATACATTCATTTCAATAAGCATATATGCAGCTGAAACACTAGGGAGCCTAGTGCATCCGAAATTATATTATCAGCATTAGCATTTTAATATTTTAACATTATAGTCATATTGGCATTTAGACTTCTAAATGGATTTATTTTTTTTCCTCTTACATTACTTTTACTTTTATACTTTAAGTAGTTTTAAAATCAGTACTTTTACACTTTTACTAAAAGAGTAAAAAGCTTGAGTTGATACCTCAACTTCTACAGAAGTATTTTAAACCTGAGTATCTGTACTTCTACCTACAGAGTAATGATTGTCGATACCTTTCACACCTTTGTTTCCTACAGATTCTGGGGTATTTACCTGGTCAGGGTACTCCGGTGAATGTTGCATGTGTGGTTAAAGTAAGTACACAAAGCCAAATAGTGATAAAACATTATTAAAGCTGTATGATATAATGGGTTGATAACACACAATTAATTTGTCAACAGTCCTATAGTGAGTCTATAAATGAGCCATTCTTATAAATAAACATATATTAACATTCTGCAACATATATAAGTTTAAATGATTAAATCATTTTTACAATTGTATTTTGTTTTTTATTAAACTGTCTGTTCACATTGTCTGTGCAGAAAGGGACGGAGGACAGTCTTGGGACTGTTGTCTTCTATCCAAAAAACATTTTCAACTTAATGTATTATCCTTACTACGGGAAGCTCAGACATGTAAGTATGAATTAACTGCCTTATCATATTACCTTACTCTTAAAATATTAATGACGTTTCAGGAGAGGAAGGAAAAACATCTAGGCTGATTACAGTTACACCGTTTCTGTTCAGAAATAAAAAATTTAATATTGCTGTATTTGATATAAAGTACCAGTCAAAAATTTGGACACACCTTAAATTCAGTGTTTTTTTTCATTATTTAAAATGTTCTGCATTGTAGATTAATACTCATCCCAGTCATCCCAACTAGGAAAGGAAATATGTGGAATTATTAACTACACAATAAGAGTTAAACAAACCAGAATATGTTTTATATTTTAGATTCTATAAAGTAGAACCTCTTGCTTAGATTAGACAGCTTTGCACATCTTGGCTACATTTTCTCAGTCAGCTTTACGAGCTAGAATCACCTGACTGGAACTGTATACATTACCGCCTACTTTTGTTTCAATAATTATTGCACGATTTCTGTAAATGCTATAAACTTGTCAAATATCACTGTGTTCATCTACTATATGATATATTTAACTGAAATTATTGATCTGAACAACCAATGATTTATAAAGGAAAATCATGAACATTATCAGGGTTGCCCAAACTTTTTCATACCACTGTATACACAGTGGTATATACATACATACAGCATATATAGCTCTCGAAAAAATAGAGGCTACTTAAAAATGATGAGTTTTTTTTATTTTACCAAATTGAAAACCTCTGGAATATAATCAAGAGGAAGATGGATGATCACAAACCATCAAACCAAACTGAACTGCTTTAATTTTTGCACCAGGAGTAAAGCAGCATAAAGTTATCCAAAAGCAGTGTGTAAGACTGGTGGAGGAGAACATGATGCCAAGATGCATGAAAACTGTGATTAAAAACCAGGGTTATTCCACCAAATATTTATTTCTGAACTCCTAAAATGTTTAAAATATGAACGTGTTTTCTTTGCATTATTTCTACCTACAGAGTAATACTTTTTTGTTATTTCGGACATTGCTCATTTTCTGCAAATAAATGCTTAATTTATTCAAACATATACCTATAAATAAAAAAATTCAGAAGATTCAGAAACTGATGTGGTCTCGTAATTTTTTACAGCGCTGTACATATATGTATGAACTATATCATTTTACATCACTGATTCAAATCTGTAATATGAAAATGAGTATTATAATTTTTTATAATAACGTATATTAACATATTTTTTAATTTTCTGCGTTACAGGTAAACTACAGCTCTCCACTGATAGCCGCCCACTTTACTAGTCTCCATGTCGACACCCATCTACATGTTCAATGTAAGCTAAATGGGAAGGGTATCATCAATGATTCACCTACTGACCGCTACCTGGGCAGCGTGTCCTTCTATCTAGAAGTGGGAGCGTAGTGCTGGAGCAGGCCTGCAGTGTACATTATACATTACGGTTACATTAGTTCCAGTGTACGTCCGTTCCTCTGTGCCTTCCACTTGAATTTAATGCAGCGTTATTGCATGCAGTGTACTTGCCCTCGCACGGAACGCTCCAGCAGGCTAGTGTAGTTAAACCTAAGAGCAAACACTGCCGTTACTGAATATAATATCTAGAGTTTTCTCTTTTTTGGGGGGGGAGGAGGGGGAAGAAGATTTTATTTCATCACGATTAATATTTTCTAGATTAGTCAATAACTGTAAATGTAGTTGGTTTGAGATGCAGATATTTACACTGTACAGGGTGGAGTGTGCCTCGCCTCACTTTACTGTAGGAGATTAACTCGTGAGTCGCTGCCTTCAGTCACTGGTACATACAGTAACATTAGCTGAATGTGTGTAACTGTAAATGATGAACAGTAGGAGATCTGTGTTGAGTTTTATGTGACAGCGACTCCTTTGTGCTTCTTTTGTAAAAATTTACAGGCGTTTTTCTGTCAGACCATACATATATGCATACATACATATATACATACATACTGTCAGTACAAGGGTTAATCTTGTTTAATGGATTCATTTGATCTCTTTTATTGTAAAAATATATATCAATAAATAAAGAAATAAAACAAAAAAGACGTTAAAAAGAGAAAAGATACTTATGTAAATTACTTTACCACCATTATTAATGGGTGCGATGAGTTAAATGTTAAAAAAGTCATGTCCAGTTGGATCTACCCAAAGTTACATTAATACAGTATATATTGATATGCAAGGTCAGTGTCAGTTCAACTTTTATCAGTTCAAATTTCTGGGGGTTTCAGGCTTAATTCAAAAATTAGAAAAAAAAAATTACTAGGTAAAAAAAGGTGTTTAAATAATTCTTTGTTGATATAATAAAACAAGAAATTGACTTTCATTTGTTTTTCCTATTTTCTATTTTTTTTCTCCCTGAATCTGAATCTGAAAGTGAATCTGACCTTTACTTAATTTTCTGTTTTTCTCCCCAAAATCTGAAAGTACAATCCAACCTACTTTTATAGCAAAATGCAAATATGGAAAACTAGTAATTAACTAAGTAAGATTTATTTATAAAGCACTTTTTAAACAACTTGGATTAAACAAGGTGCTCTACATCAAAGATAAAACCCAAAACAGGCAAGTACAAAAAGAAAAATACATGCATAATAAAACATATGAAACCAATAAGCTCGACAGCAAGAAATAAAGCATGAGAAAGAAAACATTAAACATTGAAAATAATTAATATTACCACAGTTTTCAGACCTAATACAAAAAATAAAACCTAAAATTCATGTGAAAATAAACAGGAACTTGTACCAAGTTTATACCTACTTATAAAATTCAAATTTAGCCTGAAACAGTCCTAAAACTGAACTGATAAACATTACACTGATCATGCTTCATATGAATACATCCTTCTGAGAATCTTGGACCTAGTGAAGTGAAGCATCCTTTATAATCTTTCTATAATCATTTTAAATTCTACTTGCTGCTTTTACAATTTATGGCAACAAGAGTTTCTGTTTCTACCAGTATACTTAAAAAATCTAAAAAAACTAAACATTAACACTTTTTCTGGGTCTCAGGAGGATTTATTAAGATAAAATATTGACATTGGAATATATTAATATGTACAATATTAAAATATAATATATAAACATATCACAACAAGTAATAAAATGTGTGTTTGGAGGATTAAATGTTTCTTGGCAATTAATCTTATACTATTGGAAAACAATCAGTGTTCTTATAAATGAGGCTCCATTTAAAGTGAAATTAACACAGGATTTCCATCAGTATAAGATTTATAGCCAAGAAGCATTTATACAACAAAGAAATAACAGATATAACAATCTACCAAGCACATACTTCCTTACTTTTTGTTAGATATTTATATATGAGCAAGTCTTTGGAAGAACTTTAGTAAAGAGAGTATAAGAGAGAGAGAGAGAGTCAGTTGTGCAGCTGTTTACTATCATTTTTTGGCGCTGGCAAGTTTAATCATTACAAAATGTTAACTTTACAAAATATTAACCGCTTTCCTGGAAAAATCCTTGTTAAGTACGACTAAGACAGATGGATTTGGATTTGTTTTATGGCAGGTGATTATTGCTTTTTTCAGTTCTGAACGTTTTGAAGTAAATCTGTTAAACTATTAATCAGAATTGAATGGCATTAAGAAACAAAACAAAAGCAAACAATAAAATAATAATAAATATAATATCAGACCCATTAAAAGCAGAATGTCATATGTTTAGCTTTGTATCACTGTTTTGTGTGTTTTTTATAACAATCATTTATTTGTGTTAGAACTGATTTCTTTGTACTACATCCAGAACTAAATTGACTTATGTTTATTAGTACCACTAAATTTATATAAATATATATTTTTCCAAGACAAATGTATTTTTCCAGAGTCAAATGTATGAATTGAGGAATTCATGATCTTATCAGTGATATTATAATTTTTTTTTTTCCTTTCTGAAATGAAACATAACCTGACCTCACAGCAGATAGTAGACATGTTACACGCACAAACACTCCCGTGCCCAGAATTATACACTGCTCCATCTCTATAGGGTGAAATAAATACTGTGCCTGCTTGGTTCTCTGTGAGAAGGACTTCAACAGTATTATTTATTAATTGTGTTTGTGTAATTGACCTGGTACAATCAGTTATTAACTGTGACGGATAGATGGAATCAGAAGCTGCATGTTGGTGATTCTGTAAATGCAGTGAAACAAACATCGAACAGCAGACGAGTGTGCCAGCTCCTGTTTTTTAAAAATGCACTCCTAATGTTCTAGATATAATAAAGACGGAACAGAATTAACTAAATAAAGCGTTTCTGTTTCATTGATTGATTGATTGGTTCTGTGAAGCTTCTACAAATAATGAATCTCATTTACTGTAGGGTTGGGCGGTATCTACCTATTTCATGCCGTCTTAAAACATTACCACAGCTTACTAGTGCATTAAAAAAATAGACTATGATTAAAATGTGAAAGTCATTATTTATCATGTAAAGCTTTAATTTCTTTCATTGTTGATGATTATGGTTTACAGCCAATGAAACCCCAAAAATCAGTGTCTCAGAAAATTAGAATATTATATAAGATCAGTTGGTACTTTTGGCAGTGTTGGCAGTGTGCCAAGTCCTGCTGGAAAATGAAATCCTCATCTCCATAAAAGTTGTCAGTAGCAGAGGGAAGCATGAAGTGCTGTAAGATTTTGCGGGAAAACAAAACTGCACTGACTTGATAATAAAACACAGTGGATCAACAGCAGCAGATGACATGTCTCTCTAAACCATCACTGATTGGTGGAAACTTCACACTAGACCTTAAGCAGTTTGGACTGTGTGTTTCTCCACTCTTCCTCCAGACTCTGCTCCCTTGATTTACAAATGAAATGTAAAATTTTTCTTTAAAATTCTTTAGAGTATTAATGTATAGTAATGAAGAGTAATGCAATTAATTAAATATGATTGTTATTATGTACTTAGTAATCACATTGAAAACATAGGCACATCAAGTGTATGGGAATCTATTTGGAGTTACAGTCTAAATTTAAAAATAATGCAGTTTTACTATTACCACACCACCCAATCCTCAGTCACCAACATCTTTTTCTTGAAAAATGTCTGATGCATCAGATTCATGATGTGTTTTTAAAATGCAGAATTGCAGAAAATGTTGTTTTCCTGCTTTTGCAGTTTTTTCTGATATATATTCTATATTTTTCCATGTTTACAGGAACAGGTTAATATAGGTGTGGCATGTCCAGAACTCACTACATATAAAAGTAACAGCATGTTCTTGATCCAAGTCCATTTACCTTTGGTTTAGTCTCATGATCTTGTGTCATAAGTCATGTGCTGTATAAAAAGCATTGTTAAATGCTGGTGTGAATTTTGCACAGACTGCAGCACAAAACACGCAATAGACTGCAATACAAAAAAAAGCCATTTTATTGAAATTTCTTACTCATCGAAACAAACTTAACATGACCCAGCATTCTTCACTGACTGGAACAGCTCTGATAGTGAAGGGACATGGAAGTGCAACAGAAAGGCACACCGTATTGAAGAGTCGACAGTATTCTTGTGTTTATATTTGGTTCTGCTTATATTGTGATGGGAACACAAACTCGAGTCACTTTAACCTGATCTGACCACTATACACACTGCATTACAAAAATACAGCAGATTAAACCACCTGTAATACAGCCAGAAGCTTAAAGAGGCAGTCCAGTCAAAAAACAACACAAAAAAAACAGGGTAACCTGCGCATTTAACAGCAATAAGTGGTCAGGAACATTCCGATTTAAACAGAGGATAAACCCACAACTCATATATAAAGAAAACAGTAGAAAGGAGAAAGAACGTTTTCTGGGTCCAACCACCACAACCAATCACAGTTCCTGTAAGCCACCTTGTCTTAATTACATTACTAACTGGGGCATGGCTATCTGAACACATTTTGCTTTCTTCTTATGGCTGTACAATTTTTTTTTGAGATAAATACAGCTCAAGAAAGAAATTAAGAGAGCACTTCAGTTTCTGAAACAGTTTCTCTGATTTTGCTATTTATAGGTTTATGTTTGAGTAAAATGAACATTGCTGTTTTATTCTATAAACTACAGACAACATTTCTCCCAAATATTTTTTTTTTCATTTAGAGCATTTATTTGCAGAAAATGAGAAATGTCTGAAATAAAATATACAGAGCTTTTAGACCTCAAATAATGCAAAAAAAAGAGGTAACATTCATAAAATTTTAAGAGTTAAGAAATCAATATTTGGTGGAATAACCCTGGTTTTTCACCAGTTTTCATGCATCTTGGCATCACATTCTCCTCCACCAGTCTTACACACTGCTTTTGGATAAGTTCATGCCACGCCGGCAGTTCAGTTTGGTTTGATGGCTTGTAATCATCCATCTTCCTCTTAATTATTTTCAAGAGATTTTCAATTTGGTAAAATCAAAGAAACTCAATATTTTTAAGTGCTCTCTTTTTTCCCCAGAGCAGTACATTTTCTAATCACAGTAATGAAATATAGCTGGAGAAAGTGATTTGTTTTAGGAACAAAGTTCTATGCCAATAGGAATTAAACCAAAAAAAATGCTCCAACAATAAAAAAAGAAAGAAAACTTCTGTGAAAGTCCATTTCTAAGATTTATAAAGTTTGGAGCATTTAGAATTAATCAAACGGCTTAGTTTTAACGTTTTAACAATTTTAATTATGTGTCCAAACTACAGTATGGCCCTGTATGAATGTAATGAAAGCCTGATAATATTGTAAGCACACAACTTAAACTACATAACAAATAAAATTAAATAAAATTGCAAATACTATTAAACAAACAACATTCAGGGTACAGTTAAACTGGACTGCCCTTTAAGTATTCTGCTGCAGCATAAATGCACATAAACCGGTCAAAAACAAATCCAATTTGCAATAGACCCACATTACATCACACCATGCCTTTCCCTGAGAGGGGACCTAATGACCTACAGACCGGGGGGCTGAGGGGGAACTTAGCCACTTCTTTCATATAATTGCTGGTAAAGTGTCAAAACTTTAGTGTCCCTTTATTATACAATTAAACAATTAAGTTAAATATTTACTGTGACACTCAAATCTCATATACATTACTATGGATGGATATCAATCAAGTAACATGTAGTTTCTATTTTTTTTTCTTGTTTTTGGTCATTTCTCTCCAAATCTCAGCAGAGTGATCCACCTCTGAGTAAGTTTAAAACTGAAATCAAGCCTTCCACTGAAGGTTTAATAAACTCGAGCAACTAAAAAAAGTTCCTAATCCTACAAATGAACCATTCATACATTCGTCACATGGATAATCACATAGCACAATCATGGTGTAGAGCCTTGAACATCTTTTTTCCGGCAAGGATAAAAATATTGTTAAATATGTTTAAAAAGAGCTAGTAATTCTCCATGCATTTTAAACACTTAGTGCAATGCCAGTGATTATTTGGACAGCCTCTGGCTTGTAACGTATGATGACTGCATCAGCACTGCTAAAACGGCCTGGCAGAGCCGCCTTATCTAGATGGGAAGAACTGTCAGCAGAACTCATACAGAATTGAACACAGGCAGCAAACAAACCAGAAACTGGAAATTCACAGAAGCTGTAGGAGGATATACAAGTTGAGTAGTTTGTAGAGTTAGGAGGAACTGTTTCAGCTTTTTAAATCCACACTTAATCAGAAATTCAATTTAAACAAACAAAAATGCAGAAAAAATAGAAGTATTTATAAAAATCTACAGGAAATTAAATGTGTACATGTACAATTTCAATTTGCACTACAGGAACTAAATATTTTAATGATCCTAAATACATACAATTACTTCAATATGTCAAACACAAGGAGGGGCAGGCAGGAACAGCTCATGCCTCATCCAATACATGTGAATCGATACAGTATAACTAGGCAGCATCACAACAAACTTAGAGTTCCAGATCTCCAGCTCTGATACATCAGCAAACAGATGCCCGTGCCAACCACCAATACAATAGGAGTAATGATGAGGGGCGAGAGTGCCACCTACTGTACCCACCCAGAGAGAGCATTGCCAAATATTCTCTCAGACTCTGGCTGCTGATGGTAAGGCAGCTGCTGATGCTAATTTCTTGCATTAAAACAAGCAGACCTTGCATTAATCCTCTGGACCATGGGGGGTGTTATAAGCCCAAATTGAACATTTAAAATTAAAACCAACACATGAAATTTAATTTAATCGTAGAGTTACATAATCTGTGCAAATTGTGCTATAATTTACAAAAAACAACAAAGTGAAAAATTAATTTAAAATAAAAAGCAATCAATTACATTAACAGATATGTACATTTCATATTATAAGACTGAATTTCTGATCGAGAAGCTCTGTATTAAAAGCAGAAATGCCTTGCCGTAGTGGAGTGTGTCTCATGGGCGGAGCAATAAGAAAGGACAGATTATTGAAAGAGGAAATACAGCAGAGTATGAAGAGAAGCTGAGAGCCAAGCGCTGATAGACAGCTGGAGAAGAAGAAGGAGGAGGTTTATACAGACTGGTAACCAGTGCGGCTCTTCCGCCGCCCAATCAGGTAAGAGATAAGCACGAGGATGATTAGGAAGCCGAGAGCCACGCCAACAGCGATTGGAACGAGAAAGCTTAAATCAGCATCCAGAAAGCACTCCTCCGCTGCCGGGGGAAGAAGAGAGACATTGTTATGAGAGCTAAGATTTCAGAGACAAAGAGACAGTATAGTAAAAGTTCTGAGTGACCAAAGACCAGAGACAGGGTGGGGTTAGCACAGATAAGAAACTGTTAAAGAAAAGCAATTCTGTTAAACCAGAAAATATCAAAAACAGCAGAGTTGAAGTCCAGAAAGGCAATGAGCTAAATAAAAATAAAAGTTTGTAAAGCTCCTAACTCTAGGCAGCCAATGCACTCTGAGGAAAGCACCAGATCCCCAGCTCTGATACAAGAGCTAACAGATGCCTGTACCAGCCAGCATCACAATGGAAGAAAGAGTGGAAAGATGGAAAGAGCACCATCTTCCCAACCAAATCAATTAAACAAAAAATGCTGCATCATTTAACTCACTGCCTTTCTGGACTTCCATCCCTGACCAACACACATTAAAACAAGATCACAAATCATGTGACGTAAATTAATCACAAACTCAAAATTAAGAGAAAAATTAGCACACATTCAAGTGGGTTTAGAGGTGAAATTAAGTGCATCAATCAGAAACAAAAAGGTGCTCTGCTCACAGTTGAGAACAAACAGAATTTAATTGAATTGTTCATATGCAATGCTTTGGCTTCTCTTCCTCCCAATAAAATAAGCCAATAAGACAATAAGTATGAGAACAATGAGAGCAATTCCAACAGCTATGGGTACGACGAAGCTGTCTGGCCCATCTGCCTGGCAATCCTCAGCTGAGAAAGAAAGCATGCATGTGTGAGAACGTTCAAAACACTCATAAATGAACAAATTAGATGAAAAAAGCAGCATTTTAATTAACACTAACAATTTTAATTTGAACACAGCAGCAAAAATCAGTTCCTATTAAGGGAGGGGGTGAAAAAACAGTCCAAAGCCATTTTAATGACGCAAAAACGCACCAGATTTTATTACACAAAGATTGTCATGATTCAGAATTCCCTTTTTAAGTTACATCTCTTAAAATCAGCAAGCAGTGAATGACAATTTGTCTATACATTTTTTTTTAATTAAGCTTAATATGCTTTTAGCTCTGAACACACATGCCTTTATAAAAAGCAAGGTATTGATGCGTTTTGGGCAACCAACCTTAAAGAACTACCTCAAACTGATCAGAGGGGAACCAGACTGAACTACAGTGATCAGCAAATTACCACACTGAAGTGGATGGATCAAAATAAAGCTGAGAGATTGTGGATTGTGTTAAAGGAAAGAAAAACAAACAAAAACAGCATATGGTTGTCAGAAGAGATGAATGATCAATGCAATCAATACTGAAGAAGCTGCATCATAGGTTATGTAGGGCGAGGAGATTGTTTGGGGGGGGGGGGTGCATATATATCCAGCATGATCTTTATCCACTACTTTTTTCACTCTATTTACTTTTTTTTTTAAACACTGTACAAAACTTAACAGAAAGTGCAAAGCTTTTAAAACAGTGAGTTACCAACTCAAAGCTCTCCTGAACCAGAAACTCAAACAATGAATTTAAAGTCTATTCATACACCAGCTTCTCCCTTAAAAGGCTTCCAAAATACATGTACTCAGACCTAACCTATAGTCAGTCTCTCAGACAGGGATTAATCTTAGCCCTAGACTATATCCATCTACAACAATTCAATGGAAAAGCAGATCTAGCCATATTGTAGTGATTTCAGCAACCTGGGCTGATTTAGGTTTACCTTTATCATAAGGCATTTATTTTATGAAGCAGAAATGTCTCAGTAAGCAAGATAACTTTAACCCAAAGCTGCAGACTGTCCAATACGAACATCCCTTAACTCTTTTTTCTGACTCCCCTTAAAGCAAGTAAATTCTGTAAGAACAACCCAAAGTTTGGGACTGCCCAATAAGGACACCATTTAACTCTTCACCCTGCTGGATCAGATCTAATCCCAACAGAGACAGACAAAAATCCAGAATCTCCTAAATGAACCACCTAGGTCACCTATGCATAAAAAGCAGCAACACTGGGCAGACCATTCATGCTACACTAAGCTAAACTATTATAGATACAGCAATTTCACAGAATATAGAAATAAGGGAGCAATAAGCTGTAAAACCATTGGAACAAAAAGAGCTTTGTCTTAGGCAATCACTGCTTTAAGAACTGATCCTGCATCTAAGGCAATTCACAGGTGCAATAAGCAGCACATCATCCCTCCGCCCAATTATTTTGTTTAGCGCTGCAATCAACACATTCAAACAGGTTATTTACAAAAGAGCAGTTTACATGAAGGATGAGAGTCAGCCCTTTCAGAAATGCTTATATCAATATTAAATCATCAAACAAACAATGTGTCACAGCCTAAAAACAACTGCATGAAATGAAATTGAGTGAGGTTCTTTTGTCCTCCTCCATTGTAGCTAATGATTAAAGCAAGCAGATAAATATTGAGGGAGAGGGTTCTTTATGTGGGAAATGAATGCAAGACTAGTGGGAATTAACAGTGAAAAGAATGAGGGTGAAAGAACTTCAGGAGCAAAAAGAAAGAACGGCCTAATGAACGTCTTCTATAACTCAGTCAATATATTGATCAATCTCCCTTTAACTGGGACATCAAGGGCAAAGTATCAGGACTGATTGCTAACACTTAAGAGCTTTAGAAACCAAACATTGTTCCTGAAGCAA
Organism: Astyanax mexicanus; assembly: GCF_023375975.1. Lineage (NCBI taxonomy): Eukaryota > Metazoa > Chordata > Actinopteri > Characiformes > Acestrorhamphidae > Astyanax > Astyanax mexicanus. Next base: position 48,743,696 of record NC_064417.1, read on the forward strand.
ATAAAGGAACAAACAAAAGCAAAGAAAAAGAAAAATAGGGGAGGTGGGCAAATTTATGGGGGAAAAAATGGAAGGGGACAAATTTAAGTTCTGACTTCTGACTGAATTTTTCAGTTAACAGCAGCCGCAGTGGTCCAGGATTGGATTAGAAGATGATCAACTGTAAATGGTGCAGATCTGGAAATGATTTAACAGGGGTGTCATCACAGGGTCTGATATCCAACATAGGTCTTTCGCCGACCAATCACGTATGCAATCACTACAATGAGAATCAAGCCGGCCAGAGCGGCACCAACAATGATTGGGATTAAGAGGCTGGTGTCATCCATTGAACATTCATGGGCTGCAGGCAGAGAGAACATGGATTAACACAAAATGAGGCAGTCGATTCACTTTCACATACAGCTCACGGCAAACTTTATGATCATGATCTAAAGAGTCAATACATTTTATTACATGCAATTAGGGAGGTCCCGAGTATTGGCTATTTAAATCCATATTTAAACAGTACAGAGCGCCATCTGGTGCGCTCAAGGCACCAAGGACATTATTGGCCAGCCAGTAGCACAAATTCAGTTAGTCTGCATGGTGAAGCTATTTTACAGTGGGGCATGAAAACTCACCATAAAAAACAAACAAAAAAAACAAATTGGCAATAAATCTTATTGTTTGAAAGCCTGTTAGTTTTTTTTTAAGTGCCTCATTTGGGTTATTAAAAAAAAAAAAAAAAAAAAAAACATAAGCAGCAAAGCAGTATATGATTTGTGCCCATTAAAAAATGCCAAATCGCTGCCATTGTCAAACAGCTTATTCTGCCATTGACTCGTTTGGTGTTTGATGATCTTCTTGGCCTGTCTGTTCATATCCCCCATGATATGGCCTTCTTTGCCTTCAGTTTAAAGGCACTATTTAAACAGGAAATTAACAGGCTTTCCAACAATAATTTATTGCCAAAGGAGCATCGTTACAACAAAAATAATCTACCAAACACAAGTTTTCTTACTTTTTGTGCCATTTTATACAAACCCTATCACTTTCAAAATGGGAGAACTGCACATTCTTTTTAAAATCAGCTCTTTTCAAACTGTGTGGAGGCTAATGCTATTGCTAACACACACACTACTACAGGAAACCCAAATCGCAGCACACGTGCCCACTGTAAAATAAACTAAATTAGATGCAACAGTCTGAAGTATCAACCACTACACAGCATGTTTAAATGAACTGGTAGCTGGATTATGAAGTTATTAAACACTAAAACAAGTTTAATTAAAGTAACTACAAAACAAAAATATTTAGTGTAGTATCTCATTATATAAACTTGTTAAATCGTGTAATTTATACTTAAACAAAATCCGATCCGATCAGTATTGGCTGGTAATCAGCATTAAGAGACTTGGACCAAAAACTGGGCAAAATAAGCTGATCGGGACATCCCTACTTGCAATGAATGATTGTGTTTAAGAAGAATATCCAGAACATACCTGTACTGAATTTGTTCTCGGTAACTCCGAAGGGCTGCACCTGAAGCTCAAACGTATTCATGACTAGGTCGTCTGAGATGTTGAAAGTTTGCTCCTTTCTGCACATGTAAGAGCTCCCCAGCGACGCCTCCCACAGAGACATGTTACTGTTCCTACGATCGAAGGTGGTCTCTGGGATCAATGCAGATTTACAAGGAATTTATTAATAAAGTTTCATAAAGAGATAAGCAAAAACAATCCAATGCCAGTGGCGATAATTTAAAAAGAAATTTATATATTTTCACACTTAAACAAAGCAAACCTTACTTACCATTTCCATTTCTCAGTGTGAAGTTCATAGCACCCAGGTGGAATTTGTTTGACTGCTATAAAAAGGACAGAAAAGCAACAGCATATGTTTTATGAACACAACAGTACCAGGATCAGTTTACTGCCAGCTAATAAGCCATTTTCCTGGCGGGATTGTTTTTGGTCGATAGTCATTAGTGTAGATTAAAGGATACTTTAAGCTTAACATTATGGATGCGGATGGAGCCTACTGTTTGTCCAATTTTAATTCCCTATATATTTTTGTGCAAATAAATACATAAATAAATCAAACTTGTTTACTAAATAACTTCATGCGTTTCATCATAGTTTTAACTTTAGTATTAAATCACTACCCTACATTGAACATATTAATTAAATTTAAGGTTTTCAAACTTTACAGGTACTGTATATTATCCTTGTCTGAACCATAAACACTGCATTTTTTCAGTCAGAATTCTGAAGCAAGAAAGCACCCAAACTTGTCTGAATTGGAGTTTGTTAATCTATTTTGTATTGCTCAATATCCATGCAAACAAATGACAAAAAAAAAAGAAATATTGCAATTCATAAAGTGAGATTAAATGTGCATTGGATCTTCTATGTACAGCCAGAGATAGAGTTTGAGTTCACATCTTTACTGAAGCAATCAGTCTGTTAATCAATATTATCTGTTGATTAGATTAGTTACCTCCAATGTTCTACTCTATTCAAGCTGCATGAAAGTTATAATAAAATCAACAGTACATAACATGAGCTCATACATGTGAATGTTAGCTTTGTATGCCCTTTCCCAGTCAACAATGTCAATGATTAACACAACCACTTAGAATCTGTTCAAACTAGATTTTTAAAATCAGATTTGGAAAACAAGTCCTACATTTTCTACCACAATGATTAGCACCTTTGCTGCTAAAATCTTGATTCTTAAAAATAATATATAAATATTCAGTTATCCATCTCAGTTTTAAACCAAGAACCTAGCTATAAACATGCACTGTACTGAACCTTTTAAAGGTTAATTTGCAAGTTTATACTTACATTGACAAAAAGGAACTGGACTGTAATCAGTTCTGACTTCAGAGAGAGTGTTGAGTCACTGCCATTGTTTCCACACAGTCCAGAGTAGTGTGTAACATTGGGATCAAGATTAATAGTCTGAAAGCTTTCTCCCTGTGTAGACAAGAGCAAACAGTTACATTAAACAAAAATAAACAACTATTTATATAGTATTAAGTTGACAATAGTGACTTACAGCAGAGAGAGGAAAAAAACTCAGAGAAGGTAAGTTTTGGCACATACCAGCTTGTATCTGAACTGCAGGCCCATCTTGGCCTTAAGACAGACAGACTTGGGATCAGGTCCGACATTGTAATCTCCAACAGAAGGGTTGGGTATAGGGGGAGGAGTTGTAGGTACTGCAGTCGTGGAGGCATTGGTGGGATTCACCGTGGTGGCATTGGTGGGAATCACCGTGGTGGCATTGGTGGGAATCACCGTGGTGGCATTGGTGGGAATCACCGTGGTGGCATTGGTGGGAATCACCGTGGTGGCATTGGTGGGAATCACCGTGGTGGCATTGGTGGGAATCACCGTGGTGGCATTGGTGGGAGAAGGTGTTGGACCTTGAGTAGGTTCAGTAGTTGGAGGGTCTGTATTATCCGGTTCAGCTGGAACAGAGGTTTCTGATGAAGGACTGGTTGAAGTTGCGCTACTGGCCCAAAAGTCTGTAGTCGTAGAGTCTGTTACAGTATTGGCAAAGTCTGGTGTGGTTGGGGTGACACTGGGAGCATCTGTTTCGTCCACAGCTGGGGCGCCCGTGGGAAGGGATTCTGGTGTTGAAAGGAGCAACTGAGCATGTGCCAAACCTATAGATGGGGAATAAAAAAATAAAAAAATGCTACATGTTAAAACTTGTTAAACAATCTACATGCAAAAGTACACTAAATCACAAGCATTGAGAGTTTATTTTTTATCCTAGATACATTCTACAATAAAACATACAAATTCTTATCTTAAAAAGAGGGAATTAACCAATAGTCAAACAAATATGACCCTGCAAAAGTTAGGCTGGTGACTGGTTCCTCAACATTTAAAAATGGCTCAAGTGCAGAAACTAATTACTTGCATGAGTTTTCAGATGGGGGAATAAAGGGTATAATAAATCAGCCTTCTCTTACAACAAAATACATTGTTTTTATGGATTTTTCTCATCCATATATGTGAAACCATACTGTTAAACTGTAACGGTTTATGATGTTAACATGACACATTTTCAAATGCCCGCATATTGAGCCTACAGGAATATAGCCCCACCCAGACACACAAACATTATAAGGGGTGCTTCATTCCAAAACACTTTTAAAATAAGACTAACTTCTTAGAGATTAATTTCAATTTAATAATTACTTCACAAGTAACAGTTGTTTCTGGAGCATCAAACCACACACATGTAAAGTGCTAGGGCCTTTTACTTTCTACAGTGACAGATTCATAACAAGTGTTATGAGGATAGCCATCACACCCAAACTGAAATAGAGCCCGAGTGGGAAGCAACATCTACAGAATGAGGGGGAGGCTGAAAGTGAAAACAGCTGAAAGTGAGCATCCAGATCAGACAGCAAGACACTGATACTGAGCTTCTGTGCCTGGCTACCAATTCTGCACACGTCAGTTTAACAAACAGTGAAAACAGGGTTGAACCCTGGACACAAAACAATGCCTCGGATGTTCAGAGTTCGTGCCTTGCAAGAACATGAGTTGTTCAGTAAGAGTGAAGCACAAATATCTCAAATGTCTGAGCACTTCAGGTAATATTTGATCTGACCCCTGTTTTAAAAGCATACCCACAATGATTAGCTTGAGGCACTGTCTTACAACAGTGCACGGCAGTCACATGTTCTCGCAGCTATAGACCACCTGGGTGAGGGGGGGGGGCTAATAATATAATTAAAACTACTGTTATTCCACAAGTTCAACTATATATAAAAAAAACCCTGCATCATTTATTGAAAGTAAATTAAATGGCAAGCCATACAAGTTTAAGTTTTTGCACTAATAGAACTCAAATTCAGCATCATTAATTATGTTTTTTAATAGAAGAAACTTTCAGGAATTGATTTACAGATGGAGATATACATGAATGTCTACAGACATACCTGAAGTCATGTTACCATTTATTTATCTTCTAATCTAAATCTTTATGTTGCTCATTAAAATTATAACTTGTAAAAACTACACTTCTCTCTTTGTATAGGTGGTTATCCTAGATCACTTTTTGTTTTATAAAAACCATTACTAGTAAAACTCAAGTTGTAGATATCAGATCTAAAACTACATACAAGGTGTGGCTACATTATTACTAGTCAAACCCAATTTGGAGATATGCTGAATTATTTAGCATTTGTACTGAGCAAAATACATTTAGGATATGCAGACCTGGGCTGTTTAGAAGTTAGAATTACAGTAAAGATGGCCTGTTATTTCTGCATAGGTCATAAAAGTATCCAAGATATTTTTACAATAGAGATTTATACTAGATAAATCTAGACAAGAGATTAAGAGTGAACTCCCATGTATATCAGAGGTAGCATGACTTGTCATAATTACACTGAGGCCAAGTTATCTTGGAAACAATGAATCAGAACGGCTTTATATATCTATACAAAGATAATTTTTAATTAGAACTCATGCGATTTTAGACTAAATCTGCTTTGTATGTAGGAATCACTCACAAGACGTGCTACTCCTGAATCACATGACTAGAGTAAGGGTGACAGTCAAAGGTACAGGGAGTGAGTCACATGCTTATATAGTCAATTACAGATAACCTGAGTACGAGCAGCTAATCATAAACTGACTAACGCTAGCAACATGTTTACAGTCATCCTAGAGCTCTGACTGGCTGTTTAATGATGATTATTTCACAATAAATAACTAAACAAACATAACTAAAGCAGCGATTAGACACTGTAAATCACGGCGGTGGTTATCAGATGGCTTTACATGTCCACTGTTCTTCAGGCATCCCAATTTTAGTTAACCTAGGGTTACATAATACAGCTTATTTATTGCGCTGCTGCCACGATTTCAGGGCCGAACACTTATTTAACTCGCCAGCGAACCTACCTAGCTAATATCTATCCTGGCGAAGAGACAACTTAATAGAAGGAGCTAAATTTGACCATCCAACAAACAACACAACCAAATCTGAAAATCACACCTATATTAGCTCATTTCAGCCAATGTGTTTAGCGTTAGCTAGCTAACAAAACAGGATACGTTACAATATTTTACGCTAGCTAAATAAGGAAATGCCGTCAATTTAATTTAGCTAACTACTTGATTATTAAAGTTCTAAATGCAAAAAACGACTACCGTTAGCTAGCTAGCTAATAAGTTGACAAATTTGACAGCAAGCAGCCAAGTTAACCTAGCCATCGTTAGCCGCTTTGCTAGCTAGGTTAGCTCATTTCAGCCACTATATTAATAAGCCTTAGCTGGCTAACACAAATACATAGTGGCTAAATATTACGTTAGCTACCTATCGGTTAGCTTGTTAAAGAAAATAACAAACCGTCCATTTAACTCAACAGACATGTATCCTAGCTAGCTAACGCGAACTATCTGACTAAGGTTATAATTAGTTACGAGCGAACACTGATATGTTTTCAAGCGTTTTAGACGTAAAATCGGTCAATGTTAGCTACCAAGTACATTTGATAACAAGCTAAACTAGCCATCCACCGTTAGCCGCTTTGCTAGCTTAGCTAACACAAATATTTGGTAACTATATAACCCAGTGTTTAGAAGCGTAACGCTAAATATTTAACTTGTTAAAGAAACATTAAAGCCGTTTATTTAACTTAAATATGTAACTAGATAGCGTAGCTAGCTGTGAGCTACAAATTTAACGTGTAAAAATCTAACTTTAGCAGTAAGCAGCGTAGCGAACATAGCTGCCGTTAGCCGTTTTGCTAATCTAGCTAACTAGCTAGCTATGTAACTGCGTAGACAGCTAAAGCAGCTAACATGGCTAACTAATGCTAAAGAGGCTAGCTAGCCCTACTAGCTAAGCCAGTTCAGGCCTCAAAAAGCCGGGAAATAAAGTTCCTCAGCGCCGCTTTCGGAGTAAAACGCCGCCGCTTTTTACGGGGGATACTTACCGCTCAAAAGAGCGACAAACACCGGCAGGCAGACGCAGCGGAACATGCTGACGGTGGCGGCGGCTTGAGCACACAGCGCCCGGCTGGCAAAGTCTCGGTAAGCTGGTGTGGGGAGAGAGCAGAGCTGAGAGCCGAGCGCAGCGCTGAGCGCTATAAGAGCAGCACGGCCAGCTGATGGCAAGTCATATGACAGAGCAGGCCGGGCGGGGTTGCCATGTTTTGGGGTAAATCACTCTCAAACAGGTAAACAGCGTAATAATAAATGGAAATTATTCACGTATGATATCCTTATTATTAAAGCAGCTGTTCTTATTTTTTATTTTAAACTAAAAGCATTAGCTAGTGTTTCTGAGTGAGAGGGGACAAAATACTTTATTTGTAATTTATTAAAAGTGCTTCTGCTACCATCCTCACCAAACCACATAGTGATGTGAAAAAGTTTATTTTGTTTTTACATTATTTGTACTGCTTACATTATTCAGATTATCAAACAAACGTAATACCATACAAAGAAAACCTGAGTAAATATAAAAAGAAGGGTTTAAAACGAAGATAAAAAAAGCCAATAAAGCATATTAACGTAAAGCTATGGCAAAGGGGAAATGTGAAATGTAATAAAATACATTGCAGTGTGGTTGTAAATAAGTAAACATATTGAGGGAATAACATAGTGCAACTAAGTATACATACTTAAACATATTAATAGTGCAGGTCCTACCTAATACAATTTATTTATGTTTGTCTGAACAAATAAAATCAATAAATAAATAACTCAAATTTTTAATCACAGCTTTCAAGCATATTGGCATGCTCTCCACCAGTCTTTCACAATGCTTTTGGGTGACCTTATGCCATTCCTGGTGCAAAATCCAAAGCAGTTCAGTTTTGGTTGATGGCTTGTGACATCAATCTTTCTATTCATTTACATAGATGGAACGAGATATAAGTCTTGGATACAACTTATATGGCTAGGGCTTTAGTTGTTTTCTTCCCATGCCTTAATAAGTTGTGGCCACACATTATTAATTTTTTTTTTACATTATGTCTTTTTGTTTTTTGATGAATTGTCATATATAATGCAATCCAACAAAATAATAGACATGATAGACACAAATATTAGGCCAAATTCAGCATATACAATCAACATCACATATATCAAAACAAACAAACAAGCAATTAAACAGAAAAAAAGAAAAAGTGGGATTCAAATAAAATTGAAAAGCTTATAAATATCAATGGATTTAGGACATTTCTTTATTTGTCAAATATTTGCCAAGGTGTGTATATAATTATATAAGTATGAATAAACAAATGTTTGGAATAAGGGTATCTTTTTTAGCTAATTTAATTTTGTGTAAATAATATTTATGCAAATGCATAATCAAATTTACTATAAATCTCTACTTGTGGTCAAATAAAGGGTCTACATGTTGTCATTTTAGGGACTTTGTGGCATTGTACACGCTATGGGATTCTTTTTTGCGTTCCTAAATTGTTTTATTGTTTTATTTGGATCCTCATTAATTGCTATCGCTTTCTGAGGCCCAACCAACAAAGCATCGTAACAAATATAAATCACATGTCATGGTTAAATTCACATAAAGTCTATATAAAGTCTATATAAATAAATAATTAAATAAACAAAACAATCAAAAAAGCCATCAACAAAACAAAAAGAAAAAGACAACTACAACCTATAGTTGTATACTACATGCACACAAACTCAGACACAACACCTGCACAATATAAGGATAATAGGATTTAGAATCTTGTTTAAAGAAAATATTTGACAGCTGTATAAAATTACTATTTTATATCCATCACTTATACCCTACATTCTGCATGTGCACAGGTATTCATCTACTCTCCATATGCGTAAAATAATGTTTTTTTTATTAGTTTCTTAAACCTTGTTTAAGCAATTACACTGTTTATTGGCTCTCTAAGTTACTGTTTTACATATGTATTTGTTTTATACTCTTGGTGGTTTAACCCTTTCAGACCTAAATTATGTTCCAGTAATGACAAAATTAAAGAATGCTCTTATCCCTCTGTAATGCACTCGAAAAAAATAAGATTCAGTAAATAAATAAATAAAATAATAAAATAAAAGAAAGAGAACTTATATATTATTTGTATTTTTTTATGTTCAATGCAGTGGAATCATTTATTTAACATTGCTGTTTTTATTCTATATATAACTTTTATGGATTTTTTTTTACCTTTTCGGTTTGTATTGATTGTTTAAATGCAAGCTATAGGATCTGTTTTCTTCATCCTTGTCTTTATTATCCATTTTTTTAACCTTTTCTTATGTGTGTTTATGTTTTGCAAAACTAAACTAAACTAAACTAAACTAAACTAAAGCTTTTTAAAATCCTTTTTTTCTAGAAAACAATATTATTTCAAAAGGTTGCTAAGAACACGTGATTTTAATATATATATATATATATATATATATATATATATATATATATATATATATATATATATATATATATATATATATATATATATATATATATATTAGGATTAATTAACGGTATTAAATGGGTTAATAATAATAATAAATAATTTAGTGGTGCGGTCTCCCCCTGCCGGCCGCTTCCAGGCGCTGCGTGTCTTTGGGCTCCATCCGAAAAAGAGCACATAGCGGCGGCTAGGCTAGCTAAGTCCTTCCGGTAGGTCAATTCAGCGCAATACAAAAGTTTATTACAAACTATCAGCCTTCTGATTCCCTTCAGTCAGCCCAGAAACATCGCTCTTTCAGTAAAACACCAAAACTAACGCTGCTTATCCTAGCACGCCCGTTACTGCTCAGTAGAAAAGTGGAGAAATGGACTTAAAGAGCTGCTAAACAGAGAGAGAGAGTCCGAGAGGAAGCAGTAACCGACCATCTTTCCTCTCTCCCAGCAATAACAAGAGCGGAGAGGCTCCGAGCGGCGCTTCAGTCTGCAGTTTCTGCAGTTTATCCTCTCTTTCTTCCGCACAAACACACAGAACTGCGCTTTTCTGGCTTTCGGTCTTTTTATCAGACCTGAACCGAGACCCGGGGAACCCAGAGAGTCCTCCAGCGGCAGCCTCCCGGAGCCCAGCGCCAGTAGAGAGTCTGTTTAAAATTTTCTTGCATTTCTATTTTCATGTTTCCAACAGGTTTACCTTCCCCTAATCCCCCGCCGCCGACCCAAGAGTCCAGACCGCCCGTTTCGGATGTCCGCAGCGACAGCGGCTTAACGTCGCCCAAGAAGAGAAAGCTCCACAGCGCCGAGAGGGAAGACCCCGTCGAGCCCGTGCCGTCCTCCCCCAGAGCCGCCTGCCAGTCCACCGCAGCCGCCGCCGCTGCTGCAGCGTCGTGCACGGCCAACTCGACGCAGCACATCCAGAAGAAGCTGAGGTTCGAGGAGCCGCTGGATCTCCTCGGGCTGGATGTGAAGATGGCCGAGGACTCTCCCACGGCGTCCTGCTCCAAGGCGAAGAGCGCGCTGCTGGCCGCGGGGGTCGCGCACCACGCCAACGGCCTCACAAAGTCCGCCGGCTCCGCAACCTTCACCAACAGCAAGCCGGGGGCGGCCAAGAAGCTGGTGATCAAGAACTTTAAGGGTGAGTGAGAGGAGCTGGAGGGACACAGTGGGGACACAACTGGGACACACTGGAACTGGGGACACACACTGAGGCACACACAGTGGGACATAGTGTAAGAAACACTGGGACACAGTGGGGACATACTCCTGCAGAAACACTGGGACACACACTACTGGGACAACAATAGGGACACACACTTGGGACACACTAGAACTGGGGACGCACGCATTGTATGACACACTGGGACACATTGGGAAAACAAAGGGTGGGAGGGTGGGTAATACACCTGGGACACACTGCTGGGGAAACACTGGGACACAGTGGGGACATACACGTGGGAAACAGTGGGATGTGCAGTACTTCTACACACTGTGGGGACAATCACTGGCACAACAATGGGGACACACTCTTGGGACACAGTGGGGAAACACTGATACACACTACTCACACACAATGTTGGGACAGACATTGGGACAACACTGGGGACACACTGAAACTGGGGAGCACCTGGATGCACTAGAAATTGGGAAAGCACTGGGACAGACTGGTAAAAAATGGGGACACACTGATCCTAGGACTTAAAAAACACCACGTCCCTTCATGGGCTCCATAATTTTTCAATACTTTTTTTTCTTCTTCAAAACAGTAATTGCTTATTGCAAAAGCTTGCCAATGTCATGTAATTTTGTGTCTGGAGGAAAATGGTATTAAATAGGTTAAAAATCAACAAGCTGTCAGGTGCAGTCTCCCTCTGCCACTTGGAACAAATTTGGGGACACACTTGGGGACACACTGGTCCTAGTCCAGGCCAACAGACAGCCATAGCCATCACTATTTGTTTCTAAATCCAGAACCATCATCATCATCAGGGAGTTGAGTAAGATCAGTAACTTGCTATCTGTCATAAACAAGTGCAGAGTAGAGCAGTGCTGGGTGGTGGTGATAAACAGTGTGCTGCTTCACAGTATTCCCCAAAAGGTGACCTGAACTAAATGTATTTTCCTTATAAAGTTCTATTGGATTTTAGTTACATCGTTCTACATGTTCACATGTAATTGGTGGCAGTGTCTTCTACATTTTATAAATGTTATTTAGTGTAGGTTTCCTTATTATAATCACTTATTGGACCACGGTTATATTGTGCACAAAATTCATAAGTATTGTAAAGAAATGTGTATATAATATAATATAATATTTAATATATAATTACGTATCATGTATATGTATGTTTTACTCATTGCATAACATAGTTGGCTGCATGATTGATCATTTTTTTTGCAAGCATGTTTTTTACATGCTTTTAACAGTGGGTGGAGGATTTGTATTTTTGTCTATTGTTTTAAAATGTTCATTGCCAGAGGTACAGAGGATGATGCATTTAAATTCATTTATATTGACCGCATCAATTCTGTTATATTTTTACAGAAAAGCCAAAATTGCCAGAAAATTACACACATGAGACCTGGCAGAAGTTGAAGGAGGCGGTCGAGGCCATACAGAACAGCACTTCAATAAAATACAATCTGGAGGAGCTCTATCAGGTGAGTAACAAAGACTGTAAATTGCTTTCAATACAACATGCATTAACTGATGTTTATGATGCTTTTGTAACACAGCAAGTGTAGTAAATATCTGCTTGTAGCAGGTTTAGCATCTTTAAAACTCAGGAGTTTATGTTCTCCAGTGTTTGGAATCTCCAGTCTGTTCAGCCCTAGAAAGCCTTATTTCAGTTATTTTCAATTATTTCTCCAATTGAATTAATTGACCAATTCTAAAAGTTAAGAGTTTCCTGTGCTTATATTAAGTATGTTCTCTTAGAATTTAGTCATCAGTTAATGTTTGTGTATATAATGTTAGAAGGCTAAGGTACACCTAGAAATCAAGTGATTGATAGCTGTGGCTGGGATAATCCTGTAGCGTCTTTGTTTGTTATATGAGGTAGCTGATAGTATTTGTATTCTGTCTCTGTCAGCATTCTCACTAAATTAATTTTCTGGCCAAATATAAATCTAAATATAAATCAAGATTAAACTTTGTTACTGGTTTGTACTTAATCTCTGGCAGCAACAAGGGGTTAAACTGGATTGTAGTAGCTTTTTTTTTGTCTCAGCAGTCAACAGAGCTTAGTAAACTCAATAAAAGCAGTCTGAGGCTATGTTCACATCACAAACCACATTGCTCAAATCCAATATTTTGCTCAGATCGGATTTGGCTATCTTGATTGTTCACATTTACAAATGTAAGTGATCTGTATCTGTGTGAAATGTGAACGAATCTGTCCCTGAAACGCCTCATATGCACACATTGATACGAATATAAATGTTGTCTTCTTCACCAACAACAAAAAAACGAGAGACGAGAGACTCGTAGCTTTTTAAAGTAAACAGCTGGTCTGAAGTTCATGCTCAGGTCCAGGAGGTGAAAAAAGGCCAGGCGGTTTGCTTTTGCTGTTTTTTGCAGCTATAGCTGCACAGCTGCACCAAGTGGTGTGTTGTGGGTACGAGAGAGAAGCATGTAGCATTAAAGCTAATGCGTAAAAGCTAAAAGACACATGAATTCCGATTTGACCGTTCATATTCACAAGGCATGTCCATTTTTTGGATACATATCCGATTTAGGACCACATATGATGAAAGTGACTCAAATCTGATTTAAAAAAAAATTGATTTGGCACGTTCACACAACCATGAAAAAAGCAGATGAGCCCAATTGAGCAAAAAATCTAATTTGAGTCACTTCAGTCTGGTAATGTGAACATAACCTGAGAGACACTTGGTCTGGGAGAAGTGGGTGGGTCTACCTAATGAGTAGGTGAGTCTGGCTCCTCCCCTGGCAGATAATTTTATCTTTATTTATGTAGAACAGAAGAAAGATGAAGCAGAGCGTTCGTGGTTATATCGAGTCTTTGGTCTGATTAGTGATTAGATGTAAATATGCTGGAGTAAAACAGGTCTTGAGTTTATGTCCATTATTAAAGGGACACTAAATCCATGTTTTCTCATTTTCAGGCTGTTGAGAATCTGTGTTCCCATAAGATTTCTCCCAAACTCTATAAACAGCTGAGAGCAGTGTGTGAAGATCACATCAAGGCTCAAATCGATCAATTCAGAGAATATCCTTTCCAGCATGTCCATTTCTACTAATCTTGAATGATCTGAATGATGTGTTGATTCTAGTAGAAATGGAGAGAATGTTTTTTTTTTTAATGAAGAAGCATAAATTGTGGACGACATTATATTGTTTTATTGTTGCTTGTCGTGGTCCTAGTTTCATTTGTCATTAGAATGTTTTTTTTATCCCTTAACTCGACTCCCACGGACTCCCTAGACAGTGTGCTTTTCTTGAAGAAGATAGATAAATGTTGGCAAGATCACTGCAGACAAATGGTAAGTCTTTTTTTTTTGTACACGAGTCTTATTGTTTTTCTGTCAGTATCTGAAAGATGTGATTTTATTTTATGATTCAAAAAGATTTCTCCCCCTGGAATGCAAAAATACTTTTAAAACAATTTTTAAGAAAAATAACACATTTATGCAGCTTTGCTTCCCCAACAAAACACTACACACACCATAGCATGAGCTCTTGTGTAGAGAAGCTGCAGCAGCTACTTATTACCGAAGATAACCAACTTCAGTTGTCATTCCAGTTTTGTTTTTGTGTTAATAATAGTTATATAGTTATATAGTGATTTAGTTAAGGTACAATACCAGTCGAAAGGTGGAAATAACGTTTCTTTCTTTTTATTATTTTTACATTATAAATTTTAATATTGAAGACTATATTAAAGCTTTAAAGGAACACATGCAAAATTATTCTACAATAATCTACAATGTATAAAATACATTAAATATGAATGTGAAGGTGTGTATCAAAACTTTTGACTGGTACTGTATATATGGTGGAATTGACAAAGTTTAAATTGAACAGAAAATGTAAAAGTTTGAAATGAGTGTTTTAATCAAACACATGTTTTAAAGAAATTCTTATTCTATATATATATTTTATTATGAAAAACAGGGTAATAGAGTTTATTAGAATTTAGCAAAAATTCTATTTGCCCAATTTGTCCTTACTTTCGCTTATAACTATTTTCAAATGTGTTGCTTCTGATGCCGGTCATATAATCCCATATCCGTCTTTTGTTTTTCTTTCTCCAGATCATGATTAGGAGTATATTTTTGTTTTTGGATCGCACATATGTTTTACAAAATTCTATGCTGCCATCTATCTGGTACGTATCTCCTCCTGCTTTCCCTGGCTGTACCCTTTCTCTGCTTCTGTTATGATGAAGATTGTTGATTTTTCTGACGTGAGTTTTTACGTTTTTTTGTTTGTTATTAATCTGCAGGGATATGGGACTGGAGCTGTTTCGTTTCTACATTATCAGTGATTTGAAAGTGCAGAGTAAGACGATTGATGGGATCCTGCTGCTTATCGAGAGGGAGCGCAGTGGGGAGGCTATAGACCGCAGTCTCCTGAGGAGTCTACTGAGCATGCTCTCTGACCTGCAGGTATGCCTGACATTTGTATATGCCCATAATACATGTTCTATATTTCAGGCTACCATTTTTTTTAAGGTATAATCAGTTTGGTTGTCTACAGGGGGCACACGTGTCCAAAAATGAATTAAATAAAATATCTTGAAAAAATCCTGGTCAGCTATATTATAAAATTAGAGCAGAGCGAAATTGTTTTATAATGTTAATATTACATTTTATAAAGTTTTTGTTGTCATACTGTATTGTAAATTTGATTTCCTGCGTAGGAAACACACTACAAGCTGTATGGCACAAGATGTTTGTGTGAAAACTGTAACTGTAAAAATGAAACCTGGGTTTGTCTTAATTATAATAATGATATTAATTATTTCATTTATTTATGTTTCTACTGTACTTAAACCATTCTGCATGGTCAAAACTGATCTGTATGTATTAGGTCCTTAGCAGTATTGTCATTTTCTGATTTAAATATGTTTCTCTTCTGTTTTGAACAGATTTATCAAGACTCATTTGAGCAGCGTTTTCTGGAGGAGACGAATCGACTGTACGCTGCTGAGGGTCAGAGGCTCATGCAGGAGAGAGAGGTGATTTATTCATTAGAGATTGTGTTTTAGAGGAATATTCAGTACATGAAAAAAATACAGGTATTCGGTGTAAAGCTTCAGCAGATTAAGGGCGTTTTCACACCAGCTCAGTGTGGTTCAGTTAAAACATACTATGGTTTGTGCAGTTCGATTGAGCAGGTGTGAAAATAATCGCACTCTGGTGCAGATCAAATAACCGAAACGAGACCTGCTAGAGGAGGTCGTCTTGGTGCGGTCCCTAACGAACTCTGGAGCAGTTTGCTTGTAGTGAGAACGTGATCCGGTCTCGATCCGACCCAGCTATCAAATATACTACTTTTACTTGAGCTAAACTGCTGATAAATGCTAATTACCACAGCTATGAAAAATGCTTTCTCTGCTGCTCCATGCTGTTTACACACTGAGTGCGGTATGTGCAGCGCTCACTGCTCGCAGCCACGCAATTCCATTTGCTACATGTACATCTGTGCTGCATGTCCCATTGAAAACACTGTTAAAGAAGCGTAGCAGCAGATTTTCCGTGTTCTGTGTTAAAGCAGCTTCACACTGCACAGATATACACACTGGAACACAGAATCTTATCACTATATTTATTTTCTTGCTCCCACGCCAGACAGCTCTTACCAATCAGAGGAACGAATGTACTCTGATTGGTTTATTGGTGCGCATTTTGGTACGTTTAGGTTTATGCCTGTGTGAAACCAAACCAAACAGAGGGAGAAACGCTCTAAATAAACAAACTCATCAACTGATCCCCACCATATAAACCAACTACACGTTAAAAAAAAGCCCTTAATAATAGTTTTCTTTCAGCTGCCTTTTTATAGCTTCTTTTGATATGCAATTTAATTTCAGCAATCATATGTATTTGAGTCAGTGTATTTATATATTTAGTCATTGACTTGATGGAATGCTACTTTTTTTTTTTTAAAAGGTGCCGGAGTATCTTCATCATGTCAACAAGCGTTTGGAGGAGGAAGCAGACCGAGTCATCACATACTTGGACCAGAGCACACAGTAAGTCTACTGAACACATGTATTTTAAACTGTATATCGTCACTGTCCAATGAAAAACACTTATCTCCAAAACAGCAACTTTACAGGAGAGAAAAAAAAACCTTGTAAACTTTCAATGGAAGTCAATGTAAAAGAGTTTATTTCAGGTCATTTTGAAGAGTTTCTATTGGTCCGTTCATCAAAAAATTTTGACACAGTGTAAAAGACGATTTGTCTGTTCAAATTTTGTAACAAAAAAAGATCCGCAAAAGTGTTTTCCGTTTGACAGCGACGATATGAACTTTATTTTTTATCAATTTATAAATGTATTTATATACCTACTTTTAAATCTTTGTTTTAGAAAACCCCTCATCGCCACTGTAGAAAAACAACTGCTTGGTGAACACCTGACCGCAACACTTCAGAAAGGTACTGCTGTGAATAATGAAATGAATTATTGCATAATGATGATAATACATGCATTTTGTCCATTTTTGGGGCGAGAGAATCAGTAATTGGCTCAGTGTCCACTAACATTTGATGATAACTAACACACAAATGCCATGGGATAGCATGATGTAAATTGAAAATCATGAAGTGTTACCTCACGCGATAGCTTGGGAATACCCACACCTGTATAAATTGTGAGGTGCTATCTTGTGAGAAAGGGTAAGCACTGGCCAGTGGGCTGAGTGCAGGGGGTGGTAATTATTGTGAGCTAGAATTGTCCATGCATTCCAACTCTGCCTGTTATCGACCCACATAGCATCCTATTTGAATTAACACAATCAGAAAGGCCAAATTTCTCATTTTTACAACAATATTTTAACTCATGATAATGACATCTCTGCTTAGGAACAAAAACTTGGGTGGGAGGCAGAACTGGAGACAAGGTTTAGTGATGGATGGTGGAATTAAGCTTAATGTCGAGTTCATATATCGGAATCTTGAGCACAATTTTGAGCTCATCCAATTCAAAGTTCTATACAGAGTCCATTATTGTAGTGCTAGACTTACCAAGAAATACCCTCACTTAAATCAGACTTGTAATTGGTGTGGTGGCATACTCACATATTTGTCTCCTATGTTCTGGGAATGCCACAAACTCCAGTCCTATTGGATCTCTATTTTCAGAATACTGTCCAAAATGATCAGTGTCAAAATATCACTATTTTTGGGACTCCAATTTGCAACTAACCTCTAAGCAGTCTCAGATTACGGCTTTTGCTTTTCTTATAGCCCGGCGTAAAATATTTTTACAATGGAAATCTCACAAGCCCCCTTCTTTTGGCACCTGGCTTACAGACATGAGGTTTCTAATGGAAAAAATTAACTGTACTTTGCGTGAATCAACAAACAAATTTTATCCATATTGAAAAACCTTTATTGAATATTTTGAATCTCTGCCAGACCTTCCCACATACTGATTATTATAGGAATCACAAATGATTATTACACACTATGGTTTATAAATATAAGTAGCTTTGGGATAACAGAAATGTAAATACCATTTTATTTACAAATTGTTATATATGTTGTTTTTTTTATTTTCTGCTCTGTGTATATATAGAAAAATGTAGGTTTAAATGCTTTTTTGTGACTGTATGCTCTGTTATCTCTTAAAATATCACTTTCAGTTGGTGTAATGGGTATAGGAAGGGTGGTGGGATGTTTGTTCATTGTATATTGTAAATAAAAGTAAAGCACTGTCTATGCAAACAAACAAGCGACTCCATCAGAAATCAGGACAATGAAATGTTCTTAAAGCTTCTATGGGGTTCCGTAATATTTGTCATGTCAGTGTATAATGTGATTTTTGTTGTTGTTCTAGGCTTGAATCACCTCCTGGATGAGAATCGTATCCAGGATTTATCTCTGCTGTATCAGCTGTTCAGTCGGGTTCGAGGTGGAGTGCAGGTTCTGCTGCAGCACTGGATCGAGTACATCAAGGTAGATGAGACCTGTCCGTCAGCGCCAGGTTTACTGTGTGTTATCAGTGTAAAAATCTGTTCATGTGTTTATTCTACAGGCCTTCGGTAGCACAATAGTCATCAACCCTGAGAAAGACAAGACGATGGTGCAGGAGCTGCTGGACTTCAAGGATAAGGTGGACTCCATCATCGACGTGTGCTTCATGAAGAACGAAAAATTCGTAAACGCTATGAAAGAAGCTTTCGAGACCTTTATTAACAAGCGGCCGAACAAACCTGCAGAGCTCATAGGTAGGTACCAAAGTCAAGGCCCTGTCATACTGGCCCATTATAGTCTTCAATATTAAAATTACAATGTAAAAAAACATAAAACTTCTCTGAGAAAAAATTCTGATCCAGGATCCATTGAACTTGACTCAATTTTATTAGACAGCTGATGATGAGAGGTGATCTTAGATCAGTACTTTTACTCCAAGGTGCTTGATGAGGCCTATTGAACATTATTATTATTAGTTTTTCAACATGCGTGAGAAATGTATTTAAAATGTTTATACTTATAAAATATTATCACACCAAATGCAAATGGTGGGGAAAATGTGACTATTTTGTTTAACCTCCTTCCAGTTGATATTTCTAAACCCTTTTTTGTTTTTTTGTTGCACAAATAACTGGGAAGTTTTTGGAAATATAAATTGCATCTAGTGTTTATCGTTTTACTATATTTAAACATTTTTTATTTTCATCTAGTTTGAGTCACATTCCCATGGAAGCCCATTTCTGCCACTTAAAAAAGTTAAGGTTCTACAATAAAATAAGACAAGATAAGATAACATTTTATTGATCCCATAGGAAATTGCAGTATCACAGTACTGTACATATTACACACGATCAAACATACATTAGAATAATAAATACAACTAAGTTTAAAGAGCTAATAACACAAAATAAAATAAAATAAATAAAAGTAATCAAGACCAATGTGTGTATATGAAGTATATACAAGAGCAGCATATGTATTATTGCACTATAGAAATATGAAGTAGTAAGACTATAGATAAGTCTAATCACTAGAAGCCACAGTGACATAAGAGTGAAACTGTAGTAACAGCAGCAGGTCAGATAAAATAAGTCATTATTATGAGATATTAGAATTAAGAACTAGTATCTCTTGATAATAATTTACTTTATCATTTATTTTATTTTTCAAGCAGAATTGGGCTTCCATACATTCCATATGTAATAGGATGTAACTTGTTCTTTTTCCATAGTTTAATTAAAATGTGTAAAACTAACATTTGCTTTAGTGTGTAATCCCAAAGCATGGAAGTAGATTTACTAACTGCATTGTTTTTGTTCTTTTCCATTTTAAGCAAAATATGTTGATTCAAAGCTCAGGGCAGGAAATAAAGAAGCCACAGACGAGGAGCTCGAGAAGATGCTGGACAAGATTATGATCATATTCAGGTTCATTTATGGTAAAGCACTGATTTTATATTTCAAATTCTTTTTTAAATTTCTGAATGAATTTGTCTCTACAGCGTTTAATTTTCTCCACAGGTAAAGATGTGTTCGAGGCCTTCTATAAGAAAGATTTGGCGAAGAGGTTGTTAGTTGGGAAAAGTGCCTCTGTAGATGCAGAGAAATCAATGCTGTCAAAACTAAAACACGGTGAGTGCTACACAGGCTGATCACAGCATGGATTGCTTAGTCTAGGTCAGGGGTGTCCAAACTACGGCCTGCGGGCCATTTGCAGCTCGTTTGCTTTTTTGGAGCGGCCCGCGATTTATTTTAGAAATAGAATGAAAGTTGACCCGCTGTTAAGCAGGTTTTTATAATGTGAGATACAAAGTTTGAACGCTAGGTGTCAGAAACGGGCCAGAAAAAGTCTAAAAGCTGAGAGGGTGCGCATTTCTAGCTCAGAAAAACGGGGCAAAAGAGTCTAAAAGTGGAGAGAGTGTGCATTTCTAGCGCAGAAAAACGGGGCAAAGAGTCTAAAAGAGGAGAGGGTGCGCATTTCTAGTGCAAAAAAAAGGGCAAAGAGTCTAAAAGCAGAGAGAGGGGGCATTTCTAGAGCAGAACAACAGGTCAAAGAGTCTAAAAGCGGAGAGAGTGTGCGCATTTCTAGCACAGAAAGAGAGTCTAAAAAAAGAGTCTAAAAAGTTGCCGTAATTAAGGAGTTTAATATTAAGAGACATCATAAAATTAAACATCAATTTGAAAAATCTTAGTTTACACAACACTGTTAAAGATAAAGATAGTAAGTCAAGTAAAATGTTGTGTAAATGAAATAATCAGGAAAAAAGTATTATTTAAAGTGGTATATTTCATTATTTGTTTTATTACAGAGTCTGTGGCCCGTGACTTCAAATATATTTTTCCTTCTGGCCCCCAACAAAAGAAGTATAGACAGCCCTGTTCTAGGTACATAACACTACTGCAAACTAGAGATGCATACAAATGTTGACTATTCGACTTATTTCACAATCAGAACCATCAAATTATTTTTCACACTACAAGGCACACACACACAGAACTAAGGTTAGCGGAGTTAACATCCTCGGTGAGCTAGCTACGTTACTAGGGCGAGAGCTAGGGTTAGCATAGAGCTAGCTAACATTAACAGAAGTGAACTAAGGTTAGCAGAGTTAACATTAGCAGAAAGCTAGCTAACATACTGAAGTTAGTGGCGAGTTAGCTACAATACCGGGGAGAGAACTAGGGTTAGCGTAGAGCTAGCTAACATTAGCAGTGAGCTAGCTAATATGCTAACATGTTCTGCATCACAATGGAACAAAATTGAGAAAGAAAATTGATAACAAATGGGAAACGTTAAGTTTTAATTTTCAATGCAGTACATTATTTTCTACTTAAGAAGTTATGAATACAATTTTGGGCCTTAAATTCTAATTATGCAGGTCTTAAAAAAGCATTAAATTTGACTTTTAAAATGGAGCAAGAACCCTGAACAAGCTACGTGGAACTAATTGCTAGCTGATAGCGCCCTGGATTAGAACATTACTCAAATACTCACTATTCACTGTATACCTGTAACTCTACCTCTTCACTACTTTACTTTAACTGATGCTCTCAAACATTAATATTAAGAGACAAGAAATTCAAGTAATTAACTCTTGATGAGTTCAGCACAGCTGTTAACTGAAAGCCTGAATTCCAGGAGACTGCTTTATAAAACTGACTGAGAAAATCCAGCAGAAATGTGCAAAACTGTCTCTATCTAAGCAAGATATGCTACTTTGCAGAATATAAAATATAAAACATAGTGTGGGTTGTTTAACATTTTTGTTGTAAAAAAGAAAAATCCATATGTTGTTTTTTTTCCATAGTTCAAATGACTTTAATATTAATCTACAATCTAGAATATTTTCAAAATAATGAAAACACATTGCTAATATGTACATGGGAAATATCAGCTGTTGGTACAAACATGTGATCTGCAGAGCTATAAATCTATTTTTTTCTATATATTATTTTTATATTATAGAATGTGGAGCTGCATTTACGAGTAAATTGGAAGGAATGTTCAAGGACATGGAGCTTTCAAAAGACATCATGGTGCAATTCAAACAGGTATAAAAACTTGCTTTTATTAATATTCTGGAAACATTGACTGTGATCTGGACCAGTGGGGTGTTTTATATGTGTTTAGTCTAGTTTTTATTAACTTTCCTTTCTTTTCTGATTTTCACTTCAGTACATGCAGTGCCAAAATATCCCCGGTAACATTGAGCTGACGGTGAACATCCTCACTATGGGTTACTGGCCAACATACGTCCCCATGGAAGTGCATTTGCCTCCAGAGGTCTGTTTACCTGTTAAAACCTTTAACATTTTAAGTTCTTAGTGGTTTTTCTTACTCTTAACTGTCTTATAATATAAATACAGTACAGTAAATGCATACTGTTTACAGTCAACAGAATTTTCTGCTTCTAAAGAGATTTATCAAATAAAACCAGTAAAGAGTGTTACAGTATATTAATGCGACATTGTGTAGCATTTTATGTATTTGTTTTTGTATGAGAAACCCTTGCATTACACATTACATTACTCTGATAAATTAATACAAGGTTTCTCCCTGTATTAAAGAAAAGAAAAGAAAAGACAAAAAAAAGAACTAAAATCACCCTACACACCACATCCAAGAGGGTTTTGTTGTAGATGCATACTATAACTTTAAGCATTACATTATTGGTAGAATTACAAAGACCAGTGCAAATCTGGTCTTACTGGTTTAATGTTCTCAATAAATTGTTTCCATATCAGATTAAATTTATCTTTGGGCATATTAAGAGAGGAAGATAAGCTTTTCATTACATGCAGCTCTGGAAAAAAATTAAGAGACCACTTCAGTTTCTGAATCATTTTCTCTGATTTCGAATGTTTGAGTAAAATGAACATTGTTCTTTTTTCTATAAACTACAGACAACATTTCTGTCAATATTGTCATTTAGAGCATTTATTTGCAGAAAATGAGAAATGGCTTAAAAAAAAAAAGATGCAGAGCTTTCAGACTTCAAATAATGTAAAGAAAACAAGTTCATATTCATAAAGTTTTAAGAGTTCAGAAATCAATATTTGGCGGAATAACCCTGGTTTTTAATCACAGTTTTTATGCATCTTGGCATCATGCTCTTCTCCACCAGTCTTACACACTGCTTTTGGATAACTTCATGCTGCTTTACTCCTGGTGCAAAAACATTACGCAGTTCAGTTTGGTGGTTTGATGGCTTGTGATCATCCATCTTCCTCTTGATTATATTCCAGAGGTTTTCAATTTGGTAAAATCAAAGAAACTTGTAATTTTTAAGTGGTCCCTTATTTTTTTCCAGAGCTGATTATTCAGGTAAATGGCAACAATAGCCATGGAAACTTGGATATAATCGGTAGTGTAGAGATAATTTGTTAATGAAGATGAATATTTTTATCATGTTGTTTTATCTCTTTAGATGGTGCGACTGCAGGAAATCTTTAAGACTTTTTATCTGGGGAAGCACAGCGGAAGGAAACTTCAGTGGCAGTCGACGTTAGGACACTGTGTATTGAAAGCAGAATTTAAGGAGGTATGGGAATTAAACACTCCAGATCACTTTACAGATAAATAAAGTACAGATAAATCTTTATATCAGACTAAAAATGGATTTTTATTGGAGAGCTGGTATAAATCATTGTACAGCAAACTCCCATTAGTGAAAATAAATAAATAAACGAATATCTGACATCAGCTTGTAGGAGATGATTTAGATGTTTAATACATAAACATTGCATACCAGAAGCTGGAGGTGTAGATCGATGAGATGTTATAATGCTATTATATTCTATTTTATGATTTTTTTTTTGTTTGTTTTTTTTGTGCAGGGAAAGAAGGAGCTTCAGGTGTCGCTCTTTCAGACGTTAGTTCTGCTCATGTTTAACGAAGGAGAGGAATTTTCCTTGGAAGAGATTAAGCTGGCTACAGGAATTGGTAAGTGTTGAGTTTCTGCATTGCAGTATGTCCCTCTGTTTCAGTGAAACTGCTGTGTCATTGTAGGTCTGGCCTGAATAATTAAAAAACTCAAGTATTCTTTCATTATGCTTTAGTTATGGATGTCCTGATTGCATTTTTCGCCCCTGAGTCCGAGTCTAGGCCATTTAATTTTGAGTATCTGCAGAAAACGGTCAACAATTCAGCAATGCAGTAAAAAAATGAAAGAAAAAATATTATTATTATTTTTTTTAAATATATTTTTTATCATTTTATTATATATTTTTTAAACAAGAGCATTAAACATACCATTTAATCACAAAGTATACATGTACAAAATATCCAACTTAAGAAGTCTATAAAATCAAATATCAGACTAAAATTTGTCACAATTCTCACAAATCTTTTGATCTCCTTGTACGCTTGTACAATTCCATGTTTTAAAGTATGCATATTGTTTTATTAAAAGTAAAATACTCTATCAAAAAAGTGACTTGAGTAAAAGTTGAAGTGTTCTTTAAGCTTCATACACCGCAAGTGGGGGTACTAAAGTATTCAACAGTTTTTGTACTCAAATATTGCGTGAGTATTTAATTGTAAAATGTAATAGTGAAGTACTGAAAGTAAAAGTACACTACTGTGTTATGGGGTGGGCGATATGGCTCTAAAATAATATCAAGTTATTTCAGGGTATTTTTGCGATAACGATATACTTGGCGATATAAGAAAACAGAAAAATAATTAATTAATTTCAAGATTCAAGATTTTTTTTTTATTGTCACGTCACAGAGTACAGGTGTACATGTGAGTGAAAAACTTGGGTGCAGATTCCCACCAATGCGCAAAGAATAATATTTACAAGAGAGTAATAAAATAATATAAAATATATAAAAATAGGACATACAGATAACGTACAGTATAAACACTATTTACAATACACTTAATTACAATAAACATGATAACTTACACTTCAGGAATATAGTATAATAGTATAACAGTATAATCATAATGTGGCAAAATACATAATATAGCATAAAATAATATAATGCAGCAAAAATATTGCAGAATGTTTTCATGCATATAAACTGCAAACTAAAACAATTATACAATAAATACACCTAAAGCTTCACAGTAAATAATAGACTACTTTTAAGACAGAACAGCCCTATTATCACGATATGGATTTTTAATATCATGATATTTCTGTGTCACGATATATTGTATACGATATAATATTGCCCACCCCTACTGTGTTATTAGTGTAGTTATGACAGAAAGCAGTGGAAAGATCAGAGTGAATTAAGGGCAGAACAGGAGCAGCGAGGTCTTCATTTAAGATCAGCTCTTGATTCACTCAATGATCATGAGCTTCATTAAACCCAGTGAACCCAGTGCAGAAGATCTACTGCTCTGACTTTAGTGAGAATGTAAAAAAAAAAAAAAAAAAAAAAGATTTTTGATTCGATTTTTTTCCTCCTACTAAAATTCAAATTACAGATGACAAAGAAATGGTTCAAAACTATGTTTACTTTTATTTTGGTTTCACTTGAATTTCTCGTTTGGGTTCAAGTGCAGACCTGTGTGTGGCATATTTTGAACATTTAAACACTGATATAGTGAATTATCATGTGATTTGTGTGGTGTTCAGATGCTTTAGGTTGCGTGAGGACTCGACTCACCGAGTAAATCTATTCATGCGTTGATATGCCGCAGAGGAGTGGAGAAACTCAGACAGTGGATTAAACTTCAAAACGAGAGTTTCTGACTGAAATAAAGACTCTAAAGTTAAAATGTGAAAAACAGGAGCGTGCATTATTGTTTAACAAAATATCTGGGATGCTTACCATACAGCGATGATGCTGCAGTTTTCAAAATTTCCACAGTTTTTCCGCTACGAGCACGTTTGGTACGTTTGTGTTTGGCTGTGTTTGGAGTGTTTGGCTTGTTGCTTTGTTTAGAAAATATGCGCTCTTGTCTGTGGGAGGCGCCGGTAACCAGGGTAAGACAGAAAAACATTCAAGAATTGAGTAGCGGTTTCGCATATTTTAGATTAAAATGTCTGTAAAGATAAAAAATTGCGATTACCATTTTAAAAATCGCATTAAAACTGTAATTCAAATTAATTGAATTAATCGTGAAAATTGCGAAAATCTCCCAGCACTAGTCATAAGTGTCAGTGCAACACACAAAAATGTATCGTAGTAAAACTATAAAACTAATCCAAAATACAGTAAAAGTAAAAGTATGAGGAAAAAATAGTACTCCAGTAGAGTACACAAATACACATCCTGGTAGAGAGCTTTAGTGTAAAGATGCTCGATTCTCACGCCAAGTCAGAGAAACACCAGCCCGTCACAAAAAGATAAGATGGGTTCTATTGTTTTATTGTGTGCAGAGGATGGCGAGCTGAGGCGTACGCTGCAGTCCCTTGCCTGCGGAAAGGCTCGAGTTCTCACCAAAATCCCCAAAAGCAAAGATGTAGAAGATGGAGACAAGTTCTCTTGCAACGATGACTTCAAACACAAGCTCTTCAGGATCAAGATCAACCAGATCCAGATGAAAGAAACTGTATGTACCTGTCCTTTCAGTCTCAGCTCTTCACTCTGATCTGATCTGATCTGAGCTCTCTGATTGGCTGCCTGTTATGCTTGATTGTGTGTTTACAGGTGGAGGAGCAAGCTAGCACTACAGAGAGAGTCTTCCAGGACCGGCAGTATCAGATCGACGCCGCCATCGTCCGGATCATGAAGATGAGGAAGACCTTGAGCCATAATCTGCTGGTGTCTGAGGTCTACAACCAACTCAAGTTCCCGGTCAAGGTGAGTGTCCATGTTTTTCTCCATTAAACTGAAGGCAACATATAGTAGATGATGTTAGCTTGATATGAGTTTTCACAGTAAACACAATAAAAGAAAGAGCTGTGATAACATTGTGTATATAACAGCAAACTCAAATTGCATTACATACATTTATTACATAATTACCGTTTTTATTGTGATTTACATTGATATTGGAATACCCAACAGCTTTGGCAGATTAATACAAAAGCCAGACTATTAAGAAGTACAAAAAAGGTTAAACCAGAATATGTTTTATATTTTAGATTATTCAAAGTAGCACCTCTTGGATAGATTAGACAGTTTTGCACATCTCTGCTGGATTTTCTCAGTCAGCTTTATGAGGCTTTCAGTTAACAGCTGTGCTGAACTCGTCAAGAGTTAATTACTAGAATTCTTGTCTCTCAAAGTGTTTGAGAGCATCAGTTAAAGTAAAGTAGTGAAGAGGTAGAGTTACAGGTATACAGTGAATATTTGAGTAATATTCTAATCCAGATTATGTCAAGACTTACTCAACTAAATAAAGAAAAAAATTACTTGAAGGTCTATTTTTTAACACTTAATTTACTACATGATTTCTTATGTGTTCCTACACAGTCTGAATGACTACACTATTCATTTACAATGTGAAGAAAAAAGTAATAAAATAAAAACTTGATCAGATTTATCAGGTTATCAGATTTTTGTCCATCCTAACATGGTACCATCCTTTTTTTTTCATTCTTTCTCTCTCTTTTCTTTCCAGCCTGCTGATTTAAAGAAGAGGATAGAGTCACTCATTGATAGGGACTACATGGAAAGAGATAAAGAAAACCCCAATCAGTACAACTATGTGGCTTAGAGATACAGACGAATGGATGTACGAGTGAATAGGTGGATGTATGAAAGGAAAGAAGAAGAAGAAGAGTGGAGAATCCCAAGAAAGAAAGTGGAGGCTGTTCTCAGTGCAGAACTTACGGAATAAAAATCATCTTTGCTCCAGTTGATGTTAAATTTACCCTCTCTAACCCAGCGACCTGCAACTGAATGGATATTACTCCGTCAGCTCTCGTCAGGGGTGTGTTCTCCACTGGACTGCATGCCCATTAGAGAAAAAATATATTGTTCAGTTTGAGAGCTTTTCAGTAAGAATCGGACAATCCCAGACACACACTTACTTATTTTTCTTTTCTTTCTTTCATTTTTTTATTTACTAAAAAGAAAACTGTATTTATTTTCAGTATTGGTCTCAAGTCCATTTGTTTATGGCATCATTTCTCTGTTTACTTTTAAGTCACATTTCCTTTTAAATCACGGTGTATCCTGTGCAAAATGTTCTTATCACGTTTGGGGGGAAAAATGGAGAAAGATTACTAATAAAATGAGACATTTGTTCGGTCAGTGTTGTATTAGGTATGCATATATTTTAACATGGAGAATCGGATTTGCTCTCACTTGTTTTAATAGGGAAGTTCATTCATACATGCAGCAGCAGCACAGTTTAAAAGTCCTCACAGTTTGAGGTTCCAGGTGCTTTTCAAAAGGGTGAACACTAAACAACTGAAGCTGGGATGGGGAAAAAATAATCGATTGTGCCAAAATAGAGAAAAGAGAGGATTTGTTTTGCCATAGTATTCGTTCATGCATTAAACACTAACACATGTCAGTGCATCCACTTTTTTTTCTATGTTTTTCTTTATACTCAGATTTTTGTGTTTTTTGTTTCTGTTCATTTTTGTGTATATATATATATATATATATATATATATATATATATATATATATATATATATATATATATATATATATATATATATATATAATACACAAACATTGCAACCAACTATTAGGATGGTATTCTTGCCACAGAACTAAAATATAGACACAACCGCTGTTATTATTATTATTATTATTAATACTATTTTTAATAATTATTTTCTGTTACAAAAAAGGTCTTGCTTAGACCCCACAGATTGAAATGCTGTGAAATCTGTAAACTGGCCCACAAATTAGAATCCAGAATCTCTGCCCAACAGTCTCTAAAGCACAACGTTGCACTTATATTATCGTAGTGTCTCCAAGTTTGTACCCCCTGACCTTCTGAAACAGGCATATTACACTGAGAATCTCCTGTACGGCATCACTGGATCAACATGGAGTTGTTTGGATAAATCATGCCGAAGTGGTCGGCTGTCTGAATAAGTTTACCTGTTTTTATTTGCTTCAGATTAAACAAGTGTACATGTTTCCATGATCATTTCCCTTTTTTACTGCTTTGTGTTGTTTGCAGCCTCTGTTTAGTGTGGTCGAGCATTATCCTGCTGAAAAATGCCACTTGGAGGCAGCACATATCGCTAAGCCATTAATATCCCTTTTCTCAGTACATTCAAAGCTCTTGAAATGTTTCGGATTGACTGACCTTCATTTCTTAAAGTATTTTTTTCTTTACTTAGTTCAGTAGTTCTTTCCATAATGTGGATAAGAACATTACTCTAGAGCTATTCACTGTATACCAAATTTACCTCTTCACAACATTACAACTGATGCTCTCAAACACATTAAGAGACAAGAAATTCAAGTAATTAACTCTTGATGAGAATCACCTGAATTTCAGGTGACTCTACCTTATAAAGCTGACAGAAAATGCTATGGTGTGCTATTTGGAAGAATCTAAAATATAAAGTGTTTAGAACTTTTTGCTTACCAAATAATTACATGTTTTTGTCATAGTGTGGATTATTTTAGTATTAATTTACAATGCAGAACTGGTACTGTATTTACTATGTATTTAAAAAGTATATCATTGGAAAAACTACTTTATGTGAGTAATTAAGTTCAAAATAGGAAATTCATATAGATGTATTACACACACAGTGATCTATTATGAGGCTTTATTTCTTTTATTGTTGATTATGGCTTACAGCCAATGGAAATCTTAAAATCAGTGTCTCAGAACGACCAATTGGTACTTTTGGCAGTGTCCCAAGTCCTGCTGGAAAATGAAATCCACATTTCCATAAACATTGTCAGCAGAGGGAAGCATTAAGTGCTGTAAGATTTTGTGGGAAAATAAAACTGCACTGACTGCTGCTTGAGGTCTAGTGTGAAAAATGATGATTTTGTCATCTGCTGCTGCTGTTCCGCTGTGTTTTATTATCAAGTCCAAAGTCAGTGCCGTGTTTTCCCGAAAAATCTTACAACACTTTTAAAACTTTTATGGAGATATGGATTTCATTTTCAAGCAGGACTTCACACACTGCCCACACTGCTAAAAGACACTTATTTATATGTTAATACATCTACATACTACATGACTTTCACATTTTTAACTGAATTACTGAAATAAATTAACTTTTCAATCAACTTCAATTTTTTTGAGATGTACTATTATATGTACTCTTATTTTGGTGCTCTGTAACCTCTTCTGCTTGCCATCAAGCGGCGAAGACTGTCGTAAACGGGCGTCACCTGCAGTGCTGTGGCTGGTGTGGATCAGGTTGATCAGCTGCTGATTGATCAATGCTGCTGTTTTAATCTGCTGATCCAGTTTCACCCTGAGGAGATCAATAACCTACTAAACCTGGGAGAGACCGACCCACCGATCAGCCGCCAGCATGTTCAAGAAGTAAGCTCGGGCTGTGGGGTTCGGCTAGGCTAAAGCTAAGCTAGCCAACTCGCAGCTAACTGCTAACCTAGTTAGCAGGAGTATAGCTTTTGCTAAGCTAAATTAAACTAAGCTAACAAGCTAATTAATTAATCAGTCCCTGCAGAAACGGGATAATACTTAACTAACGTTTTGGAAGTAACGTTAAATGTCTGGAACAAGTAAGCTAGTTTACAGTAGTTAGTTATCTGGGTGAGTTGGTCTGTGTTGGCCTCTTTATAGCTACAATTCTCCGTTCAACCTTAAATGACGCTCCTGTTACCGTCTGGTGAGCAGTGAGCTATAGCTAGTGACTGGGGCGTTTGGGCACTGCTGCAGAATTTAAGGTGGAACGAAGAGTTTGAATGAAAGGCCACTACAGCTAGCTCATGTGCTAACTTAGATAGGAGCTAGTTGTAGAGTTGTATTCTTGAGTTATGATATTTGTTATAAAAGATATTTTAATTTATTTTTTATTTTATATTAGAAGAACTAAAACTTTGAATAACGTAAAGATACGTTTAAATAATGAAAAATAGTTAAGATTGTTTAATAAAGCTTTTGCTGTTCTATAACCTAGCATGCTGGATTATTTTATCAAATTAGAAAATTTAATAATAATAAAAAATAATTATTATTGTTATTATTATTGTTATTAATAATGTGTTTATTATTCAAGTCAAGGGTATGATGATGAAATGGTGCAGTGATGTATGATAAGTAACTCGCTATGACAAACTGTCATCTAACTGCTTCCATTGCTTGTGTGGATATTCCCCAGAATATATTAGACTCATATGAATGTGTAATGATTAGTTATCATTCATTTATAAGTAGCTTGAATAGAGGAGGATGGATCCCACCTCCCCATATATATTATCCTTGACAGTACCTTGGTTCCTCACACTTTTTTGGTTTACTAAATAATTATTCACTAAATAATGTTTAGTGAATTTAAGGTGTGTCCAAACTTTTGAACGGTACTATAGGTACACACTATCAGCTTATTACAGTTATAACAAGTAATGATCCATATTTCTCAAACTTGGAGAAAGAATGCTGATCCAGGATTAGTTAAAGTTTATGAGATGTTAAAGCTAATGAGAGGTGATCTTAGATCAGTACTTTTATACAGAGATGCTGAAATAAATGAGGCCCACTGAAGATCAGGTTATTTTAAAGACTTCTTGTTTTCTCTTGTCTTTTGCAGATTTGATGAAAAGGAGAATGTTTCGAACTGTATTCAGCTGAAGACTTCAGTAATCAAAGGCATTAAGAATCAGCTCCTCGACCAGTTTCCTGATATTGATGCATGGCTCAACCAGATTATGCCCAAAAAGGATCCGGTCAAAATCGTCAGATGGTAAGAAAATTCCTAAACACAGTGATTAGCATTTTCTTTTATTGTCTTTATTAATCGTTTTATGTATCTTTTTAATGGGCATTTTTAATAATGAATTTACACTTTTAGAACACTGAATTTAAATTGTGTCCAAACTTTAAACTGGCACTGTATTTACTATGTATTTAATAAGTATAAATAGTTAAGATTGTTTAATAAAGCTTTTGCTGTTATATAACCTAGCATGTGGGACTCTTTTATCAAATTTGAGAATTTATAATAATAATAATAATACTTTTATTATTATTATTATTATTATTATTATTATTATTATTATTCAAGTCAAAAGTATGATTAGCATTTTCTTTTATTGTCTTTATTAATCGTTTTATGTATCTGTTTAATAGGTATCATCATTAAAAATGTGTTCTTATTCTTTTTCTGTTACAGTCATGAACACATTGAAATTCTGACAGTAAATGGAGAGCTGCTCTTCTTCAGACAAAGAGAAGGACCTTTCTACCCAACACTTAGACTCCTGCACAAATGTGAGTCTTTTACAATCAAACAGTGAACAAACAGTGCTTCTAGGGCCTGCAGCTGATGAGATTTTTTTTTAAAATATTTTGTTGTTTGTTACCTTTTGTAATTATGTTAATATATTTGATACTGCTTAGATCACATATGCAAAATGTACTGAAATTAAAACTGTAGTCGGAATGCTGGTTAAAATAAATAAATTAATAAATAAATAAAAAGTAATAAAAATAGAATTTTCCCAAATTGTTCAGCCATAATGACACTTTATTTAAGCCTTAATTTTCTAAATCTATGTATTTTTGTAGTAGAACGAAGTGCAAATGCACCTTATTATCACTGAGCTTTCTCATTAGCCGGAAACAAGCTCAGATTTGACCTGTGCTGTTTTACTGTATTAAACTGCAGATTATTATTATTTTTGTCATTTGCATTGTATATGAGGCCCGTGTTTCATAGACTACTAAAGTCATGTGTCAGTTTGTAAGTCCTCAGTATGCCCACATTTTGAGTAAAACAATAAAACTAAAAGTTTTTCCAGATAAATGATTTTCTCATTTCACATTTATTTAGCTAATGAATGAACTTATACTTATATAGCACCTTTTTTAGAAACCCAAGGAATCTTTACAATTTAAACATTTTACACACAACCATTTATCCTCAGCACTCCTCCCCACACCGGTAAGTTTAGAGTATAAAATTACCAGTTAATGCTAATGCACACTGATTTGTTTCTGGCCTTTGAAAAATTCAGCTTAGATTCAGCTTAATAATATCAATAATACCATTGAACAAAAATGGCACAGACTACAAAATAATGTAGTGGTCTATACTATTTCATGCTGTTGTTGGTTTTGTACAAATGTACTATTAATCAGAATTATTAGAGATTAATATTTGTATTTCCACAGTTCCCTTCATCCTTCCACACCAACAAGTTGATAAAGGGGCCATCAAGTTTGTTCTTAGTGGAGCAAATATAATGTGCCCCGGGCTGACGTCACCCGGAGCCAAGCTCTACCCTGCTGAAGTCGACACAGTAGTCGTATCCTTCACGGAATACCTTAGCAGATACATACAGTATTAATGATGCTGATCTTTACATACTTTATAATGTAAGTTAAAGAAGCAGATCTTTTTTTGTCCTTGATTCTGTGTGTCAGGCCATAATGGCAGAAGGTAAGCAGCATGCGCTCTCGGTGGGAGTCATGAAGATGTCTGCAGACAACATGTAAGTGTCCTTGTCCACTTTACACACAGATAAGAAGAATACAAACAGAAAGCGAAGCTTCACAATCCTTCTCTTGAGTTAGACCAGTCTCTTAATAACTTTATACTTGATATCCAATACAAAACTGCACACAACCCCTAGCTGAAAAAGCTGCTACCCATTTGTGGAAAAGTGGGCTACACAGGGCGCTGAGTGGTCCAGCGGTCTAAAGGCAAGGCAAGGCAAGGCAAGTTTATTTATATAGCACCTTTCATACACAACGGTCATTCAAAGTGCTTTACAAGTTAGAAAATACACAGAGAAATAAAAAAAAAACATGTAAAAGATTAACAGTAAAAATGGAAATAAAAACTAAAATAAGAATAAAGCATGATTGATTAAAACATGATTAAAACAAAGAGGATTAAATTAAAAACATGTAAAAGATTAACAGTAAAAATGGAAATAAAAACTAAAATAAGAATAAAGCATGATTGATTAAAACATGATTAAAACAAAGAGGATTAAATTAAAAACATGTAAAAGAACAACAAGGAATTAATAAGAATAAAGAATAAAACATAATATAAAAGTGCCGTTACAGAATAAAAGTGTGTGGAGCTGCAGTGTTTTAAGCTGAGCTGAAAGCCTGATCAAACATGTAGGTTTTCAGTCTGGATTTAAACATGTTTAGTGTTGGAGCTCTTCTAATGCTCTCTGTTAACTGGTTCCATTTAAGAGCAGCGTAGTAGCTAAACGCTGCCTCTCCGTGTTTAGTTTTTACTTTAGGCGGCTCTAACTGAGCAGTTCCTGATGATCTGAGAGTTCTGCTCGGCTCATACTGCTGGAGCACATCAGATAAATATGCTGGTCCTGCACCATTAACACATTTATAGACCAGTAACAGTACCTTAAAGTCTATTCTGTAACATACTGGTATCCAGTGTAGGGATTTAAGGATGGGGGTGATGTGCTCCCTTCTTTTACTCCTAGTCAGAACTCTGGCTGCTGAATTCTGAATCAGCTGAAGCTGTTTGATGGTCTTTTTTGGGAGTCCAGTTAGGAGTCCATTACAGTAATCAATCCTACTAGAAATAAAGGCGTGGATGAGTTTCTCCAGGTCTGATTTAGACAGAAAATCTCTGATCTTATTTATGTTCTTGAGGTGATAAAACGCTGATTTGGTGACTGCTTTGACATGACTGTTAAAAGTGAGATCAGAGTCCATTTGTACACCAAGATTACGCACTAGTTCTTTAGATTTCAGGCTTTTTGAATCCAGATAGGCAGCTAGTCTGTGCCTCTCATTACTATTCCCAAATAAAATAATCTCTGTTTTATCTTTATTTAATTGCAGAAAGTTCTGTCCCATCCATTTATTTATCTGCTCAAGGCATTTACACAGTGAGTCAATGGGACCATAGTTGTTTGGGCAGAGGGCCATGTAGATCTGAGTGTCATCTGCATAGCTGTGGTAAGATATCCCATAGTCACGCATGATTTCCCCCAGAGGAATCATATATAAATTAAATAAGAGTGGCCCAAGAATTGAACCCTGGGGTACACCACAGGTCACTGGCACAGTCTCAGAAACATTATTTTCCATTTCCACAAAGTATTTCCTTCCTTGAAGGTATGAACTGAACCATTTTAGGACAGCTCCAGAAATTCCAACCCGGTTCTCAAGTCTATCTATGAGAATGTTGTGGTCAATGGTGTCAAAAGCAGCACTGAGATCAAGCAGTAGTAGAATAGATATTTTTCCTGAGTCTGTGTTTAAGCGAATGTCATTGATAACCTTAATAAGCGCAGTCTCAGTACTATGATTGGGCCGGAAACCTGACTGAAATTGGTCTAGACAGTTATTTATGGACAGGAAGTGCATAACTTGCTTGAAGACAATTTTTTCAATTATTTTTCCAATGAATGGTAGATTAGAGATTGGTCTGTAATTGTTCAATAAGTTTGTATCTAAATTTTTCTTTTTTAAGAGAGGCTTCACAACGGCAGTTTTTAATGCATTTGGGAAAACACCTGACATGAGTGAGGTATTTACTATTTGAAGAATGTCTGCTGATATTGAGTAAAAATCATTCTTTAAAAACTTGGTTGGTAATGTATCAAGACTGCAGGTGGATGATTTGAGGTGACTCACTGTATCAATTAAAACTTCTTCATTAATAGTGCTAAACTGGCACATGTTGACTATGATGCTTTTGCATGGTTTTGGAGAGCACATGGGCTCCTTGGTGGATAGAGATGTACTGATGGCTTGTCTGATATTGTGGATTTTAGTATTAAAACATTTAGCAAACTCATTACATCTCTCAGTTGAAATTAGCTCAGGGGTCATATATATAGGTGAGTTAGTTAGTCTGTCAACCACAGTGAAAAGAACTTTGCTATTGTTAATATTATTGTTAATAATGCTGGAGAAGTAGGTTTGTCTACATGTGCCCATTATTTTATTGTAATCACGCAATCTATCTTTAAAAATTTCTTTGTGAATGTGAAGCTTGGTTTTACGCCATCTGCGCTCAGCCTTTCTGCATTCTCTCTTTTGGAGCTGAACTGCAGCATCATTTCTCCATGGTGCTTTCTGCTTGCATGGCATGGTTTTAACTCTAACTGGTGCAAGCTCATCTAAAACTCTAGCAGTTTTTGAGTTAAAACTATCCAGCAGAGTATCTACAGAGTCTGATGGTTTGCATGGTGTAGAGCATACTTTGCTCACAAAAAGTTCAGCTGTCATGTCATTTATCTGCCTTTTCTTGTACCTAATCTGTCTGGTTTCACTGTGTATTGAAGTCCACATTTCAAAGAAGACACAGTAGTGATCTGACAGTGCAACATCCTTAATAGAGGCTGATATGTTGAGACCCTTCGAAATAACCAAATCCAGGGTGTGACCATGACAGTGTGTGCTTCCAGTCACATGCTGAGAGAGTTCAAAAGAGTCAAATACATCATAGAGTTCTCTGGCATAATTATCCTTGGAATTATCAATATGAATGTTAAAATCACCAGCAATAATAAAATGATCAAATTCAGTAGAAATAAAAGACAGCATATCTGTAAAATCATCAATAAAATCAGCATTGTACCTTGGAGGCCTGTAGACAATTATTAGTAATATTCTTGGTGTCCCTTTTAAAACTGCACCTAAATATTCAAAAGATGTGAAATCACCAAGTGATAAATGCTTGCATTGGAAAGTATCATCAAACAGCATAGCTACACCTCCACCTTTCTTGCCGGTACGTGAGACATTTAAAAAGTTAAAGTTTGGTGGAGCCGACTCAATTAATACACTTTCAGCACTACAAGAATTTAACCATGTCTCTGTTAAAAACAGAAAATCAAGCCCATAATTTGTAATAAAATAATTAATTAGATAGGACTTGTTTGTAAGAGATCTGATATTTAGTAGAGCTAACTTAATAACCTGTGCGTTTTGTTCCAAAGACTGTGGGTTACAATTTATATACTGCAAGTTGGATATATTCACATTATGGGACCTATACTCTCTGTTCTTTCTGCTTCTAATAAGAACTGGAATGGGGGAGATAACTGGCACACAGGGTCCGTACTTGTTTTGAAAACATGTACTGCTGACTTCACCATTGTAGCAGCACGGACCCAAAATATATCAGTTTGCTGGATTACTTGTGGCGGCCTCTTCCCTTATGGTGGAGGGAGGTGGGAGGGGCTCCTGCTGGTGAAGAAGTCGAGAGCGGAGCTGTCTGTCCGGTGGTTTAGGAGCTTGTCTCTTCTTTTTGGGTTGTGGGGGGAGTTTGTTTAATACTTCCTCATGTTCATGTTCACTGGGCTTCATTTTGGTCCCCTTTACTAACTCCTTGATTGGGGAGTGTAGTGGTGGTGAGGATGGGGGTTGCTGGGTCCGTGAGGCAGTAGGTGACTGTGGAGGAGAAGTTGTGCTGATTTTCCGCTGTACCTGAGGACTCGCTGACAGAGAAAGCGTCAGTCTTGTCCCTGCAGATACCAGCTTCTCCATGGTTGCTGGGAAGTTCAGGTGGGGTGATGATGGGGTGGAGATGGAGGATGATGATGATGAGGTGGAGATGGAGGATGGTGTGGAGTGTTCATGCAGTTGCGGTGTTTCCGGCAGCTGATACAGCAGAACATGGCTCCCGTCCGATAACTCTGCAGTCTCTGTGGGGGGAGGATGTTGTGTCTCTGTAGTGCAGACAGTGTCCTTGGGTGTTAAAGCTGACGTGTCTTCACCAGTGGGAACAGAGAAGTTGCACAGAGAAAAAATGAAGTTCTCTGACAGGAATTTGACTCCCCTCTTGTTGGTGTGCAGTCCATCTCTCCTGAAAAACTCTCTCTTCCCAAAAAACAGATTGAAATTGTCAATGAAGTTCAGTCTGTTTGACCTGCAGGTTTTCTGAAGCCATATGTTTAAAGCCAACAGCCTAGAGAACATATTGCAGCCTCTTGCAGGTAGAGGACCACTAATGAATGTCTGGATGTTGAACTTGCGCAGTGTGGTAAAAAGATCATTAAAGTCCCTTTTTAACACCTCAGACTCCTCTTTCCTTGTATCGTTCTTTCCAACATGAACAATGATCCGTTTCACTGATCCGTTTCGCTGCCACTATGAGCAGGAGGTTGCAGGTTTGAACCCCTGCTCATGCAACTTTGTGATCAAGCTGCCGGCATTAGAGGGAGTAAAATTGGCCCTGCTCCCTCTCCCCACATCACTCCTATGGTGATATCTGTAGCACAGGGCGTCTGTGAGCTGATGTACCGGTGCCGAGCCGCTGTGCTTTCCTCCAAGCGTGCTGGCTGCTCGGTAATGCTGCATCAGCAGCAGCTCGAAAAGAAGCGGTGGCTGACTTCACATGTATCGGAGGAAACGTGTTAGTCTTCACCCTCCTGGTGTGTTGGGGCTTCAGGGGAGGGGGAGTCCTAGTGGGGGGGGTTGGGTAATTGGCCGTGTAAATTTTGGAGAAAATGGGAAAAATTAGAAATAAAATTATAAAGAAAATTGGGCTACACCAGAAAGGTATCTAAATAGATTGGTGAGATCCTTTCCTGGCAGGATGCACTCTAAAGTCTGTTTTTTATCGGATAACTGCAGTATCTGAATATTCAGGTAGACGTGCAGCATCATTTTAAATCATTGTTTATACAGTACAGGCCAAAAGTTTGGACACACCTTCTCTTTTTCAATGCGTTTTCTTTATTTTCATGAATATTTACATTGTAGATTCTCACTGAAGGCATCAAAACTATGAATGAACACATGTGTAGTTTTATATAGAACAAAATATATTCTAGATTCT
Organism: Astyanax mexicanus; assembly: GCF_023375975.1. NCBI lineage: Eukaryota > Metazoa > Chordata > Actinopteri > Characiformes > Acestrorhamphidae > Astyanax > Astyanax mexicanus. The sequence goes on from NC_064417.1 coordinate 48,782,582, forward strand.
TTAAAATATCCACCCTTTGCTCTGATTACTGCTTTGCACACTCTTGGCCTCATTCTCTCAATGAGCTATAAGAGGTGGCCACCTGAAATCAACAGTCTTGAAGAAGGAGTTCCCAGAGGTGTTTATTAGCACTTGTTGGCTCTTTGCCCTCTTCACTCTGTGCTCCAGCTCACCCCAAACCATCTGGATTGGGTTCAGGTCCAGTGACTGTGGAGGTCAGGTCATTTTTTTTTAAGAACATAAAACTCCACACGTGTTCATTCATAGTTTTGATTCTTCAGTGAGAATCTACAATGTAAATAGTCATGATAATAAAGAAAACGCATTGAATGAGAAGGTGTGTCCAAACTTTTGGCCTGTACTGTATAGAATATTGTTTAAATCATGCCTTTTTCTATGAATTAATTGGTTGGTTGGTAAAAAAAAAAAAAAAAAAACTTGATATTTGTGATATTTCCTTTGTCTAAATGCCCAATTACTGTAGTGCATGTAAATGTATTTACTGTTAAGGTAAGTGGACGTAAAACCACTTGTTACATTAGTAATAATTCCTGCAGCTGTTTCTTTTTATATTTTGTTTCCTCTTGAGATAAGGTCTGAGGTTGTTATCTGATTAGAGCCTCTGTTAAACACATTTCCGCTGAAGTAACAATGTTTTTCCTTCCCTGAACAGAGAGAAGGTAAACAAGGGGATCGGGATTGAGAATGTTCATTACCTCAATGATGGACTGTGGCACATGAAGACGTATAAGTGATCAGACCTGAGAATGTGCTGGAATCTCTGAACTGCTGCCATCTGTCAACACGTCTACTGCACTTCACCAAACTCAACGGCAAATCACAAAAAGTTATAAACTAATGCCATATTGATGCACAAATAAAACCTGCTTTCAAGTTATTGTAAACTGTTTTTTATCTTTTTGCACTATAGAATGTGACAATCTCCTCCACCAGTCTTACACACTGCTTTTGGATAACTTTATTGATTATATTCCAGAGGTTTTTAATTAGGTAAAATCAAAGAAGCTCATCATTTTTAAGTGCTCTCTTATTTTTTTCCAAAATTGTATGTGCACTGACATGCCTAAAATCATGGTACAGGAACTACTATAATGTCTCATGACTTTTGCCATGTCCTGTACAAGCTATAGAATGCTGCACTGACGTGTGGGTAATGCTTATGGTGACTCCTGTGTTAAGTATGGATATAATTTCTGCTAGTCGTCTTCCGCTCGTCCTGGGCAGTTTCCCCACACAAGGATTAAGCCTATTTTATACTAAAGAGCATTTTTAATGAAGATTTTCCAATGAAAGAATATAGTCTATGACTAGTTTAAGATAAAGCTTAAATAAAACAAAAAAGGCTTAAACAATGAAGATTCTTCTTAAATAATCTATTTATGATCCTTTTCACACTAAAAGATATTACATATAAGAAGTATTTATTGGTACCAAACATGGGATTTTTTTTTTTTTTATAGAAGCCACAGTTCCTGTAAAAATACAAGAATTCATATCAAATATTCAATCTCACCTGGACAAAACAAAAATCACAATTCAAAATGTTATGGTTTTATTTAATCATATATTACCACTTACATAAAAGCTCATATAAAAATGAATAATCACATTTTATAGAACATTAGTCAACTCTTGATCAAAATGATCCAGTCTTCAAGACACCAATCGCAGTGCTAATTTGATTCCCAGATATTTTATGTACATTCAAAGCAATCCCTTTTGCCATTCTTTGTAGCCCAGGCAACCACCCCTCTTTTACACACATACAATACAAAGGAACAATTAATTCTTCATTTAAAAACATCATCAGGTTGTGTTCCCTCTCCCGGAAAATCAGATTTATATAAAATATACACACTCTGACAAAAGTTGAACTTCAGGTTTTGGATTATAAAAAAGGGAAAACACTTCGGCCAAAGAAACACTTCAAGTTTCACCAATAATGAAAAAGAGCCTGTTCCCCTCGTCTCTTTCTGCTCTCTCAATCCACACACATATTTACACAGTCTGAGCAGCAGCAGATAAACAGTGAAAAATTATACCAGACACATGAAACCATTTCATAGCTCCTATGAAGGACATCAGACGTGAGAAATGTGTTTAAAGAGAGAATACAGATTCTAAAAGCATGTGGAGCACAAATAACAATGAAAAGAATGGTATAAAAATAGAAAAAAATTATTTATGTTCTTAGATGACCAGCCAATCTCTGTTGGGTTTTTTTAAAGGAACTTTCTTTTGCTTTCATACTGTGATCATTTTAAAGTTTAAACATGTGAAATATGTTTTGTTTAAAATGGGATTGCACTGAATACATTATTTAGCAAAAAAAAGCACTTTTGGTGTTGGGCCAAATAAGGGAAAAGCTGAAGTGTTCATACTGTAAAAGAAACAGTTTTAGACCAAAAAAATAAATTAATTAAAAACCCGCGAAAAACGTGTTGAGCCATTATTTTGTTCAGTTTCTGCCTTAAAAGTTAATATGCGTATATCCCTAATTCATAGGCATAAAAAAGCAACTATTCTTTCAATATAATTGAATTCATTCTTTTAAAATTTAATTTTGGTCACTAATAGTTTTGGATATGTAGTACCAGTCAAAAGTTAGGACACACCTCTTCTCTTGTAACGTGTTTTCTTTCTTTTTTATAATTTTTTTTACGTTGTTAATTTAATATCGAAGTGATTGAAGCTACACAGGAACACATGCAGAATTATTCTTGGAACAAAAAAAGCTAAACAAACAAGAATATAAAAATGCCGTGGTCCTGATCCTGAGCTCATTCCAAATCACCCATTTCATTTATTTAGGGTTAGATCAGGGGATTAATATGGAGGACCAACACTTTTTTTTTTTTTTTTTTACTACGTAAAACCATTTGTGTTTTATCATTGTTTCATTCTTTAATATTAATCTACAATGTAGAAAATAAATAAACCAAATAAAGAAAACATTGAATAAGAAGGTGTGTTTTAAACTTTTGACAGGTACTGTAAAAACATACAGCAATCTGACATCATAATAACGTAATTATGAGTCAGACATATAATAACATACTGCTTCATCATTTCATTATAGTCTGCAGTCCAATGGAAAACATGCATTTTCATATATGCTCTGAAACTGCTTCCAAAAACTCATTTAAAGAACAAAATTTACTGAATAACACTAATATAATACACAGAGGCTTCAGATCCAACAGTCAGATACAACATAATGGCTAAGTGGCGACAGTTACATCCCTGACCTTTGTGTTTTTCTGAGTTTTAAATAATGTATGTAATCAAATTAAGAAGTCATCTTCAGGCTCTTAAATTTAATTTCATCCACAGTTTGAAGGAAAAAGAAAGGAAAGAATGAATATTTCTCCATGTAAACCTCAACACACTCGATTCCAAATACATACAGCACAGTGTACATCACGTGTTTAAACACTGCCTTGGACCTACACCAAAGTACCAAACAATAAAGGATGCTCACTAATACCAACCTAGTGCAGCAGAAGTCCCATTGAATGGTGTTAATCATTGTCTGATCCTTTTGGAGGTAAAAATGTCAAGGAGTCGTGGAAGTTGTGTCCGTACGGCCGCAGCCTGTACACTCCGTACATCATAACCTGCATCTGGCTTGGGTTCATCCCACTGAAGGTGATGGCCATGTCAGAACAGCAGGCCTCAACCACATCGTTGGGGTTTTGGACCATGCTGTCGGAAATGAGCATGCCTACAGTCTTTTTGTTAAAGAGTTCTTTGCCTTGAGCGTCCTCTCCGTTTTCGGCGAACACTCCGCTGTACTTCAGACACGTGGCAAGCTGCTTCTCTTCACTTACCTTCCACAAGGCGTGTGCCCTCTCTGGGCATTTACTTTCATCCTTAAACATGCCCACCAGCCTCTTCAGAGCTTCATAACTGAGTACGATTCCACTCTCGTACTCCACATACTCCAGCTCGCCAGATTTCTGCACATGCCCGATGTAAAAAGGCTCACTTGGGTCTTTAACCAGCACCAGATATTTGAGGTTCTCAATAATAGCAAAAGTGGTCGGACGCGCTATAAAGAACCAGCGTAGCCCGCCTGCGTTTTCATACGCGTGCAGGAGGGCTTTCCTCAGCCTTGCCCACTCGTCCTGTTCCTGCAGATCCACCGCCTCCAAAGCTTTGGCTGATTCAGAGCTGTAGAACACAGACCTGTCGCAATGTTTGCTCCATGTATCATTGGCAGTCGCCCAGTAAACCAGGATCTTGGGAGTGACCATGATGACGCAATACACCTGCACCTGCTGGGTGACTTCAGACATCTGATTCTCACTCAGCTTCTGCAGCTCCTCTTTACTCAGGGGTTTGAGATGGTGGTGGAGGTGCTGCTCAGTCTGGGACGTAATTCCTGGACTGAAGGTGCCGAGAAGAGACAGTATCAAGCAAAAGACACCGCCGAGGACCATGCCCTTCAGGAACGAGCTGCCCTCCGACAACATGCTGCTGGATGACAAACCAGAAGAAGAGGAGAATAGGCATTACAATTATTGCACTGAAATAAATGCAAATAAAGCACCATAAATATGATATGACAAAAAATATAGTCATATGATATCATATCACCTTGCCTAATGCAATGCAAAACTGACTGGACTTGTTAAATCCAACTGGTGCAAAATGCAGCAGCAAGAATATTGAGATGCACAAAAAAAAAACACGACCATATCAACATATAACTTATTCTAGCTTTTCTCCACTGGCTGCCTGTTTCTTTTAGATTTAATTTTAAAGTTTAATTATTAGTCTATAAATAAATAAATGTTTTAGAACTTTAGTACGTTTATGAACTTCTGACTGAACATGTTTCAAATCGTACCATAAGATAATCTATTGATAGCCTACTCCAGATTCTCACTCAGATGATGCTTAAAAATAGCGGAGAAGCTGCTTTTTGTGTTTATGTGCCAAAATTTTGAAAATGTAAAAAATAAATATTCGTCAGGCTCCCTCTTTTACTGCTTTCAAGGAAAAGTAAAAAAAAAAAATGTCTCTATTAGTTTTAATATATATATATTATTAATTGTGCTTATTTAAAAAAAAAATGCTATATAAATAAAGTGTATAATTATATTATTATATATCAAGGTTTACAATAGTCCTGTCACAACAGGTGTAATTATTTACAGGCGTTATATTGTCCCAGAAATTATTGCAATAAACAATATTATTGTCATTTTAAGATCTTAAATATGCCACTGACATAATAATAATAGAAGCATAGCATAACAAATTAATTACACCCATTTAAAGACAACACATCTGTAATTAATTGTAGATTGTAAAAATAATCGTGTGCATAGAATCACAGTTATTGAAGCACTAAAGCACATTATTAGACATTAAGGTCATGTCCATTTACTCTAAGATAAGTCAATAGTGTAATTATTGTGACAGGCCTAGCATACAATAATCCATTTGATTTAAAAAAATAAATCACATCAAAAGCTTTGTTTTCTCATATAGCTATATAAATTTACCCATGGTAAAATATTACTGCAGTACAAATACAAGTCACTTGAGTAAAAGCACAAAGGTATTTGCACTGAAATATACAGTATTTAAATATCAATGTAAAAGAACCGTAATTTACTACAGCTCTAATTATCCTGTTCTTTTTTATTCTGTAACAACACTCAGTTTAATCAACTCATTCTAGGTGAAAAGACACTAGTGTCACTCTTGGTTCAGCAATCATTTTTTTACACAATGCCATTAGCTAATTAGTGTAATGTCTATTAAAAAACATAGCACACTGCAGGCAGACAATTTCCAATTGCAAAGAAGGCAGGTTTCAGTTAGAGATTTAAGTTACACTGTTGTACTGACATTGACTGGGCAGCTTAACATTTAACATATATAATATAAACTGCCAAATATTCTTATTTACATGTTCTTTGACATGCACATATTTTTATTTATGACCCACTTGAACATTTCCTTGTACTGCATGTAGATATACCACATATCTTCAAATTAAAAATAAATAAACAAATAAATAGATAGATAAAAGTACAGTATAGTGTAATAACCAAAAATGTAGTTTGCTGCCTGAGAGCAACACTAAGCCACAGAGGGATAATAAAGGCTAAAGGTTATAAATATTGCATGTTATTTAATATTAAGGTTTCTTTTTGGTAAAAAATTCAATTACATGTTTAATTAGGATTGTGTCTGCTCGGCTGTATGATAAACTATCCTCTTAAACAGCCATAGCAACATATGTTTTTTTTTTTCCTGAAATACTTGAGAAATTAAAAATGTTTTATGCGAGAGTTATTTTAGGCAGGTGTCTGTAAATAAAAATAAGGCATTTTACAGCCTTTAACCTGTCCTTTAAGTCTGTAATTCATTATTTTTAGTGAACATTAATTATACAGGTATTTAACAGAAATAAACTACTTATTTTACTTAAAAGCATTAATTGTGAGTGTAGAAGAGCTCAGCCTCAACCATTTAAAACCTTTAATACATTTAAATGTTTTAAGGTTGTTTTCCCCATCATCAATCTTAATAGGTGTAAAGCAACCATAAAAATGAACACTTATGCAAAAACGTTTACTTCTTATTAATAAAGGCTATGGACTATACATATTGCAGCAGTTTAGTCTAATTATTACGTTTTTTAACCCCCTAAAAATCCTGTTTACAGGGTACAGGTTTAGGTGATACAAAACCCGTTTTTTTGCAGTAAAATAAGTTAATTATGTTCTGAAAATATGAGGGTTTGAAATCTCCAACAGGACACTCGAAGAAGCCGCCTATTTTGTCTCTACTCCACTTAATGATTCCAGATCAGTAACAGGAATCAACCCAAATTCTGCAGGTTTGAAAATAGACGTAAAAACTAGACAAACATAACAAACCCGTGGGACATAAACTGTTTGATTTTTATTCAGAAAAATACTGATTTTAAATAAGGATCATTTTGCTTTTTATTACAATTATAAAGCTTTTTTATGTAATGCTTGAATAGAAATTCCCAAGATTTAGTGAGGCAAACACTTGACAAAATGCGCTACAATTTGTGGCTGGTGTTAAAATGTTAAACTTTTCTCTCTTTTTTTTTCAACCAATATTTTTATTAGACATTTTGAAGTAGGATTAGGGGTTCTGGTTGTTTTTTTCTGCTCGACTGTATAAAAAAGTCTCCCCTTAAACCATTGCTCATTTTTAAACACCCATAACAACTATCATATGTGTTTTGTTTTTCCTAAAATACTCGCAAACCGCCCTATACGCTCAAAACATGCCAGTATGTAAACGCCAGTAATTCATTATTGTTGGTAAACATTAAATATACAGGTATTTAACAGGAATAAACAACTTGTAGTGACTGTTACCTTTAATAAGCGGCAAGTAGTCATGTAGTTTAGCTAAACAAGCTAACCTGTCTATCCTGAACGAAAACACAGCGTTACCTGCTCAAAGTAATCCCCCAGCTAGCTCCCTATATCTGTGTACACTGATTTAACACTCTTAATAAAGAATACTAACATTAAACAGCGTTAAAACATGTATTTAATAGAGAATACCTGGCCGAGTGAACGCTGTCCTCTCTACGGTGAAAGGCGGAAGAAGACTGGGCAGCTGACCGGGCTGAACACACAGAGAAAACCGCGGTGCTGAAAGCGCAGGTCTGGGATCAGCCGCTCTGTAGTTAGCGGTCTCTGCTGGTTCAGAGCGGTGGGTAAATAACTGACTCTATATCAGCACCAGAGATCGTACACGCGTACAGACTGTACGTCATCTATTATCGTCAGGAAATGCACCATGGGATATGTAGTTTACAATGCGGCTACCTTAATTAAAAAAAAACAAGTATGACATGACGGTTTGTCCGGTTTGGCCTGCCAAACAAGTTCTAACCCTGAATCAAATCTGAATTTTAATAGTACCCAATAATATATATATATATATATATATATATATATATATATATATGTATATATATATATATATATATATATATATATATATATATACATATATATATATATATATACACACACACACATATATATATAGTAAATTAAGTCATTCAGATTTAAACACATAAGGCATCAGGTAGTAACTTAAAAGTATTAAACAAACCAAAATACTCTGTGAAGCATTTAGGTGGTTCTTACATAAATTAGATTAACTTGCAGTTTCTGAGGCTGGTAACACTGATGAACCTATCCTGTACAACAGAGGTAACTTTTGTTCTTCTTGTCCTGGGGTGGTCCTGATGAGAGCCAGTGATGGTCTTTACCTTCATTCAAACTTCATCCAAATTTTATTTAAAGTATATTTTCTTTACTTAATTGATTAGTTATAGAATGTTGATCTAATAGTCCTTTTGCTATCTGGGAACTCTGTAATGTAGTTTTTGCTAGAAGAAACTCAAATATAGATATCAGCTATAATATGTTTTCTATTAATTATAACAGATCTACAGATCTATCGCTAAATACATTCCCTGATAGCAAAATAACTATGTTGAATCAACGTTACTTGATTTTACTTGTTAATTGGTTTTATATGTATGGTTTACTTACAATAAATATGTATATCTTGCTTGTATTCTATTCTTATAGCCTGTACTGTGTTGGTCTTGCTGCGTAAAAAGCGACATTTAAATAATAATTATTAATATCAATATTATCATTTGTGGGAAACACCTTGCACCTAAAAGTATTATTGTGGGTGTAGAAGAGCTCAGCCCAACCATTAATACATTAACATTGAGTTAATGTTGGAGTTTCAACATTAACCAAAGATGCTAATAGGCGATGTTAAATTAAGGTTGTTTTTCCATCATCACCCTTAAAAGATGTAATGCAAGCAAATATTGATTGAATTGTTAATTGTTAAATTGAACATTTCATAGCCGATATCTTAACTGAGAGTTCCACTATGAAAAAAATACATTACAGAGTTCTTAGAAGTAAAGAAAAAGATACCACTTGTATTGTATGGTGCTTTTTGGGGGGCTTAAACTGCAATCTGTATAGTGTCTGGCCTAGTTAGGGCTTGTATTGGTGCCTACAATGGCTTAGCCAAACTAGTAAATACATTTGTATATGAATTATATAAATATATCAGCTGTTAACACCATTGATATCTGATTTTAATTATTGTAAGAGAAAACCTATTACTGCACTGTCTAGACTGTCTCACCTTGTCACATCATATAAACATTCTTTCTTTCTCTCAGACTATTTTTTTCCTAGAATATTTGTAAATTTTAGAAGGTTATTTTCATATATATATATTTCGATTTCTGTATATCTCTGTACTATTTAGTTTATATTCTTTTTTATTTCAGGTATTTAGTTATGTATATTAGTGCTACCCTACTATAGAGTAATTACCTGAGCCTCACCACAAGCATTACAATGCCTGACTTGCCTGACCTGTTGTGCAACTGAGAAACAAACACTGTAATTTGAAACTGTTATGAATGTTATGAAAATGCTTAATATACATACTCTGCTGCCACCTACTGGAGTACAGCGCAGTGTGTAGCAATATACTGCAGCTCAATGTTATTCATATGTACATATTTTAATATCTGGTCCCGGATATGGAATGAACCATGAGCTCAGCATGGTTGTTAAATAAGAGTTTAAATGATATTTATGTATTTATGATGTTACGTAGATCCTGCTCTGTTGTATGCTGGGTCCTGGAGCAAAGCACTTAAATTACTTATGCGAGCATTACTGATGCATAAACACAAACCTGCACAGCGGGCCACGAAGGAAGGGCAAACTCAAGTTCTGCAGTACTGCAGTGTTAAGCAGTTTTATTGTCCTTACACAAACGACTCAAGATGAACCTTTTTATCTTCCACAACAGGAAAAAAAAATGTAAGGGCTACCAACCATATATCAACCAACCACAGTATACACATATTGGTCCATCTCCATATACACTAAACTATACACAACACATACACACATTTTGTCCTCATAGTGTGCATGCAGTTTTCTGTTACATAATATTTACAATAATTAAGTTTTAATAATAAATTGAAATCGTAAAGTAAAATAACATACATTGATTGACCTTAGCTGACAGCAAATGAGGCCTGCAGTTCTATGGACAAGGGGGCTGCAAATGAAATTAGTTATATAATGTCTATTTTATTCCAATGGTTTATGGATAAATGGTTAAAGGGTCTTTAACAACAAAAGAGCCAAAGGAAATTTAAGTCAATCAATTAATGTAATGGGCTACATTGACTGTTATTGACTGCTATATTTAATACTTTTTACTTTTTATCAATTTACATTTACATTTTATAAAATGTTCTACCCAATTAGAAGGCCAATTACCCAATCCCCATTCATATGAACTCTCACTGTCACTTGTAATTCTCCTGGAGGGTACAGATGAGCGCATGCCTCCTACATGTACAATATCGGCCTTTTGTTCAACTGCCCCAGCTCTAATACATCATCTACACACACCTGTTTCAGCCAGCTTTACAACAGGAGTGATAAGGGAAAAGGCACCTTCTACCTACCCAGAGAGAGCATGGCCAATTTTGCTCTCTCGGACTCTGGCTGCTGATGGTAAGCAGCATGATACCGCATTAGAACTAGTGACCCTTGGATCATCGTCTGCGCCATAGATGTGCCATGATTTTATGATTAAATCTTTGTCTAGGCTGCATAACGTTTTGTTGTGGGTAGAGTAGCAAAAAGTTCACAAGTAGCAAAAAGTTGTGAACCCTTGGTTTAGATCTTCATTAGGGTTCTTTTGTGACCTCCTGGATGTGTCCTTAGCCACTCCTAGGCATGTTCTCCACTGTTCCAGGCTTTCTCCATTTGAGGATAATGACTCTCACATTGGTTTGCTGGAATTTGAAAGGCAAATTCATTTTCACAGCTCTTCAGAAATAATGCATGGACACGTACACCATATTTTCATGGTTTCGTTGCAGGGTCAACTCATATTTTCACTGAGAGGCAGCAGATGGTCTGGCAATGAGAGCTTTACAGTCTTCCAAATAAAACATGGGCATCAAAAACACCATCAAACACAGCAACACGTCAGCTGCCTAAGCAAATTGCACAAAAAATAGCTTCACACAAGGCCCAACACATTCCGCTTAGAATATGACTCAGTATGTGATACCAACAACAGCATACAGCAAAAAATTATGAGGAGCATCTTATGAAGACAGTAGCCTATTGACTGCCTTACATTTGTAGAGACAACTTCCATAATTTGCCTAATCCTGATGCTCTTGGCTTTCTCGTTAGTGACAATCTGATTCCACAGCATGCATGAATAATTACTTGCTCAGGGTATTAGGAAATGGAAATTATTGGAAATCAATGATGTGGTGCTTTTCTTGGCTGTGACGTCACTGAAGGCTGATCTGTTCCTTGTAGAAAAAAGCATTAGTGTACAAAATGAACTGCACTATTTTGATTGAATCAGAAAGTGTTCTTCTTTGTTGATTGACTTGGTTTATATACAAATTATCTTATAATACAAAATCCAAATTATTAATAGGTTCTGTGCAAACATTTTGGACACGCTAAGAATTTTTTGGACAATATATTATCATCACTGCTAAAGAACATGGGCCATTGAGACAATTAAAAGCCCTGTTTAATTCTCTGATACCAACCAGTTTGGTTCCTTAAATTTTTATTGAAATGTAATTTGTAATTACATTTTAATAGTATTTATTACCATAGTCAAAATTACAATGATGAAATGTCGTACTGGTAATGACTAGTCAGAATGAATTTATAAATCTTTAGATCTGATTATTACTAGTAAATAAAGTGTCTTCTGGTAATAAAAACTGCATTACAGAGATCTTGAATGTAAGTTGATTTAATTTGAGTGTAAGGACTGGTGTTTGTAGGCTAAAACATCTCAGTATTCTTTAAATATATGAGTGATTCTTGATTACAATTTGGATTTTTAATCCTTACCATTTTTTAATCACATTTTCTCCCCAATTTACAAGGAAATTACCCAACCCACTCATTAGGACTCCCCCATCATTAGTGATGCCCCAACACCAGGAAGGTGAAGACATGCCCTCTCCGATACATGTGAAGTCAGTCACTGCTTCTTTTCCAACTGCTGCTGATGCAGCATTGCCGAGTAGCATCACAGCACGCTTGGAGGAAAGAGCAGCGACTCGGTTCCAATACATCAGCTCACAGACGCAGCCTTATGCTGAGTGATGTGGAGAGAGAGCACTATCTACCCACCCAGAGAGAGCAAGGCGAATTGTGCTGTCTTGGAGCTCCGGCAGCTGATGGCAAGCTGCATAAACAGGATTTGAACCAGCAAACTCCCGATCATAGTGGCAGCACTTTAGTCCTTCCTTATTTAAAGTGATGCGTAAGATATTGAAAGTCTGTTGTTGTTGTTTACAACCATATTTCAACTTTGAAGGTCGGTTGTGTGCCAGGTAGAACTGACTTAGAACAGAGTAAAACATATTATACTTTAACATTAAATGTACAACGTAAAAAAAGATATATAGATAGAAAGAAAACACATTGAATAAGGAAAGGTGTGAAAAGGTTATCAGCATCAGCATCCTCATCAGTCATGGAGGTCAGTGCAGTGTTCCTTAGCTTCCTAGTTTGTTACTTTTGTCCTTAGTATTTTGAATATAGGTGTTATGTTTTCTGTTTTGTGATAACATGGAAATGAACCCTGCTTCCTTTGTTCCTGGATGTCTACTGTATCTACCTACAGCTCTGCTGGCCCTTTAAGATGAGGCATCGCTCTCTAGGCGTGTTTCTCTGCTGCTGCTGCTCCCATTCACAAGCCAGGTCTGCGCTCTGCGGGGAAAAATCCGCCACCAGATCAACCTGCCGAGAATCTCTTAACGTAGATCTATTTTTCTGGAAGATTAATATTTATTTGCGGGGTTTGTTTGTGGAGTGGAGCACGCATACCTGAGGACGGGATTAAGCTGCTGCTGCTGTTGTTGCTGTTGATCACCCAGGAACGGCATGAATGTCAGTCGGTCAAGGTCCAGGACTCTCCAGCTGTGTCTCACCACCGAGATTTACGGCTTTTCTGCTTAACCTGCTGGATAAATACCGAGATAAACTGTTTAATTTTGAAGTTTTCTCTTTTGTTTAAGTTTTGATGTGTGTGGAAGTGCGTTTGGTAGACTAATATGGGTATTTTTCCTGCCTGGAAGAGAAGGACGGTGTTGTAGAAACTGAAGACAGGCGGTTACAACTAGTTAGCGTTAACCAGGTTAGCTAAGCTAACTAGCTAAGCTAGTTACGAGTAACGTCAAAAATTCTGTTAGCATTGGTGGCTAACATTCCCATCTTTTTTCCAACCAGGTGTGGAAAACCACCTAACCTGGATAAATCATGTGAAATCTCGAAGAAACCGCGTGATTTTTCGTTTTTTCGCTCGACATTCGACAGATTTGAACCTGTAAATGTGGAAATACCTCATTTGCAAGAGTTTCTCCATCGAAATCTGCTTTCTTTTCTCTCCCACAGTGACAGTAAATGAGGAAAATTCACCAAGTCAGTGTTGTTCACCCAGATAGATAGCTAAAATCTCGCTATCTGTGGAGTCTTTGCTCCTTTTCTATCCCTTAGACTGAAGATTCCAGCTACACACACTGCTACGGCAGTGGATAGTAACCTGTCACCATGTCTGCGGTGATGATTTCCAGAAAAGTGACTCGAAAATGGGAGAAACTCCCGGGGAAGAACACGTTCTGCTGCGACGGGCGGGTGATGATGGCCCGGCAGAAAGGAGTGTTTTACCTGACGCTGTTCCTCATCGTTGGGACCTGTGCGCTGTTCTTCGCTTTTGAGTAAGTCGTACAATATAGCTAAGTCATTTTGGAATGGTTTTAAACGACATGCTTTTCCCTGTTGGAAAGTGGTCATCTTCTTTAATATGCTTTAAATGCGGCTAATTAAAGCAGAAACCATTAAATAATAAAGTCTACACCAAGGCCTCTTCCCCTACTATTTCCCTTTGTGTTCTCCCATTCCTGTAGACTGGAATAGATAATCTAGCTAGCTTTATCTAACCATGGCTTTAACTGGTGTTTATTTTTGTTGTCAAATAATCTGATGATTATTTTCTTTTCGATTAGTCAATTGTAGTCAACGATTTTCTGATGTGCTCTTCATCGCTTTAAAGTGAAAGAAACAGCTGACCCTGGAATTTAAATGACATTTAAATGCCCAGAAATAGGGCTGGGAGGTTAATCGATAAAACTACAATTTCCTTTGTGTTCTCCCATTTCTATAGACTGGAATAGATATTATAGCTTTATCTAACTAGGGCTTCAACTAGTGATTATTTTGGTAGTCGAATAATTTGATTGTTTTTTTTCGATTAGTCAGTAAGCAACGATTTTCTGATGTGCTCTTTATCGCTTTAATTTGAAAGAAACAGCTGACTGTGGGATTTAAATGACATCTAAATGCCCAGAAATAGGGCTGGGAGGTTTATCGAAAACCTACTTTTGCTTTGTTTGTTTTTCAGTGCTATAGACTGGAATAGATAATCTGGTTTTACCGAATAATCTAATAATTTTTTTTTGTTATAGTCAGTGATTTTCTGCTTTGCTCTCCATCGCTTTAAAGTGAAAGAAACAGCTGGCTGTGGGATTTAAATGACTTTTAAATGCCCAGAAATGGGTCTGGGAGTTTAATGGACTTGATTAATGGATTTGATTAATCAAAGTACTTTTGTAATGTGATTTTCATAAAGGGATAATCAAGATTATACATCTTTACAAATAGAAGCTGCCAAAGGGAATATTGAAGACTAAAATGGCATTTGGGTCACAAAACAAATAAAAATTGTGTTTTCTACTTAACTATTTTGGTTTATATTATTGATTAACTGGTGATGGTGGATGCTTGCTTGATGTAGGGTTCCTGCTGTCATCCTGGAATCTCAGGTTTTCACCAGGTCACTGAAAAATAATCTGGGAAATAAAACTTTTTAAGATGTAAATATCCCTGTGGACATTGCAGTTGGACTTAGACTAACTGATATTTAAAATAAGTTAAAATAGTAATGAGACATTTATAATAAGCATCACCAACATTATTTGACTTCCACTGGGATTGATCCACTCAGGAAATGGTTGCATTCCCTCAGCCAGTGATGAGACAGATACCGTTTAGAGTCAAGCTCCAGGTTGGAACTGGCTTCAGTGACTATCTGATAATGTCCAGAGGGTTGTTTACTGTATGCATCCGTGAGATTGGAGTTGCTGTTAATTACCTCTCATGGGGAGAGATAGAAATGGAACTATGGAGCAGAAGTGTGACTCAAACCTCATCATTATGGCACAGTTGGAATTGTATATCCCATCCCCATCACCAGATATTGATAATATATTTGTTAAAGGGGCATTGAATGGCTTTATGTGTTGTAAATTCAAAAAATATTTTTGATGAGCTTTAGAAAAACTAAAATATTAATGGGACATTGTGTTTTCTGTTGTGTTTTGTATATTTTAAATGTGAAACAGTTGTTTTTCAGAGCTACTATCCACATTCAAGGATAATCATTAATGCATGCTACTCTCTGGATTGTGGTAGCTTTGGTTTGTCTCAGTAGCAAACAGGTAATTTTCATTATCATTTGATGGAAATGTAAATGGCTTGGTAATAAAATACATGAACAGCACTTATTCTGTTGAAACATTAAACGTACTGGACAAACAGAGAATCAATTCAGTGGGAAAAAAACTAAACTCAAGACGCTCTAGGAGAATGGGTCAAACCTACTGTATCAAATGAGTAGGCATGTCTGGCTCTTCCTCTTCTGGTCTCTAATGTCTAGACTCTGGTTGCAGTATCAACGGATATTGCAATATGGCGGACATTTTTGGCTTCGTTTCTATAGAAAGGAAAGGAATGGAACTGGTGAGTCCTGAGATGTTTATTAGGAATGCTTTACATATAATTATTTGTCCAAAGTATTGATCTTAGAGTTCAAAAGCCCCCACTGTTACATGATCATCCCTATTGTCCTTTAATTCACTGATGTCCAGCCTCCTTTTTGTGCTCAATGGCTCTGAAGTGACACAGAGAGAGAATGCTGGCAGAACTGGGTGAAGTCCAAGAACAGCTGGGTGGACACCAGAAACACTAGATAAAGCAACACCTTCTCAGAATCACTTCAGTAAATAGCTTTTATTCCCAGGAATAGACTCTTAACTGGAAAAGGAAACAAACCAAACATTTCCTGCTACTTTAATCAGTCGACCTTGGTCTAACCTAATGTGTTTTAATCACAGCCATGTTTTTATACTGAGTGCTGATTGTTGATTGGCTGCAAAACATCACCTCTGCTGAGAACATGTGCACACAACACTCCATCTCTGATGGATCCTGAGCCGAGCTGGGCTGTTTCCTCTCTGGCTGGGTTACCTGCCTGTGTTGTTCCATTGCAAAGCAGCCCAGTGGGACAGGAGGGAGAGTTAACCTCTCTCTTGCTTCTTCTCTTTGCCTCTTTCTGTCTCTCTCTCTTGCTCTCTATTTATATCTCTTTTTCATCTCCTTCTTTCCACTATGAGCACATGCTCATTGTTTTGCAAGCTGCTCGATGTCTGTATATGTCTGTTTGAGTGGTGTTATGAGAGTGCCATTACCCAACTAAGACTGACTGGACAATATAATTTTTTAAAATAACTTGTATAAAATAATTTTAAATATAATAATATTGACAATGTATTGCCCAATCCTATAACCATCATGTGTCCTTGTCTGTATGGTTTTGTAGCTCTGGCAGATCTAGAGCACTGAGGTGGATGCTGGCAGACCTGTGCTCTGGTTGTCTTTTAAAAGCACTGAGCTGTATGCGTATGTGTGTAAAAGAGGGCAGGGGGAAGGTGTTGCGCTGACCTTGTCGTGACCAGGGCCAGAAGATTTCGACAGTGTCTCGGATGTAAGAAGCCTCGAGGCATGCATCTGTCTTTCTCTCTGTGTGAGGGGCTGATAGACTGGGCTGGGTCATTAGGCAAGGAGAGCACTGCATGATGTGTTGGACTGCAAAATGTGCCTCAGAGCTATAGCCTTGTGTTATTCTTCTCTTTCTTTTTATTGCCATTACCACTAGTGTTTTCACGATATCAGAATTTTGATGCCAGTACTAGCAAATGTAGTATTGCAGTGCCTGAAAATAAGCCATTCTGGGCAAATGCTTGTTGTATTGAAGCTGGTAATGTAGAGTATATGTAGTATAGATAGCTTAGGGTAGAGGAGGGAAGGAAAGGGTGGTATAGTGTAGTAAAGAGACGTATAGGTAGCATAGGGGTGTATAGAGGAGTACAAAGTAGTGAGGAAATGTTTAGCGTAAGTATGACTACAATTGCCTGTTGTGTGTACGCAACCGCAGTATTGTGTTGAGTCACCATGGCCATAAAAATGTTAGGGAGAGCTGATGTTTGAAATGAGAAAATGTATTGCTAGAATAGGGAGCTCAGCTTTTGTGCAGTATTTAGGTCTATTTTGGCTGTTTGGCCTTTTTAAAGGTGATTGTGTATTCTGCTGGGCTGGCATGCTCACACAAACATTTGTTGGACTGGTTTTGTGTATATCTATAGATATCCCTCTAATTGGCTGGATTTTTTTGCAGTTAATCACATTTTTGACTTTTTAAGGGGTATTTATTTTATTAAATTAAGGATGCATCAGTAAGTAGTGCAGGGTATAGCAAAATTTAGTTCCCATGTTAAAACTAGCTGAAGGTACTAAGAAGTTCCTTCTCCTTCTACTATGATTATTATACTAAAGTTAAAAATATGTTTATATTGGTATTACTTTAGAATATGCTCCATATATTCGTCTCCATATCTCCATATCTCAGTCTTCATAATGGGCATTTGGATTTAGTGTTCATCTCTCCATTATTAGGGAGATGGATTTATTTTCAAGCTGCACTTCTATGTAACTCATTTATCAGTAGCTAAATACTTCCTTCTCCACCCAGCAGTAATGTGCTTTAGGGTAGATGGTCTGAATTGATTTTTACAGAAAGCCACTTCCCCCTTCTTTCCCTCTTTTTCTCTTGTAACTGAAAGATAATTGTTTTTATTTATCAATAACATTTACATATCATGTAATAAGAGGTTTGTAATCTTTTTTAAAAAGGCACACATTCAGAGTGAGAGTCTAATATGTACTATTTTGTTGTTTCTTTGACACAGCATATCCAGATGAGGGATGGTCTTTACTCAGTCTTATCAATATGAAAATTAATAAGTTCTGCATCCAGTCTATTGAATGTAGGCCTGTTTTATTTTAAGCCATTGATATACTGACAATACAGTAGTATAATAATGTGTTTACACAGTACTTTTAAAGCGAAATGTACTTTCAATGATTAGCAATATTAATATACATTGTTGAAATATATACAATTTTAAAATCACCTAGATAACTAAAACCTAGATTAGTAAAATAAAATATTAGTTTAAGCAATTTTCGCTAAGTAAATAATTATGTCCATATTGTACAGCTGGTCGATAATGTAATTATTGTCTCAGGCCTAATTGATTGTATTGTTCTGTGTGTGCCTGAATCAGCATACTTGTATAGAAATACAGTACAATATGCTGTACTGTTCCAGTCCTGACTCATACACACATTTGCACACATTTGCTTCTCTGCCCTTGTCATATTAATAATTTACTCCGTCCATCAGAGTTTAGTCTGCAGTCCATGCTGTGGCCGTAGTTGGAGCAGCCGGCTGACCGAGAATCTGCTGCTGGAGATTTCAGCTTCCACTCGCAGCATGAAGGGCTTCAAGGGCTCGACCCACAGAGCCTCCAGCAAGATGGCCTCTCATAGACGGGCATGATTTGGCATAATGTGGCAGAATGCAGCCTTAGGAACAGGCTTTCTAAGGGTTCCCGAGTCTAAGTGTTGTTCCAACACAGCTGAGGCTTTTGAGCTGAGTTTTCTATGCTTAGGGAGTTTGAATTCTGCTGCCTGGCTTTGCTGTGGTTTTGAAGGAGTACATAATTAATTTGCTCTGTGAATCACTCAGTTCTTAAATAGCTAAACTCCCTATTAAGATTTAACCAAGGCAGGGTATAAAACTCTCAGCACAGTGCCCACATCAGAGCACAAAACAGCATGACCTGTTCTCTTTCTTAATGATGCTGTGCCCAACAGATGCCAAGTCTTAGCTTTGTGGATAGGACTGTGTATTGGTTAGAACTTGCCAAGGGCTTACAATGCAGTATATTGCAATATATTGTGGTACTGCAAGCAAGAGAAGAAATGGCCTGATATAAATAACACCCTATTATATGTATAAAGTCTGAATATATAAGAAAAGTTTACTTTTTATGCATTTAGTTGGATCTAACAACAGACAACACTGCTATATAGTGGGTGGGATTTAAACACAACATAAAATAAACCACTGTCTGACACCAACCTTGTCATGTAAACGAATAAAAATAAAAAAATTATACTGTGTTTTCGAAAGACCCATGTACCATGTCATGAATTCTAGCCTTGAAACTTTAGCTGCTCTCAAGATAAGGCAAGAAGCTTCAGACGACATAAATATAGTTCAGTTTGTTTATGCAAATCACCTCTTGCTGGTTAGAGAATGAGTGAACTGCTCATGCACTGGACGCACTCTAATAAAGCTGTTATGTTGTTGAATGTTCTTTGCATTGCAAAGTTATGTATATTTTTCCTTTTAATAAAAAGATAATATGGTTGTTAAGAACTCTGACATGATACAGGAACTAGTATCATGTCCCATGACTTTTGCCATGTCCAATGAAAGCTAAAGAATACTGCATTGACCTGCAGGATATATGTGTGTGGAGTCTTTCGCTTTGAATGTCACAAATTTCACAAAGACATTTCTATCTAGACAACAGGCCTCACTTCAACTCCTATAATTCACCTTGCCTTGAGCATGCTGGTCAGCTTTAAGCCTCACTCACAAGATAACACCTCACAATTTTAACAGATCTGTATGCTTACAGGCCTATGATAAAACCTCATGATCAGTTTACTCACATATGTCCTATTACTTTTGCAGTGTCAGTCTATTTAAAACAGACTACTTAGAGTAGAGTAATAAGTAGAGCAAGTTAGGTTGTCTGGGTAAAATATGCCACTGTTTTCACTGTGTTTTGCCATTGCTGAGTAAGTGTTTATGGTGTGTGAAATTGTTGATGATGAAGGGTGTTTTTAGTACATACCTTTATCACAGTTGTTATGTACTGCAGTGGCGAGGAGTGTATTTGTTTAGTGAGACTTCTGATAGGGCTGGGTAAATACTGCCAAGAGACCATGGTTCCTCTCGCTATCATTAGATAATAATGCAAAGTATGTTGTTCTACTGGATACTGCAGGTTATTCCATTGAAGAATAAAATATATATATATATATTTTAATTTGTTATTTTGGCTTTTCATTTAACTCAGTTGTCTGCTGATCCCCATATTATAGTTTAAATCTTGCAAATACAAAACAATAGGATTCAATCTATATTATACACTGTAATACATGGATTATAATTTAAAAATATTATCATGTAGTAGGGGTGTGCGAAAACAAATATATTGAAATATCTATATATCTACGTTTTACATATAAAGGTTGGTGGCAGTGGTTCATTTTGTATTGTTTTTAAACCCCGACCACTAGATTTCAGTGTTATACTCTTTCAGTGTGAATGCGATTTATTCCAGAGTTGCTCATCTGTTTGCACGGACAATTGTAGACAGATGCAAATGGTCAAAATAACACTTGATACTGTGGATTGAGAAATGTTGAATGCTCATACATATCCTGAAATGGAATGTCCCGTTTAAGTAGCATCTGTCACTGAATGAAATCAAATCCTTATAGCAATGTGACAACTTTTTATTTTTATTTCAGATTTCATAAACTGAGCTGCTTTTTATATGATATTAAATTATATTAGACTATATTAAAAAACTCCTATTGTATTAAAGTGTATATGTATTGATATGTATTGTATCAGCCAGTTCTTGCCAAGACACAGCCCTAGTATGGAGTTAAACATACTTTTTTTTTCAAATAGAAAGTCTATATTAGGATTAATCTGAATGACAATAGAAGTGTTTTTGATAAATTGGCACTTGGTAAATAGCCAGTGTGTGACACTTTCTCTTCCGTCTCTCTTTTCTTTTAAACAACCGTTTTTGTGCCCAGGGTCCTTCTCTGTGGCCACCCTTGCAGAATGACAGACTCTTCTAAAACACCATTAGTAATGAAGGCCAAGTACCCCCACCCCCAGCCATCTGTCCTGCTCCACCCAGAGACAGGCCTGACCGATGCAGTAGTATTGATCGGCTTCTTTCCAGCCCTACAATCTTACTGCTCTCTCAGCCTCTCTCGTTGATATATCATATTTATATATATATATATATATATATATATATATATATATATATATATATATATATATATATATATATATATATATATATGTTATTAAAAGATGGGTTTGTCTTGCTTTTGTTTTGTCCAGAAAAGGCTTCTTACTAGATTTTGGAGCATTACTGTGAGGATTAGATTGCAATCAGTGACAAGAGTCTGTGTTAGTGAGGTCATGGTGTTGAATGATCTTCACCCCACCTCAAACGCATATACTGTACACACACCCTGTAATTCTGCCTGTACTAAGTGACAAACAGTTGGCCCATAAAAGGCAGCCAGGGAAAGAGAGGAACGCTAGTATAAGAGGAAGGAGTGGCCTTGTGTGTCTGTGTGTTTTAGCAGGGTGAGCTCTGATAAGTGTAAGAGGTTCATAATCTGAATTTCAGAATCAGTAAAGCAGTCAAAATCACTCATCTGGTGTGAAGTTTTAGTTTTTTTGCATAAACATCAAGCAATTTGCTGTGGTTTGAAAATTAAAGTGTCTGGAAGTTGTGTAGCCTTGTTTTAATTGTATATGTGTTAATGTGTGGGCAAAAGTATGGGTTCTTATTGTCACTACTGTTTAACCAAAATAACAACCACTTACATAAATTAACATGTACACTAACAGGCCAAAGGTCTTGGGATAGGGACACACACTGTTCTGTCCACTTTGTGTGGAAATGAATGCCTTATATTACGTATTCCTGGTACACACGTGACGCCGTGGCTCGAGGAATGTTAAATACCTGCACAACTTATGAAAAGGAATGTACCGTCATCCATATGCACCCACTATCAGACCTTGTTTGAACTCCGATTACTCACTTTGCCTTACAATGAGTATTCAGCCTCACTCACCACACCTGAGAATTTATACAGGTGTACTGCAGCTCGCTCGTCGAATAAATGCATGGCAGCATCCCAAACCATACATTTCTACAGTTTCTACCCTTACTACATTAATGAATGTTCCTCATTGAGGTGGGATGCTGTTTCTAATGTCACTGAATGCAATCAAATCCTTCCAGCAATGCACTTTTTCAACATTATTTAAACAATAGTGGGATAATAATAATAACCTTTCATAACCTTGATTTTGGAAGCAAACAATGATTAAGCAGGTGTCCCAATACATTTGTGTTACACATTGATATCGATCCGTCTTATGTTAATCTGAAAAATTTCAAGAACTTTAAAAGTATACTCAAGTGCAGTCACAAAGACCATCAAAAACATGATGATATGATAAAACTGGCTCTCATCAGGGCCTCTCTAGGAAAAGAAGTTCATTAGAGTTACCAGCCTCAGAAACTGCAAGTTAACAGCTCCCCAGATAAGAGCATCTAAATGCTTCAGAGTATTTTGGTTTGTTTAATACTTTTACATTACATTAAATGTATTACATGATTCCTTAGTCTAAATGACTTAAGTATTAATTTCGAATGTAGGAAAAATAAAAACCAAGAAACACGTTAAATTAAAAGGTGTGTCTAAACATTTGTCTGGTACTGTGTGTACTATTTAAAAATATTATGAACATCCTGCTTTAAAACAGTAAACGGGAGTTTGTGTGTGAGCTTGATGGTGATTTGTGAGATTTGGTTTAAGAAATTGGGTTCCGTGATTTAGTGTTTCTGTTTGCGGGCCTATTGATCGCTGGGCCGGGGAGAGCATGTGTGCTGCAGCGTGATCGGCCCGGGAACCCGAGAGCTGTTACGGGAAACAATGATGGAGAAGGCAGGCGTGTGACATGTAGTAGTGATCAGCACAAGGACGATTTAGTACACACTTACACACACACTCACGCACACACACATATACACGCACTCGCTCATACGCATACATATTGAACGCTCCCTGTTCTCATCTTGCTCTTGTGATCGCTGTGCTGCGCTCAGGCTTGAGGCAGTGGAAAGTTATATCGACTACATTTGTCAGGATTTTTTTTCCCCTCGTCCTCGTCGTTCAGTCCTGGCACTGTACCAAACCGGCTATACCTGTTTCACTGGTAGATCACCACTGTGTTGCCTCATTTCTGCTGACTCATCTAGCCGGTCTGTGCAGTTGCAGCTAGGACAGCTTAAAGTTTAACCGACACTGCTTCACCTGTCTGTCAGGAAATTATTGTAATGGAAAAGCCATTGCTTCTTCAGCTACATCTCCGTTCACTGCCTCTGCATTCAGGCCTGTGTTGCTGCTGATGTATTTATGACAGCAAATGTAACAAATCACCCCTCAGAGGCCTGGTGCAGGGTCTGCCACAGTGATGTATTAGCCATACCTTTGGCGACTGTGGAGCACTCCACATCGCAGCCGGGTGGGAGGAGAGCAGAGCCTCCTCTATTAATAGCTCAATGCAGTGGCCTGTGGGGCTGGCCAATCTGCAGCAAGCCTGTGGCCAGAGCATAGGGAGGCGCTTTTAGAGCACCCGAGTTGCCCGCAAATTTATGGGAACTGCCTGGATTCATCAGTAAATGGCCGAGCCTGAGGGAGAAAGAATGTTTTCTTCTGTAAATATGATCCCAGGCTCTGAGGCACACACTGTACTCCCTGTACAATAGCACAGTTTATCAGCTGAATAATTATAGCACCCCACCTTTATCAGTTATATAGTTACATTTCTATCCCAGCGTCTGGAAAGGCATTCTTTTTTTACTGTCACACCTATTAGGCCTAGGCGATATGTTACAACTATTCTAACACATAATTTAAAAGCTTTTTAATAATATACAGTACCAGTCAGAACCTTAAATTCAGTGGATTTCATTATTTTTCATTGTATTAGGCATTGTAGATGAGTGCTAAGTCATCCAAACATTAAATTATTTAATAAACAACAAAGTGTTGTTTATGTATGTTCTATATTTTAGATTCTTCAGAATAGCACATGTTGCTTAGATGAAAGCTTTGCACATCTTGGCTGGATTCTCTCAGTCAGTTTTATGAGGTAGAGTCACCTGGAATTCAGGCTTTCAGTTAACAGCTGTGCTGAACTCATCAAGAGTTAATTACTAGAATTTCTTGTCTCTTAATGTGTTTGAGAGCATCAGTTGTAAAGTTGTGAAGAGGTAGAGTTACAGGTATACAGTGAATAGTGAATATTTGATTAATGTTTTAATCTATATTATGATAAGAACTACTTAACCAAGTAAAGGAAAACAATTACTTTAAGAAATGAAGGCCAGTCAATCAGAAAAAAAATGAAGAACTTTAAAAGTATCTACAAGGGCAGACCTCACAAGGACCATTAAAAACAATATGATGAAACTGGCTCCCATCAGGTCTGGAAAGGAGAAACAGGAGTTCCCTCTGTTGTACAGAATAAGTTCATCAGAGTTACCAGCCTCAGAAATGGCAAGTTACCGAGTATTTTGGTTTGTTTAACACTTTTAAGTTACTATAGATTCCTTATGTGTTCCTTCATAGTCTGAATGACTACAGTTTACAATGTAGGAAAAAAATAATTGTGCAGTTTAGTCAGTGTATATACACTGACACTCTCACTCACAAGATAAAACCTCACAGCTTATACAGGTGTACAGCCATTCTGTGAGGTAACTCTTTTTGTGATCAATTTATGTACAGATGTCCTATTACTTTTGTCAGCATGTTGGTGTAAAAAATGCATTGCAAAAGAGTGCAATCATATTGTATATGACCCTGGATTTTCATTGTTTTCCTGAAATGTTCCTGTTTTGTAGTATCACAGCATGAAGATTTTTTTTATTATTATGGAGATTGTAAGTGGATCTGTGGGCGCCACAGTAGGCCATTATAACCTCCTGAGAAATGCACCACACATTTCCTCTGTTTATTTTACCAGCATTGTTGAGCCTAGAGGGCATCCTTTTGCGTGGCTCTGTGTATCAGTTGGGGCATCAAGTCTTTAGGACTTCCGCTGTGAGCTGCATGCCCCAGCATCTAATCTGTCAGTAAACTCTATGAACTCTGATAATATAACCTGATATAACAGATTCCTGTCTTTACCCACACAGGTGCCCGTACCTTGCTGTCCGCCTGTCTGCTGCCATCCCAGTCTTTGCCATTGTGCTCTTCCTCTTCGTCATGGCCATGCTGCTGAGGACCAGCTTCAGTGACCCGGGCGTGCTGCCCCGCGCCCTGCCGGAGGAGGCCAACTTCATCGAGATGGAGATTGGTAAGTGTGTGTGATTTCAGGAATGTTGCAGTGCGTGAGGTTAAAGCAGGTTGGTGAACAGTGGCATGAATAGTGCAGGAGGCTGGTGGCGTAAGCTAGGTGGCGACAGGCTCGCTATGCTGATTTATTTATAATTTTTTTAAAGGTGGTGTTGTGCATTCATCCATGTGCTCTGATCTCATCCACCTCTTCCTACAAATCAGCAGGGTGTGTAGTGTAGCATCGTTGCTAGCTAACTGAGTCACTGTCCTTTTAAGTGGGGTCACTATTCCTTAGAGAGGACATATATACACTTTTTTAGGTATTGCCTCAACCTGAGAAGCTCTGATTCATCTGTACTCCACAGTGATGAGTGATCTGGGGCATTGCGTGCACAGTAATATTTAATTTTATAACTATAAAGAGGTTCTTTCAGCATTATATATACAGTATCAGTGTTTGCACAAACCTCTTCTCATTCAGTGTATATTGATTACTATATTAAAGCTATACAGGAACACATGTTACGCAAACCAGAATAGAAGTTTTATATTTTAGATTATTCTTAGAAGACACATCAAAGACAGTGGAATTACATAGTAAGAAATAAAAAAGTGTTTGTCCTCCACAAACCCTAAACCTGATGATGAAAAAAAAAATGGTGATTTAGTATGAGCTGGAGCTTCACAGCGTGAAGGAAAAGCAGCAACTGTTGTTCAGCACCTCCAGGAACTCCTTCCTTCAAGACGCTTAGAAAACTATTCCAGGTGACTCTCCCTCATTAAGACACTGAGATTAAGACACTTGTGGCTATTTAGAAGATTCTAATATGAATCTAATGTGTTCCTATATAGCTTTAATATAGTCTTTAATATTACATGACTGGTACACACTAAGAACAGTGAGTACAGATTTGTGCTTAAAAGGGTACAAAGCTTGTCGCTGGGGCTGTACCTTACATTGAGGTACAAAAAAGTACCTTTCAGTGAAAGTCCTTTGTTGTACCCATGGTTTTTGTGCCAGTAAAGATTATAATGATTATAAACATTATCATCAACTGAATATGGCTCAAAAACTTGATGATCCAAAATTGTCTGGCTTTCAAATAAAAAATGTGCAACTTAAATATATATTGTTTATTAGTACAGTGATACAGAATACTGAATGTACCTTTTGGCTGGTTAAATGGTACAAAGCTGTACTTATTGCTGTTAGAAATTACTCTGACCCTGTAAAGACTAATATTGTACCATTGAGGGTACAATTATGAAGAGTGTACCCTTGAGTACAAAAAAGTACTCATATCGTACCCCTTGTTTTTTTAGAGTGTACTGTACATTTGCATTTACATTTTTAAAGCTATAAGTGTAAATAGACAACTAACAGTGTTCATCACTACTCTACCTTCAGTTATGATGACCATCCACTGTGGCTTTGACACACTTCCATAAAGGAATTTCTTAAGCAATCTAGAAGAGCTGCTTCCCACACATTCTCCACTGTTGCCTACACAACATCTGCAGTAGTTCGATTTTTCTCCTTCTCTACACACAGTCCACCTACACTAGCTAGTATCTGAATGATCATGCTGGCCTGACAGAAGCTTACAGTGTCCTGTTTGAGTGTCCAGTCATTTTTTTAATGTGTGTTTTCCTTCCTGGAGAAAACAGAAGGGCTACATCCTGTCAAAATGAATTGCTAAACATTAGCGTATGACACATATTTGTGCATCTGAGCAATTCTTTTGGACTTCCAGTGTATTCATAGGAAAGCACGCTCCTTTACACAAACGCGCTGGTATGTCCTGCCTCGCCCATCTCTGCAGGGATAAAGCTGTCTGCAGTCGACCTTCCTCCTCCTCCTCCCCATCCTCCTCTTCCTCCTCCTACCAGCCCCCACCCTGCTATTGTTTGGTGGGCTGCCACTGGCTCTGCTGAAGATGCACGACCCGTGTGCGTTCTTTCGCTCCTCCTCTCTTCCTCTGCCTCTCCCTTGCTTATCCTCTCTCTCTCTCTCTCTCTCTCTCTCTCTCTCTCTCTCTCTCTCTCTCCTCAGCTCCATCAGTGGGTGTGGAGCAGAGGCAGGAAGACGGTAAATGACACAGCTGATTAATGGGCACTTCTGCTAATGGTCAGCTGTGTTTAGAAGCAGGGCGGCCACTGGATGTTTGGCATTGGACTGACCCACATGTGCTCAACTCTTGAGTGCTTTTGAAAAGGCTTGTGTTTCTAAGGGCGTTTTCACACTAATATTTTTGGTTTTTGAGATACGGATGTTTAATATCTATGGTCACATGTAAAAAGCTGATTTAGAGCCCCCTGAACATCATGAAATCTGTGGTCTTGGTTTCACTTCTAATGAACTCAAATGTGGTGGAAGCTATCCGATCCTGGTGCCACATGTGGGGTCGCGTGATTAGTAGAGATGCAGCGAAATAAAGATTTTGGGATGTTTTTTTAAGGTTTTTAATAGATGTATTATTTAATAGATGTATTATTGTCTTGTTTTTAATGAAAAAAAAAACATTTGCAAAATTACAATTAAAAAAAGATTTACTAAACAACAATACACTTTTATATCTCAGCAGGCATACCAATAATACACAATATATTTACCTCAGTAGTGCTATTCAAAAAATGCATGTACTTCAGTAGTGCAATTTTTGTCTTAAAGTTTCCTCAGTACTGCTACTCAGGCCACATTTAAGTGAAATTTACCCATACAAAGGCAGACTTTCAGCTACAAGCAGTCAGTTTGTGAAAAGGTAATACACTGAGTAAATTGATACCAAGAATGATTACCAAGTGATTCTAAAAGCTTTATTTTATTATGTTATTATGTTATGAGTTAAATGTAAAAATTAACGTTTCATTTGTCTTGTCACTCCCTGCTCTCTTCTACACTCCCTTCATTGTACACAAATCCGCTGTTAAAAAATCCTAACATTAGAGGGAGGCTGTAATATGACTTCCAATAAATTAGAGCAGCAGAGTGAGTGTATAAGTCATGTTTTAATAAACAGGTGTAAACTGGTGTTTGCTTTGAAACTGAAATAACGTTGCCTTAGAGATTCTCCTTGTAGAAATTCCGCTAAGCTTTCATTGTTCTTCACCTTTTGTGTATCTGTATCCATGAAGAAAAATGAAAAAGAATAAACAGATAAATCTGGGTTCAGATATTTAGCAAAAATCCACCCATAAAAGTGACACTGCAAATTGCGTTGTCGGTCCACTGTTTGGGTGGAGTTTCTCTGAGTGAAAGCAAACCAGTGATAATGAGCCTCTCCCTTAAACTAGCCCAGGATCTTGTGAACTCAAGTATTCGGGATGTGTATGAAAACGCCCTAATTGTTCCTTAGCTGGTCATGTTTTTCTTGTGAAGCTGGTCTGGTAACCCTTATTATTCCTCATGCTTTACTACACCCTTCGTATCCCCAGTTGAACTGTGTTCAAGTTGCTGCCGCACAGAAATCCATTACTCTCTGTGAATTTCCTTTCCGTCTCTGTTCCATTTTCAGAGCTTTAGTATGCTGCTCCTTGGGTTTAATGTGTGTGTCTGAGTGTTTGTGTGTGTGTGTTAGTGTGTGTGTGAGAGCTGGAGTGATTGCAGGAGTCGATGTGCTGCTAAATAGCGCAGGCATGTTGATGAAGAGGCCAGCTGCACTCTTCTGTCCCCTCAACCCATTAAAGGCTGGCACCTGAGTGAATGCTAATAGGATGCTTGGAGAAGGAAAAGAGAGGCAAAGACAGAGAAACAGCAAACTCTTCACACGGACTCGCACCATCTTCTGAACACTAACCATTCTGCCATTGCTAATGTGAATGCATCAGCAGCCGCAGCACCATTACACTGCTGGAAATCAAGTATGGCTAATGTGCACAAGGAAACAATTAGCCATTCATTGAATTGATTAAACCGTTAATTTACAATCTACTATGAAGAAATTAGCGGATTTGTTTCCTCCCAGCAAAAAGCTGCTAGTTCTTCTAGCAGCAGGAGTATTTCTGGGATTGTGCACTGAAATGTGGTATGTGTGTGTGGGATCTTCTGCATTGAATGTGATTTCTGACAGAGTTGCTTGTCCTTTGGCACGGACAATTTTTAACCAGAAGCTGCCAGTCATCTTCATTACAGGGCCCTATTTTAACGATCTTTAGGCGAGCTGTCTAATTTAGGTCAAGTCAGTGTGTCTTTGCTATCATAAAGACGGGAAAGTATGCCTTGCATGTCTCAAAACGCATAAAAGTTATGTACTATTCTCCTAATTAATCATGGTTGTGTTTTAGGAGTAGCGTACAATAATAAACCAATCAGCGTGTCACTAGCCATTCCCTTTAACAACCAGGTGCTCTTATAACAGGTAATAACAAAGTGGATCATAGATACAGCAGTGCCTTCCCGACATTGTAGAGGTTGTCTGTGTGTATGTGTGTGTGTGTGTGTGTGTGTGTGTGCGAGTTTCAGTGTAAAGGACATTATTGATGTGTGTGTTGGTGTGTGGCCTTCATTACCCTGTATCATCGTGTTGTGCATGTGAATGGAATTGATTTCTTCCTGCCATGCTAAAGCATTTTTACAGTTCAAAAACAGATATAAAAATGGCAAAAACAACCATCTTTATTCACATCTTATATAATTCAAATACACTGATGTGCCAAATGTTATGGGACACTGGACTAGTATTGTGTTTTATGATTTTTGCCATTTTATAATAAGTAATTCTACATCTGAGGTCAGGTTTAAAAATGTGAGAAATATACTTACCATGGTGCCATATGCACAGAAACATGTGATGAGTAGTGTTTCCTACCCCTTTAAAAGGACTCTAAGAAAATGGAAAGAAGTGCTACAGGAAGAGTCACGTCTGGCTGACCCACATGGAAACAACAGCTATAGCCTTTAGCTCAGATTAACATGATTGGGCTCAGTCTCAGTTTCATCAGAGAAGAGAAGAATTAGAGGTCTTACAGGTGACTTTATTAGAACTGCAGTAATACAGTCATTTATAAGATGATAAAACAAAAAAGCAGCTTGTCTGGGTCGTATAGCACAGCTACTGGACTACTAAACTATAGGGGTGTTTTAAAACTTTTGATGGTAGTGTATATGTATTTTTAAGCCAAGCAGAAGTGCATATTTTTTCTCCTATGTATTAATAGGAACACCAACTCCTTATTTTTCATCATATTTCATATATCACACTCCTACTCAAAGCCTGTAATAAATCCAGTAAATGGTTAGCACCTTACAGCATTTGCCTTCTGCACTACCCATATGCAAAGTGTGTAGATGCCAGTATTGCAGTCTTAATTAATGTCTTGTCACCTTTTCTTTTGCAGAAGCGGCCAACGGCAGCATCCAGGCTGGTCAGCGTCCTCCCCCGCGCATCAGAAACGTCCAGATAAACAACCAGATAGTAAAGCTGAAGTACTGCTACACCTGCAAGATATTCAGGCCTCCTCGAGCTTCCCACTGCAGTATCTGTGACAACTGTGTGGGTGAGTGGACCTCTGCTGTCTGTCTGTAATGTCAGGGCGCACCAGACTGTTTTATAGAAACCATTAGACGCAGCTCTGCAGCTCCCGCTGTGGGTGTGGACGTCTGCTGTAAAGCTGAATGCTAAACTCACACGTCTTGCTGGGTTGTTTGTGAGTTATTCTTCAAAAAGGCGTAGAATTGGATTTGTTTGCCTGTGTGTCGGCGTGCGTCTGTGAAGAGAAATGCTTAGAAGTGGTAAATTGCTTTTCTTTCTTTTTTTGTTAAAGCTATTGAGGCTTGTTTTCTTTTTTCTTTCTTTCTTTAGAGATTTGATTAGAGCTTGTAGAGACTGAGAGGAAGAAAAAAATATATAAAACAATATAAAAAAATATATATATATAAAATCTTCTAATATATTGTTTTTGTTCCTTGTTTTCCTGTTTTGTTCTGGTTGATGCTTTAGAAATAGTTCACTTTTAGTCTCGGAGGGAATCGGCTCTAAATCTGCGTTCTCACAGCATCATATGCAGTATGAGGCATGTATATGAGGCATATTAATGGCAGCAAGAATGGCAAAAAACTGTATTATAATATGACATTTTAAATTCTGATTAGGGCCACTATAGTATATTGTGTTGATACGTTATTCTGGACTGCTTCATTAATATTCATGTGAATTATGACATAATGTGACCTAATGGAAAAGGGAAAAAAGGCATAAAGATGAAATGGATGAAAGCAACGAGTGAAGTTTCCATTAGTGGAATAGTGAGGTAACATATCACATAAATATTAGGAGTAATTCACTTTGCTGAACCGCACCAAGGATGCAAGCTGAAAACTTGAGGGTGAAAACTCCCTTAAATACCATCTTCCAGGTTCACTTTTTTAACGAAAATTCATGTTGGCTTGCTGGCCATTGTTTTACCTCACTTTCAAGGTAACAACACACAAGTTACACAGGTACGAACATTCTCAAGCCATCCCTTGAGGTAATACTTCATGAGCACCTTACATACTGCTGTCCCATAATGTTTAGCATGTCTGTGTATAAGGTGCAGGTATGCATTGAAAGAGGTGAGCTATGGACTGAGATTGCAGAGCACAGTAAAGGCTCGGATTCTTTCTCTCTGCAGAGTCATTGTGGACACAGGGCCGTTTGTCTGGGCTGTGTGCACCTGCTGCACTCCGTCTGTTCACACACACACACACACATACACATGGAGTAGGCCTTGCCAACCTTTTTTCATCGCTGATGCCCGGGGGCTAGGTCTGCTGTCGAGTATGTAGGCCAAAAGTAGAAAGCCCTTGATCTGAAGCAGTGCACGGTTCTTTCAGGTCTGAAGGCTGTGGGTGTTCTGTGTTGGTAATTTTCTGTTGTTAATCTTTGGGAGACATTATGAAATATTGCATGCTCCTGTTTTCCTGCTGCAGGGATCTTGCAAAACGTATTTGTTGTTTCTGTTGGTATTAATGATACACATAAGCTTAGCATGCGCAGATCGACAGGAGAAGAGTTCTGTTTGCATTTTAGGGTGGTATTACCACTGTAGATGGTTTGCTGTTATATGAGTTATATGAGACTGTGTTCACATCATGTAACAAAGCTGGAGGTAGAGTGAGGTAGAGATCCATAGTAAATACACACACCAAACTGCATCTTAACCCTGAAAAAATGAGCACAACTTAAACGTATTAATTTATGATTATTTATCTTGTTTTACATTGATTTTAAGATATTCAACAGCATTATCACACTTCACAAATTTTGTCTAAATCGTAAACACTTAGTAAACATGAGACCTTTTCCTTTTAGTCTATTTCTGTAACAGCAGAGCAGTGGCAGAGATGGCATTAGTCGTTAGCTGTACTAAATATCTGAGTAATATACCAGCTTAAACCACACCTGCAAAATGCAGCTCAGCTCAAATTTGTGGTGTACACCTGATAGATGGGTCAGATTGAGGTCGGTTTACGTTCTCACCAGAAAACAACCCACAAGACCACCTTCACTTAATGGCCTGTCCAGTTGTTTTGGTCAGCATCTCAGTGTGATTCCTGTATTCACACCTGCCCAAACGATTTGCACCAAGAAAAACCCTGAAAAAAAGTTTTTTCTAAACCTGAGATCCTGTTTACACCTAGTCAATGCATATTATCTGGATTGTATCATGTTAACATGTTATGGTGTTAAGCAGGACACAACTTACAAACATTAGCATACAGTAGAGGAAATGCATAGAGAAAGTGCTACTATCTTTATCAAAATGACTATATTTTAATAAATGTTCATAATTTACAAATTCAGTGTAAATTAAGTGCTGGAATATGCTATATATTTTGTGTATATCATGTGTTTGTGTGTGTTACTTTACAGGAGAAAGTCATTAACATAATAGTTAACATAAACTATAGAAACTAAAGAATATTATACGCAAGTATTTTATAACATTGAGCTATTGGGCTCTTTATCTGGAATTATTTACACATGCATAGCTGTTATAGGGTTCAACTGCTTGAAAGACAGCTAAAAACCTTCAGAAATGAAAAAATGTTTTTATCATCGAACAGAAGAGGTTCATATGTATGTGTGTTTTTTCTTTGAAAACTTGAGTTTGTTACAAATGTAGCATTGTATTATTTTATCATTGTCTGATTAGTTCTGTCTTTCTTGTCTTTTCTTGGTCAGATGTGTAACTCTACTGTCTTTCTCTGTGTCTGTCTTTCTTTTTCTAGATCGTTTTGACCACCACTGTCCGTGGGTTGGAAACTGCGTGGGGAAGAGGAACTACCGCTACTTCTACCTGTTCACCCTCTCCCTCTCCCTCCTCACCATCTACATCTTCACGTTCGACATCGTCCACGTCGCGCTGCGTGAGTCTCATGTGGCTGAGTGTGTGTGGGGGTGGGGCCTTGCGGAAATTAAATTTTCATATCAGCAGAGATCTGTGAAGATGAGGACACAGATCGATCCTTTCGGGCTGTTAATGTTAATGTTAATGAAAGGCCTCGGCTGGCAGGGCGTGTCAGATACCCGTGTGCTTTTACCATGCCGACAGTGAGCAGTGCAGCAAACGCCAAGTAATAAGCTATCACAGGCTTATTAAAGCAGGAGAAGGTTCCAGATCTTCTGAAGGCCCCTGATGCGCTTCAGTTAACGGCTGGATGACATGCCTTGCCTTTCATCTTCCTCTGCTTCTGACTGCTCCCATGCAAAGACAGCAGGAGGCAGACGGGCGGGCAGGCAGTGAGGGAGGGAGGGAGTAAGGGAGTGATGGAATAAGTGCGATAGAAGAAGAAGGAGAAAGAGAGAGAGACAGTGCACAGTTGCCAAGCAGTGCTAGAATTCCACAGTGTGCCGTAGCCGACCGAATAGACTTGAAGTCTGGCTAATTAGCTCAGAGCCTGTGATCGCAATTTAGGGCGTAGCTCAGGCTGAATGTCAGCACTAATTTTAAAGCATGATTTTTTAATGTTAGATAATAAGTGAGGGGAATACTGATGAGCAGCGCTGGCATAATGAGCCCAGGCTGGGTGCGTGCTGGGGGTTAGATGAAAGTTTGACTAGGTGTGTGGGTGGGTATATATGTGTGGGATGTCGTTCTGTGAGGCTTCTCTCGTTTAATAATAAAAGAAAGCGAGAGAAAGAGATGTAAGAAGATGTACAGTGTCTGTGTACTGGATTTCGTGGGTTTAAGAACACTGTTTGAACAATAAACAATGTTTTATTTCTACAGGATCGATGGACTCTGGATTTTTGAACACTCTTAAGGAAACCCCTGGAACATATCCTTTCATGTGAGCTCTGATTAAGCTCTAACAGGACAGTACTATAGAACATTGTTCTTTAATTCTGGTCCTGGTGCCCCCCTGCCTGGTACAATTTAGAGGATTTTCTCCTTTAACACACTTTAACACATTCCCTGTAACTCTGAAAGAGCTTGTTAATCATCATTATAAGGATATGAGCAGGGCTTTATAACTTTGTAATACATTTTCACACAAAATAAGGCTTGCATTTTTTATGTAGAAGTTTATTACATTGTTGAGAAGCACATAATCATCTCTGATAATCATAATCACCTGTTTCAGCTTATAAAAGCCTTACACAGCCTGTATGATTCTCAGATATTAAGCCTATAAAATATGAGTAGTCACATTTTTGCCCAATGAGATTTGTTGGCGCAGTGATATAAACTTAAAACAGTGAGTGAAAGGTCGTTCATAAGCTGCAAAGGTTATGATAGGGCAGAAAAACAGGCAGTGCTGCAGTACACTGATAATTATACAGTAAAGTTGCTAGTAACTATAACTATTATATAAGCCTGGATAAGTTTAAATTACTTAAATAAGGTTGTAGGTTATTGCTATAATTTTATTAAGCTATGTTTACTGATTTTTTCATGTTATTTAGTTAATTATACTTAAAACGTTAAGTTATTATGCCTAAATTGTAACTTTTTGTGAAATCAATTTGCACAATAATTCTACTAAGTATTTTATGTCTAGGTGAATAATTTGGATTAGTCTAATCAAAATTATTCAGACCAAACAGCCCAAACGTTATTACATGCTAATTCAACTAAAAGATATCACTTTGAATTTAAAGTATATATGTGTCCAATTCAAAATAGTTGAGTACTGTTTGGAAATACCTTTTTTTAACATAAAACTGTTTAATTTATTCAACTTCAGACTAATTGTGGGTTTACAGTGTACTAGGATATGACTG
Source organism: Astyanax mexicanus (assembly GCF_023375975.1). Taxonomy (NCBI): domain Eukaryota; kingdom Metazoa; phylum Chordata; class Actinopteri; order Characiformes; family Acestrorhamphidae; genus Astyanax; species Astyanax mexicanus. The sequence continues at coordinate 48,818,373 of NC_064417.1, forward strand.
TCTTTGAGTGCACTTGTTCCACACAGCAGAATTATTGTAAAAGATTCCCATCTGATTCCTTTTATTTATTTTTATGAATAAAGGTTAATCTACAGTTACAGTAGATACAGGAATTATAAGTCATTAATCATTTAAGTCCAATTTAAACTGACTAAAATGTACGTGTGAAAACACATTTAGATACATTTGGGAACAATAACGTTGCTGTTATAAACTTGCTGAGTCATACTGTACTCAGGTCTAACTTGAGTCAAGTTTTATTGGTCTTATCACATAGTAAAGTGATTAGCAAGTGTTGCCAAGGTTCTATCATGACGTAAAGCCTGGTGTGTGGTCAAAGGTCTGTATATAAAGAATATTATGATGGCTATGAACTGTAACCTTAGTCTTGTTTAAAAAAACAGAATTATTTCTGATATTGTTTTTTTTTTATATATATATTAAAATACATTAATGTTTCAGAACTGTGGAACCTTTTTGATCTTTGAACAGAAAACACCAGAGTTTGTTTGAATACATGGAAACAATCCCATCATATCAGACCAGACCTATCAACTCTGAACATACACTGAACACACTGTACACCAGTCAGATTGATTCAGAGGGCTGTTGCTTATAATACCATGTCCAGTAAATGTAAATGTAATAGCTAGTGAACGTATTATTGGATGTTCATGCAAAGCAGACAGGAAGATCAGTGTGACTGTGTTCACTGTGTTATTTCCTTAACTCTTCACCCCACTGTAATCGAGGTCCTGGTGTGTTTCTTCACGCTCTGGTCTGTGGTGGGACTGACCGGCTTCCACACGTACCTGATCTCCCTCAACCAGACCACGAATGAGGACGTGAGTGCTCTATACTGAACATTAACTACTGCAGTAAACACAAAAACACAACAAACTTTCAGGAACAATCTGTAAAATGTCTGCTGAAATTTGCACTTTACTCACAAATACTGTACCAGTCAAAAATGTGGTCTTTTTCTTTCATGGTAAATGAATACTGAAGTCATTCAGACTATGAAGGACCATGTAATGAATCTTGTAGTAACTTAAAATTGTTAAACAAACCAAAATACAGTATTACAGTACACAGTATTTAAAAATGCATTCAGGTGCTTTTATCTGGGGAGCAGTTAACTTGCGTTTTTTTAGGCTGGTAACTCTGATTAACTTATCCTGTGCAACCTAGGAAACTCTTGCTCTTTTCCCAATGAGAGCCAGTTTAATCATAATGTTTTTTGTGGTCTTTGGCACTGTACTTGAGGAGTTAGGTAGTCCTTACCATAATATGGATCAGAACATTACTCAAATAGGGCTATTCACTGTATACCAGCTCTACTTCTTCACAGCTTACAAATTATGCTCTCAAACACATTAAGAGGCAAGAATTCAATAATTAACTCTTGACGAGTTCAGCACAGCTGTTAACTGAAAGCCTGAATTCTAGGTGACTCTACCTCATAAAGCTGACTGAGAAAATCCGGCCAAGATGTTCAAAGCTGTCATCTAAATTAGAGGTGTTACTTTAAAAAATCTAAAATCTAAAACATATCCTGATTTATTTAAAATAATGAAAAGAAAAAAAAAAAAACAATTGTCGTACTGTTTACATAGTATACTACAATGCAAATGTGCAGGTTTATTGTTAAACTATCAGTGTCTTGAATATAATACTGGATTTTAAGTTTTGTGGCTCTTGCAATGACAGTAAAGGTAATTCTATATCTAATTTTAATGTACCTGCCTCAGCAGAGTACTCGCTGCTGTCACATGACTGCAGAGATGACAGTATGCGCTGAACTGTGGTAAACTCTTCGAGGCGTTAAAACTAGTCAGCTGTCACCTTGGCAACAGTGCTGTCGAAGGCTGGCTTGTAGGAGAGAGGGAAAACTATTGAACGTGAATTTTTCTACCACTGTGTAACTGCAGTACACTCTGCTGTACACAAACACACACACTTTCCTACACATGCACTACACACATCCTTACACTTGTAAAGAGCTGACCTTGTGCTTTGTATGTGTGTGTGTGTGTGTGTGTTGGAAGTGTTCTGCAGCAGGGAGGTTTATTTATGCTGGAGAATAGTGATTTCCTGATCTGACTGCAGAGTAGTTATGGGTGGAATTCACTTTTTTCTACTGTCTTTTAATATTACTGTGATCTTCGGTAATATTTGTGTAATATTAAGAGTAAGCTGCTCAAGGACTGCAGAAGATTTAAATGTTAAAGCCCTCACAAATTTTATCAATGAAGTGTGGAGCTACTTTGAGGTTGTTAAGGGTGTAAAAATAGGCCACTATCGCTAACATTGTAAGCCTGTTGGGAGCATCGGCTAAAAGTGCTGTATTTTGGAATTCTGGGGGTGAATGGTTCCCAACTTTTCCTAGGGAGGTCCTGATGAGAGCCAGTTTCATCATAACGTGCTATACAGTATAACTATTATATTTCCCAACTGTACTGCAGAACCTGTAGTTCTGGAGCTGTTGCACGTTCACACTTTACTGACTGTAATGATTCATTTATAACGCTCCCTGCCAGCACTTTATCTATCATGTCACTGTTACTGTGCACAGAGTGAGAGAGAGAGGGAGAGAGAGAGTGTAGAAAGGGATGGTGGTGGTGTGAAGTGGGGGGGGTTGATGTTTTTAGTTGACACATTAGTACTTGTCAGTGTGTTGTTTGTGTGAATGTGATCTTGCTAATAATAGACGTATCAATACCTGCCGACGGTGGTACAGATCACATACACACACACATACACACACACAAACGCACAAACACCCAAACATATGCACACACACACACACACAGAGGGTAAGGGTAAATGGCTGGTGATTTATCGAGAGGCGTGGATGTAAAGGGCACCTTCAAACATGAGCCTGAGCTTCTCTCCGAGAGCAGCTCCTATTTTTACTGCAGGAGAAAGTGACAGCTCGATGGAGTCTTTTGTCTTTTCATAATAAGGCCCATTTCTAATTTAACCACAGCTGCGCAGAAATAGAAGTCATTAAAGCTCGGTCCTATTATCCACTGCTTTTGATTCATACTTAAATTCACATCTAGGAAAAGATAAAAGACTCCTCGCCAGCGCCAGAGCGGCCTTGTCTTACTCCCAGAGACGTGCATTCTTTAATTCCCTGACTGCGTCTGTTTTTACTAGGTCAAGCCAAACCCAGAGGGACTTACGACTAAAACTGAAACAGCGCTTTTGAATAAGATATAAGTAAGGCAGGAGGGAATTGTTTTGCCCAGGCATCTGTTGGAAGTGCCAGCTCCTAGCCTGGAGCAGCAGCAGCAGCTCAGCAGTAGGAGGAATATGAGAAGACAGTAGAAGCTTTGAGTTTGTTGGCTCTGTGTTGCGGTCGCTGGCAGTGTTATTTTCTATACAATTTTAGTTCTTAGTTCCCAATGCTCTGTGTCTTTGCTGTGCAGATAAAAGGCTCGTGGTCGGGGAAGAACAGGATTCAGAACCCATACAGCCACAAGAACATCATCAAGAACTGCTGTGAGGTGCTGTGTGGCCCCACTTACCCCAGGTAGGAATCATACCGACCATGTATTCACAATGTAAAAGCAATTTTATGAACAGTTTATTTACCTAAACCATTTAAAATGTCTTATCAACACTCTTAGCATCCACTTAAAATAACCTGGCATACCATAGCAATTATATAGCAACACCACAGCAACCACATAGCAACCACTTACATATTTCTCAGCAACACCCTGGCAACCATTTAAAATGTCTTAGCAACACCGTAGCATGAACATAAAAAACAACAAACCAGCAAACCATAGCAACCACCTGGCATACCATAGCAATCATATACCAACACCATAGCAACTTTAGATTAAATTTAATTTAAATTAGGAGGACCTAATTGTATACTGTAGCTAAACCCATTTTCTTTCTTTCCTTGCTTCTTTTTTCCCTTTTTTCTAGTGTGTTGGACAGAAGAGGGCTGATGTCTGTAGAAGCTCCTAGCTCCACCTCTTCCCCACCCACTCCAGACAATGCAGCCACTAAGAGCAACCCAGCTACCCCCAACACAGTACGTAAGAATTTATATAAAGGACCATGTATACTTCATTTAAGAATGACATTTTCTGCTGAAGGAGGGAAGGTTATGCCATGTGGGAATAAATGTGACAATGATATAAATCGATTTAAATGTACCCAACCAACTACATGGGTTTTCACAACACCTGAGCAACCATCTGGGATACTAGAGCAGCTATCTAGCAACCACCTGAAATACCATAACTTTCAACAGTACAGCACTCATTTAACAACCACTTAGTAACATTACGAATACCACCTTGCAACCACTTAGTAACATCATAGCATTCACTACAAATTACCCAGCAACACCCCAGCAACCATCTGGGATACCATAGCAATTATATACCAGCACCAAAGCAACCATCTAGCAACCACTTAAATAAAATCTGAGCAAGCCCCTAGCAACCATTTAAAATATCTCAACAACTCAATAGCATCCGTTAACAAAAAAAAACTAGCAATATCATAATAACCACTTAGTAACCGCTTAAAAAAATCTCAGCAACACCCTAACAACCATATAAAATGTTTCAGCAACACCATATCATCTGCTTAAAAAATCACCTAGCAACACCACATTTGTGTGTACTTCTCAGAAATTTGTTTTATATGGTTTATACACACAAAAAAATATTCTCTAGAACAGTGCATGTCAACCCACATCTTAATAATTTAACTTTCTTAAATTTATTATCGTCTAATGAATTAATTTCTTCAGACAAGTGTAGTCACTCACAGGAAATTAAACTTATTTATTTAAAAAAATAAAATGTATTTAGTTATTATTATTTTTAAAGCCCTGATCCAACATACTGTATCATTAAAGATCTTCTGTTTGCGACCTGTCTGTGGTTCCCATTGTGCTAACTGTCGCTCTCTCTACTAATCTACAGAAAACCACAGCTCCTCTGATTCCCAACGAACACACTCCCGATGAGGCGAAGCCCGGCATCGGCACACCCCCTCAGAAGACCAACGGCAGCATCCCGAAAGAGGGGAAACCATCCAGCCCCAGAGGCGCTAGCCCTAAAAGATCCCCCGCCCCTATTGTTGTAAAGGAGTCCGCCCACTAGACCTTCGCTGCGAACCTTTGAACGCGTATTTTGAAGGAACTTGAAGGAACGTTTGAACATTTTGAAGGAGCGGCGGCTTCTGGAACAGACACTCTCAGACAGGCTCAGAGCAGAGGCTGCTCATCGGTGGCCACGACCAGACAAACTTAAAGCCTCAAAGCTTCTCCACTTTTGTAGAAGTTTCTGAACATGGCTGCCTGAGCTCCTCTCTCACTGCTGAAAGCCTCTGGAGTCTTCTGAAGATTTCTGGAGTCACCTCGCCACCTTCTGTTCTTCTGCGAAAACGCTGCATGACCAAACACACGCAGAAGAGAAACGGCAACAAGCTGACTTGCGTTTTTGTTGATGGTCCACCTGCAATGCTTTCCTTGTTTAAGTACGGCCACTAGCCAATCGCCAGTCGTCAATGTACCATCAGAACTAACGCACACCATGTAGAACATCCTGTTCTAGATTCTGTAGAAGGTCCTATGCAACACACAAATATATGGTGGCTGTTCTTGAAGACGGCGAGTGAAATACTGAGTTCAGACTGGCATCATATTATTCTCAGACTGGGAATCTGAACATCGGACTGGATGTTTATTTATTTGAACGGTTGTGGTTCTCCATTGGTGCGACCGCAAAGGCACCCTGCTTCCTACATTCTGATCTGTTTTGAGTTACCCATTGTAGTCAATGAAGTGAGCTTCATGGAGTTGTGACTTCTGTTTCTTTTTCTGTTTTGTAAATGTTGTATATGGAAATAGTGAAAGCTGTGGTGCTTTTACAGAGACTTATGGTCAGGGCAGAAGGTTTCGGGACGGTATATGAAGGACGTGCGTACACAGCTCTTGTACTGTGTTTCAGAAAGCTGTTTGTATGTGTATAACGGTACGTGTCCACTTTCCACTTTGCCTCACCGGAACCTATTAATATACAATAGTTGCACTGCATTGGGAGCAGACTAATCAGAAAAGTAACATTTAATTTTCTATCAACTGGATACGGTATGAGCACCGCAAAGGGCCATATCTTGCACCCTGTGCAAGGCACGTCGCAATGCTTATTGCTATCGTACACCCTGCTAACAGTCTATTTTCACGCCTTCCATCTGCAAATAGCAACCGTGCTTGTGAACATATCTATGCTGATGGGTGTGGTGGTCTTGAGAAAAGGTGTGTTCATGTACATTTCTGCTGTATTATTATCTTGGCAACATGTAGATATGTTGTAAAAACTTTGCTGTTCCCTTAAATTAGTCCCATAAATTCAAAGCGTGAACGAGCAGGTTAGATTTCTCTCCCGAGAAACGTTGGACACATCTAGGTAGCTGCATCAATAAAATAGCAATCCGCCAAAGTCAGAGCTTATCTGGCTCTTAAAGGGAATGGCAAGTGACACGCTGATTGATTTATTTCACTTTAAGTCTAAAACCAAAACAAATTGTGTGTTTAAAAACACACATGATTAAATAAGAAAATGAGTACATGCCTTTTGCATTCGTTTTGAGCTGTGCAAGGTGTACTTTTCCTGTCATTATGATAGCAAAGACACACTGACACACTTTAGATCAAGCTGCACAGTGCACGGTTGTTAGCTCGCTTAATGATCTCTAAAATAGGGCCTATAGTGTCTAGCCAGTTGGAGAAGGATGTATTGGTACATCACATAGGGCTATATATTTGGAAGCACCTGGCTAAACAATATGTATCACTAGGCAAGCATTACATTTTAATATATATATTTACGACACATTGCAGTACTGTATTGATATATATTTATTGTGCGTTTTTCATTCAGATTCTAAGAACACTGTTAAAACACATCATGTGCATACAACTAGATTAAGGAACCCCTGTCTTTTAGCAATTTGCACATGCAAACTATAAATATATGAAACGTGATTTTGTGTTTTTGGGATTCAATACAGTATTGCACAACATATTAATACAATACTTCAATATATCGATATTTCTTTACGTATTTATTTAAAATATTGTGAGCTGATATCGACAATACCTGGATTTTCAGAATAAGATTAGAATATGATTGTTTAAAAATAGTACAAATAAGATTGCCTCTTACTTAAAGACTGTTTCTTTAACTATCAAACATTTAAAAGAGGCAAAAAAACAGCTAATGTTAAGCATAAGTAATGGGCTCCGACAATGGGCAATATGTTGATCAGCAAAAATGGTTGAGGTCATGTTCATATATTGAATCATTTAGATTTATTAGAATATAAATATAGTTAAAATATGCCTTCCTTGAGATACCTCAGATCCTGTTTTTTTGTTTTTGTTAATATCCTGTTTGTTAACAGATCTTCCAGCGTACAGTGAGCCGAGAGTGCAAGTGGACTCGTACCGTTAAGTATTAAAGCGTAGAGGTTGGCCTGTTGTTGACAGACACTAGTAACAGTGCCTTATGTAAAAGCTGCACTATCTCAGACAACTAAGGCCATTCGCTGAAAAACCCTCGGAATTTCCATGTTCATATACTACCCAGAATAGTGTATATTGTATATTGAGTATTAGAGATGGCTTCTCTTTTTGTCTTTCTTATTTATTTTTTTTTTATTTATCAGAGCACCAATGATACCTTGACAAGCAAAAAGAAAAAGAAAGCAAGCCATGGTGTATAATCATAGTGTACATAGTGTAAAAACATTCTGCGAAGCTGTGGACGTTCTGAAGAAAGTGGATGAATTTGCCTCAGTAGTCGTTTAGGCCTGTCACGATAAATGCTAAATATATTATTGCTAATTTTATTAATATTACGATAATATAATAGCATTATAATGCATTTGCACCCTTTTCAATATTAACAATATTCAGACACGGGTTTAAAATATATGTGTATATACATATATTATTTATTTATTTTTATTTTTTTTAATTAAAGCAGCAGTCCCAAAGATTTAGTTTCTTTTAAATTGAAAATTTCTGTAGTATTTTTGATTTAGAAGTTGTAATGCTGACAGTGTCCTGACATGATCTAATCTAAATCTATTTATTCTAAAAACAGAAACAGAGTGGTTTGGTAGGTTTGTAGGATGTACAGTAATTGCTTTCTACATTTTGACAGTATTTCATACCGCCTCTAAATCCCTCAAATCCCCCAAAACACACAGATTGTCGCTTTAACTATTAAACATAAATTAAACATGCATGTTCATGGGCTAACCTTACTAAGTAATGGCCTCAATGGGACACAATGCACAATATCTGCATCAGCAAAACCGATTGAGGTCATGTGCATATGTTTATGTTATGTTTAATGGTAATTAATATATCGTAATTATCGTGACAGGTCTAGTGGCCATGCTCCTTTCTACTGCAACTAACTGCACTGGACTGGACTCATTTAATGAGGTCATCCCAGAACTGCCTCCACCAGCTTCATCATCTTCTTCATCATCACCATCATCTTTCTCCTCCTCTCCTGGTCTTTCATCTTTAGGCAATTTCCGTTCTGTTATTGTCCCTTTCTCTCCGTCCTGCAGTGAGCGAGCGATATAATCACTCTAAGCTCTAAGCTGAGCATCAGTGCTGTGAAAGGAAGGGAACGGATGGGTTTTAGTTCTAATAATCTCCACACATCTGTCCGCGTCACGCTGAGGGACGACCCAGAGGGAGCTGATGAACGTGTTTACAGTGCCTGACCTGCAGAGGTGAAGTGAAGGGAGGGACACTAAAGAATGTGTTAAATGATGGTGGGTTTAGTGGGGGACGTATTTAACCCGAGCTAGTCTGTGATCTGTGCAAGTGTCTTTTTTAAAATTATTTTCTTTCTACATTATTCTGCTTCTTCTTCTTCGTTTGTAAGGTAGAATAGAGCCGCCCTCTGTGTGCGTGCTTATGGAAATTGTTTGTAGAAGGATGTTGTTGGTGTACTATGATGAATGACTGCAATTAACATTTACGAAATTCGTAATAATTACTAAAGCCTACGGAATGTTGTATGCCGAATTTAATTTGTGGCCTACTTTTTTTGTGCAAGCCGGAATGAAATAGAGGACAGTTTATGATTTATGTTTTTTTTTTTTTTTTGCGCTATGCCTAAGCGGAATCTATTTTTTATATGTGAAAAAGACGAAGAGCAAGCAAGACAGTATTTGTGTTTTTCATTAAAAGAGGACTGTATGCCTGTAGAGCTCAGTGTAGAAACCACATTGAGTCAGGGCGTTTTCACACCTGAAAGTACAGACCTGGGTTGGTTTTGGTTTTGCACTTCAATTTAGCGACTACATTAAAGAACTTTGCTGAAGTTCCATCACCATTGTGGGATGCACACATACTCCCTATACTTGACATTTAATGGGATGTATGAATGAATGAAGTTACTCTTATATGGCATTTTTCTAGATGCCCAAGTATATTTTACAATCACCTTTTACAAACTATCATTTACACTCAGCACTCATCAACACACACTGGTGAGAAGCAGCAGCCAATCATGCACAGCATACTCTCAACCGGAAACCCCGTCCACTTAGAGGACTTCATCTGGGACAGAGGAGCTGACCCAGAACAGAGTGCCAATCCATATTTGGGCATACAGTCGTACACACATTCACACTAGGACTATTTAAAGTACCTGATTTACTTGATTCTACCTTGTTTAGTCCAAATTAATGTTGCAGGTGTAAACAGTGCAACAAACCACAGTCTGGGCGAACAGACCAAAACGGTCTGATTTACTTGCAGTATGAAAAACACTTTTTATAGATGGTTTAGTCTTTTGTCACCCATTAAAGAACAATGAAAAAAGAAAAATACTGGTGTTGTGCTAAAATCCGACTCCCCTTGGCGTCCACTCGCATCACTTCACAGTATGGATACAACGTATAATGCTGTACTCCTGTATCTACTGTAACTGTAGATTATTAACCCTTATTTATATACAGAAATAAAAGGAATCCAAAGGGAATTTGATTAATACACTCGTTCTGCTGTGAGACGCTTCGAATGCTTCGAAGTGTGTATGATTTTGGCAGGGAGGCTGAATTCAGCACAACACCTGGAATGGTAACTTGCTGTAAACTAACATCTGATGCATCTGACCCATCTGACGCAGTTTTTTTAGTGCACTTAGTCACTAAACTTCAGTGTGAAACCAAAACTGACAGTGGAAAAAACCCATGAAACTTGGTTCACACACTTTCAGGTGTGAAAACACCCCAAGTAAAAACTGGTCCTTTCTGAAAGCTTGTAGGTTTTATTAGATATTTTTGCATGTTAACTCATTTGCGTATGATTTTAAGAGCCTTCTCCATTTGTTCGCAGTCTTATATTTTCATCTGCACCTTGAAGATCCAGTAGGGAATCGCTGCAACCAGCAGGCCACAGTCTGTGCTGCTTTTCAGAGGCCTTTGTCTAGAGACAGCAGGACAGGACAGAACAAATTAGTCAATTCTTGTATTAGACTTAAAGATGAATTGCTCAAATTGGTATAATTTAGTGATTTTTTTAGTTATGCTTATTGATACACTATAAAATGTTTATGTTTTGCTTATTATATCTGAATCTGCCCTTGTTGTGTATCTAAAGGCTTAAGAACCTGGATGATCACTCTGCACTGCTACTGTCCCCAGAGAGGGTCTGAATCTGATTCTGTCCAGCCCAGAGGTTGGTAGTGTTTGTCACGGTAGCTGTAAATTGATAAACTACGTGAAGTTTGAATTCGATTAGCAGTATGTCCTAATGCCAAGCCGTTCTAGGGGTTAATATATATTGGAAAATTAGGAAATGAAGGTCCGCTCTAGATATATGTTTACAGTGTATAATGTATACAATATATAAGATAACATCACGAGTTGAATTATGATCACTTTTCTTTGTATTAACACTGTGATTCTCCCATACTTCACTTCTTTTTACATGCTGGATTGGTGTGTGTGTGTATGTATGTTCATTAAATTATACCAAGTCTTATTAATATTATTCACACTTGTTGCATCATAAATATATATACCCTGATATACACTGTTTCTTTTGAAATTAAGAGTATTAGACAACGACTGGTTATGAATTGAATGGAACGACAAACTGTGTTTTAAATTCTGTGACGGTCAATGCAGGAAAGTACAACACAACCAGACTGGAACATGTTCAGCAGTATCCATGCAGCCTGTCTGAAACACTAAAACTGATAAAGCTACTGACTAACTGACATGAGTTTCACTTTAATTTATTGAAACAACAAACCAAAACTTCAAACTATCCCTTATATTTGACAATATTTAATTAACTTTACATGTCCTTACTTATCTTAAGTTCAGAACAATAGTGTTTTATACCATTGCTTTGCTTGATCTGATATTATTTATTATAACGTTTTTTTTTTTTTTTTTTTTTTTTACCAAGACAGAGGTGCAATGGTGATTGTATGTGGTGGGGTCAGTTTTGCTTGGGCACCGCTGCAGCATTGCTGTAGGACTGCACAATAATGGGACAAACTGATTTTGTAATATTTTCACCACATTTTTCAGTGATCTAACATGCCATGATATTTATAAACCAGCCTATATATCATGCACTAATAGAGACAATGTAATAATAGATATTGTTGTTTCGATATAATTAGACACAATATATTATAAAATATTTTGTTTCTGGTGGCAAAACAATAAAATATAAAATGTATTTATATAGCACTTTTAAAAACTGACAAATACAGTGAAAGTAATTAAAAATTCCTAGTTAGACTTCATTTAATCTTTGTATACTTTGAATAATGATGACATACTTAGATACTGGTGCTGGGAGTGGGTGGATGCCAATGTTTCTGTGTCTATGTTACTTTCTGGCTCTCTTCCTTTAGTTAGACTGTTTTATTCAGACCTGCCGAACTCCTTTTCACAATTTACAGCTTTTAAAATGTTGCATACTGCACATTACTACAACAAAGAATGTACAGTATTAATCTTACTAGTGCAAGTTTAATAGGTTAGTATACAAAATACACTGCCTGGCCAAAAAAAGGTCACACACTCTAATATTATGTTGGACCGCCTTTAGCTTTAAATGTAGGATAAGCTTCTGCAATGTCACAAGATTTATTTCAATCCAGTGTTGCATTAATTCATTTTTCTCCAAGATCTTGCAGCAGCATTGATGATGGTAGAGTCTGACCACTGCACAAAGCAGCTCTTCTCCATCCAGCACATCCCAAAGATTCTCAATGAGGTTAAGATCTGGACTCTGTGATGAACTCTCTCTCAATCCATGTGTGAAAATGATGATCTCATGCTCCCTGAATCACTGTTTCACAATTCCAGTACCATAAATTCTGACATTGTTATCTTGGAATATGCTTGTGTTCATCAGGGAAGAAAAAAAATCCATTGATGGAATAACCTGGTCTATGTTCAGTATATTCAGGTAGTCAGCTGACCTCATTCTTTCAGCACATTCTGACCAACTGCAGCATCAACTGCACATCATTTACTTACTTAAAGCTACACTAGGTAGTATTGAGATTTTGTGTACGTGGGCTCCCCCTACAGTTGCAGAGTGTAATAATTGTTTCAGGCGGATTAGTTTCTGGGTTTCACAGACACATTCAGTCTCTTTCCAGCTTCTGCCAGAGTGTCTGTATGTTAGTTAGTAAAGAATGAACCAGTAGTTCTTGTAGAACTGTTAGAACTAAAGGTCGGAAAGCAGGTCGCAGTTCTCGCGAGCGTTGGTTGCGGCCGTTTCGGAAAACTTACAGAGTCTGGTTTGAGCTCAGAGGAGCTCCGGCACAGACACGAGAGCACTGCTATTCCTCCTATTACACCTCAATGCAGTGCTGCAGTGAGTTTCAAGCTGTAATTTCACTTCTTTAAAAAGATAAAAAATCAAGGAAATCCTACCTAGTGGGGCTTTAAATTTGGATGGAGAAATTTATTTGGCCAGGCAGTGTATTAATGTACTACTATTTCATGCTTTTATACTTTTCATAACTTTTATAACTCATTGCAAGTTCTGTAGCTGTCATGCAGATATGAATAGCTCCACCCTTTCTGTTTCGTATTGCATTTTGGGATGATACGATCATACTACAAAAACTAAAAATCCCCAAAATACTGTGAATATTAGATTATACTCAACTTTCACAATGTTATGTATACTACACACTACATACTACATAAGTTTGCATTAATTATTAGTATGGAATTAGCCATAGTAATAATTTGTAATTATTGATTTATGTTTATAGCACAACTGAAAGCTGCGTAATGCTACTATTTACACTTCTGCATTAATGAAAGCAGAAGTGTAAAAATATATAAAGTCTATAAAGGGTTTGTTCCCTCTATACTATAGCAGAAACAGCGTGTAGATACAGTAACACTGCTGTTGGACTGCTCTTTATTGGCAAAAAAATTACATTGTGGCAAATTTTCACTAGATTTCAGTAGAAGTAAATGATGCAACACTCCGTAATATTAATAATCCACTGTATAGCAAAGCTAATGGAGTGAAATAAACAATATTGGCGATATAAAGGTTCAGTACATAATGGAAAAACTTTCTCAACACTGGTTTGTAGATACATTTGCATTTACAATTTACTCTTTTTTTTGGCATGATTTATTAAAATCCAGTTTATAAATTTAATATGACAGACAGGAGAGGACAGAAAATACAGTAGAACAGAATAGAGAATAAAAATCATGCATCTTCATGAATAACATATTTGTACTGTGTATCCATATATATATATACAGCAATGCATGTTGGTGGATAAACATTTATAAGACAAAGAAAGAAAAGACGTCCACAGAAGAAAGTAGAGAACTACAATCAACACTACTCTCAGTGAGCGACACGTTGTCTTCTAAATACATAAAACATATGAATACGTCCTATAATATACGTCAATCAATGTACATTCGTGGTAAAGAAAACATATTTAAAAATAGAAGGTTATCATAGGTTTATCATAACATTTTGTAGTAGAAAGATTTGTCTCATAATAAATGTTTTTAAACATCAGTATGTCCCATCCTGAAGTACTGACCCATCACTGTACAGTTCTGTTCATATTTTTGACTAATTCATGTAATAGTTCTTAAGAAAAAAGTAAAAATTACAAAAATACAATAATGAAAATGTGTCTGTTGCAGGAAAAGGACGCTGTGCTTTCAGTTTGTACAGTATAAAAGTTTTTACACAGCTTTAAACGCAAATCACAAGCATTGACTTTCACTTTGACATTACACATTAATTAATATCTTTTTTTGTAAATGTAAATGTGCCAGATTTTGTCAAATAACTAAACAGCAAATTAACAGTGTTAAATGTCAAAATGGCAAATTGACATTTTTTTCTTGTTGTTGTTTCTTGTTAAGAACTAAGATATTTCTCCCTCTATCAGGATTAGAGGACATTATTAATTCACAAATTATAGTACTAATACAGTAATAAAGGCCCTCCACAAAAAAAAAAAAACAGTCTTGCAAACACTTTAAACAATACAACAAACAATTTAAATATTTAATGAAGCACACGCAAAAAATACATAAAATACAACTTATAACGTTATTAAATGTTATGCCAACAAGTCTGTATGATCAATAACCATGTTTTCAGTTTCTTTTTAGAACAAACCAATATTTATACACCCTCTTATATCAGTTACTGCAGAAGAGAGTTCCAGTCGAGCATAAATCAGACTGGCCAAAGTCGATTAACTGCAGTTCAGTCGTCGACATGGGCGTAAAGTTGCTACAAGCTCAGGACGAGTGTTCTAAACCCTTCAGTGGGTGAAGTTATCCACTACTCCTCCCGCTCCGGTCCTCAGGACGCGTCCTCCACGGTCAGTTCCTGCAGCTTTTCCTGAACCTCCTCCAGCCTTTTGCCCGTATCCACATCACTCTCACCCCGCGGCTCAGTATCCGCCTCCTCGCGGCCGTTGGTCAGGTTTTCTGTGCTCTCGTAGCATCCCGAGTCCCGCGGCATCTCCGCCTTCTCCTCAAGCTTCTCCTGTTCTTCATCAGACTCTCCCTCAGCTGTGGAAAGAGAACAAAACAAATGTTTTTGTAACAGGAATAAATTTGATGCATTTTATTATAGTCCACTAGCTTCATGTTGGAGGATGCATTAAAAAACCCTTAACAGGACAGGATTTTTGGCAATTGTCTGCCTGGTATTACCGGTACACATAAAAACGTTCATGTCTGATAAGGAACATTACTGAAAAACATAATTGTAATCGTAATAGAAAATAAAAAAAAAGTTAAGTAAATCTGATAATAAAATCATAAAATTTGCTCTTTCCTGAACTTCATTTATAAAATCAATACAAATCCTGAATACAAATCAAACACATCATGTCCTCCAAACCTTTAGTTTTGTTATGTTTGTCTTGTTTTTACGTATATTTTCAAACCTGCAGAATTTGGGTTGATTACTGTTACTGATCTGCAATTATTAAGTGAAGTAGAGAGAAAACTGGCAGCTTCTCCAAGTGTCCTGTAGGAGATTTAAAATTCTCAAATTTTCAGAATGTAAATAACTTATTTTACTGCAGAAAAAAATGGTTTTGTATCACCTACACCTGTAGCCTGTATACAGGACAAGACATGTTAATCAAGTAAACAAAACTATAGGGCCATTTCTTATATCTTATTATGCACCCCACCAACAGTCTGTTTTCACACTTTGCGCCTGCCTTAGTAACAGTGTTTGTGACTACATCTAAACTGATGGGCGTGGTGTTCTAAAATGAGATGTTTTTAGGTAAATTTCTATCCTGTCTTGTCTTGCCTGTACTCTCTGTTAACGGTCTCCTCTCTACAAAGGTGTGACAGAGAGGTGTGGGTTTGACTAAGGTTCTGCAAAGGTGCAGCTGGTTGGAGCCGATCACCGCCAGGGATTCTGGGAGTTAGAGTTTTGTGATCCAACTCTACCATTTTTTCCCTATGTCTACCAGCCCCTCTGCAGTCCATCACATTTAGCTTTCATGTGACATACCATTTCCTGTCGCAGGACTTTTGGTATGTCAGTGTATGTTGTGCACTATTCCTGGCCTGCTTTTAGTTATATGAAATTCAGAATTTGACATGAATTTAAAACCAATAAAATGTGGTGAATTGTGTTAAATTACAAAATTGATACTGACACATGACAAAAAATAATTAAAACAAATTATTTTCTGGACCAAAATGAAGCTTAATCCTAGACCAAATAAATTTTCAGGACTTATAATAATTGAGTTTGTTAAATAAGTCTGTTGCCATTGACATTGATTCTTATTTTTTATTTTTTAGGCTTTTGGCACAATCTATTTGAATTTACTCTGTATTTCCACCAGTTCCTGACACTCACCGTCAGTGTGTAGTGGTTCCCCTATGCTACCTTATTAATATTATATCATAGTAAGATTAAGCTTAAGAATTAATTAATTAAGATTAAGAGCTGTTAGAGCATAATTTTCCCTAAATACAAAGAAGCCTAAATACAAACCCATTTTCTTCACCAGGCCATAAAATAGAAAATTAGATTTTTTGTGTTATGGTAAGCTCTTGATATAACAAACCATTTGAAAGTGCTGAACCGTCGATACACTATGCAGCACTAAATACTGTAAATAGCCAAACTGTTGCCCACTGGTTTCTCCCCTTCCTGTAATGTTTTGCTGAAACAGCCCCGCAGGGACTCGACACAAAAACGCTTACAGAATGCTGAACTTCTAATAATAAGTGGGACGTGTTTAACAGGCAGTGTGTGCTGTCCAATTAGCAGTGTGAAACATGTTGGTGTACATGACCGCTGGGCTTCAATCCAGCCACGCAGCATTTCGCCTAACAAGGCGAGAGAGCGCAAAGTGGGAATATTCAAATTAAGGCTCAATGATCTGCTGGAAAAAAGGCTGAAATATGTGTGAATGAACTAAAGCAGATTTACTGCAAGCTGGCTTTACACAATGTGGGATGTGAGTACACAAACATGCCAAAAGTCATGGGCGGCAGTATGTAAATTAAACATGAAGTGCCCCATCTTAAACCCAGAGCGGGGCGTGTCGTGATGCTCATTGCTATCTTACACCTCGCCAAAAGTCTATTTTCACGCCTTAAATTGCTTGTGAGTTCAGTTTCTGAATCACTTTCTCTGACTTTTGCTATTTATAGGTTTATGTTTGAATAAAATGTACATTGTTGATTTATTCTATAAACTACAGACAACATTTCTCTCTAATTCCAAATAAAAAAAGGCATTTAAAGCATTTATTAGCAGAAAATGAGAAATGGCTGAAATAACAAAAAAGATGCAGAGCTTTCAGACCTCAAATAATGCAAAGAAAACAAGTTCATATTCATAAAGTTTTAAGAGTTCAGAAATCAATATTTGGTGGAATAACCCTGCTTTTTAATCACAGTCTTCATGCATCTTGGCATCATGTTCTCCTCCACCAGTCTTACACACTGCTTTTGGATAACTTTATGAATTTACTCCTGGTGCAAAAAATCAAGCAGTTCAGTTTGGTTTGATGGTTTGTGATCATCCATCTTCCTCTTGATTATATTCCAGAGGTTTTCAATTTGGTAAAATCAAAGAAACTCATCATTTTTAGTGGTCTCTTATTTTTTTCCACAGCTGTATATCTAAACCGATGGGCGTGATGGTCTGGAAATTAGGAATGTTCCGGTAGGTTTCTGGTATATTGCTATCTTGGCAACAGAAAACATAGGTGCACCACTGACTGAATACAACCTAGATAGACGTCCTCAGCTACCACCACCATGCTTAACAGTTGAAACAGTGTTATAGGGTTTCAAGGCTTTAAGGTGCACGTTTTGGAGTAGGGGCTTTTTCTTTATTTTTCTGTTAAAGATATATATAATGTAATATAAATAGAATCAGAGAAGGACGTACAGTCATTAAGCAGTTCGACTTCTGTCAGTATCCTGGTGCGCTGGTCAGAGTCGGTGATGTTGAGCTCATTCAGGTGGGATTCCTTCAGTGAGCAAAAGTCCTCCAGTGTTTGGAATCCGTGCATGGAGAGAAGATCACCAAGGTCCTGGATACAAAGGAAAAAATAAATAAAATAAATAACTCATTAGTTTGGCAATTATATTTATGTTTGCAGCTGTTGTTCTTCTTATTAGGTGCCAGTTAATTTAAATGTATATTATTATTATCATCATAATCATGTGAAAGTGTGGGTTCAGATATGTGGGGGCTGTGTGTGATAGTGTGAAAGCTTACAATGAGGCCAGTTCTCTCCAGAACCTCCTCCAGGCTGGTGGGTTTGGGTTTGTTTCGGTGACCCTGGCTTTGGCACCTCTTCCTCTTAGGCGCCGTTTCCTCCTCGGGCAGGATGGTGACGTAGATGAACTTGAAGGAGCCCACCTTGTTATTGAGTTTACCTGTCCAGTTGCCAACTTGTGATTTCTCAATGATCTGGATGATATCTCCTTTCTGTGTAGCAGAGAGATCAAATCAGCTTATTTATACAAAACTCAATATCTGTTCAATTCAATTAATCATGGAACAGGGTCTAGGTATCATATCCCATGACTTTTGCCATATCTAATAGCAGCTAAAGAATATGCCGTCCATCTAGAACATCTTGGCATCATGTTCTCCTCCACCAGTCTTACACACTGCTTTTGGATAACTTTATGCTGCTTTACTCCTGGTGCAAAAATTCAAGCAGTTCAGTTTGGTCTGTTCAAAAACCCACTGTCAGGCCTCACTTGAACTTGGATAATTTACATTACTTACAAGATACCACCCAAAAAATTATACAGGTGATACCAAGCTGTGGCATGAAGGAGCACCTAATGACCAATTTACTGTCATAATTTAATAATTTAATAATAACTGTTAATAATTTAATAGAATAATATAATATTTTATACCTAATCCCAAACCTAACCCTGCTAAACTGCAACAGATGTAGCTGTAAATAATCTATAGGAGACCATTAACAGCAGTGTAATATAAGTAATAAATCCCAGTTTTTGTTGTTTTTTAATCAAAAGTTTGTCTCTGATAGGCTAAAACTTTTTTACATTTTAGAAAGTGTATCATTATACAGAATTTAGGAATGAAAATACAGCCGTCTCCCTTTTACCATGCAAATAGTAATGTCATGATGAATGGATCAATATAAATAATATATATATATATATATTTGGCCAAAACTAAAACTGAAAAAATAGAAGCTGCTACTGTTTTTTTCACCAATGCATAAATTTAACAGGCTAAATATATATTATTGTCTTGCAAATCTACAATTTAACCCTACTGCTATCCTCAAATTTATGAACACCCTTTATTCTCTGGGTCAATATGATCCCAAGAATTTAAACCTTCAGAAAATTATTATAATTACAGATCATTAAACACGTTAGCAAAGTTTACTCACCAGTTACTTTATGTTTATTTAAAAAAAATATCAGCTGTTCTGTCATTATTATAAGTGTTTTATTAGTATTATATAAGTATTATAAGTAATGTTTTGTTAAATCAGGTCCTAAAGTAAAGGGGCATTTAGAGAAATATTATAAAACTAAATGTCATAACATTATTACCACGCAAATATGTATCAAATATTGATATTATGTTTTGTGTCAATAAAACAGCCTTAATAAAACAGACATTATAGTGGAGACATTAAAAACATTTTGTTTTTCATTAATTGTCTTTATTAAACTAAGAAAAGGCAATGAATATAAATCACAAAACTAATGTCAACCATTTTTTCAGAGACTTTAAACACAGAATGGGGTCAAATTGACCCCAAAGATAATAGGAAGGTTATTGATATTTATTGAATTATTTATTTCCAAATTCTTTACACTGTTACTGTCTGACGCATTTTTTTATGTAGTAAGCTAATATAGCAGACTGCAGCCACTGTGTTCTCTTTAAACTGGAGTGAGAGAGGCTAGCCCTGCTGCTGCTATTGGTCAGGGTGCTAGACTAGACTAATCATAAATTTATTCAGTATGACAGAGAGACTCTGACCTGCAGTTTGAGAGAGTCGATGTCGTAAGGGCTGGGGGTGAAGTCGGTGTGGACCTCGGCTCGGCCGCAGAACGGTCCGGTGTAAGGACTCTCCATACTGTCCCTCTGACTGAAACCACTGTCCAGACTCTGCCTGTCCCCGCCTGTGTTCAGTCACATACAAGCAGTATTTATTACAGAGTGAAACAGATGATACAGAAAATCATCAGTGCAATAATAAACATCTCCGCAAGCTGACATTCATTAATAGCCTATTTATAGTCAAAATTATTGTGTAAAAGAAGCTGAACGTAAGCTTACATCCTGAGAGCTGGCGGGACAGCGGCGAGTGCATGGTGTCCTCTGAGCTGTTGGAGCAAACAGACGTCCTGTTCCCAGCTATCAGGTCTGGAGTCCATCCATCATACGGAGACATGGGGGACATGGAGCCATCTTCACCACTCTCAATCTGCAGTGAAGTTCAGAAAAATACAATTATAAATTATTATTATTATTATTATTATTATTATTATTCATTATTTAAAAAAAGATTCAGCATTGTAGATTATTACTAAAGACATCGAAAGTTTATGGAATTATTTAGCAAATAAAAAAAGTGTTCTATATTTTACATTCTTGGCATCTTGGCTGGATAAGTCAGCTTTATGAGGTAGAATCACCTGCAATTCAGGTTTTCAGTTAACAGCTGTGCTGAACTCATCAAGAGTTAATTAATTGAATTTCTTGTCTCTTAATGTGTTTGAGAGCATCAGTTGTAAAGTAGTGAAGAGAGAAGCAAGAACTACATAACTAAGAAAAAATGACTTTAAATGTATCCTCAAGTGCAGTCGTAACAACCATCAGAAACGTTATGATGATGAAACTGGCTCTCATCAGGACCACCCCAGGAAGGGGCAAGGAAGAGCGATAGTTTTCTCTGTTGCACAGAATAATTTAATCAGATTTACCAGCCTCAGAAATGCTTTACAGAGTATTTTGGTTTGTTTAACACTTTTAAGTTACTACATGATTCCCTTTGTGTTCCTTTATAGTCTGATAGATCACTTCACTATTCATTTATAATGTAGGGAGAAAAAAAAGTGTATCCAAACTTTTGACCGGTACTGTACATGTGAACGTGATCATCATTTCCTCCAGATCTTCCTGAACTACATTTAATTCTAACAGGCTGAGATGTTTCACTCCCGTGCAGCAGGGGGAGACATAACCTCTCTAATAGCAGCAGAACTGGGTCCTGACTGAGTGTTTATGTAAAATGAGTCAGTTTATGAGTTTTAGGATATTTTTACTGCAGAGTTTCAGAGTGGAACAGTCTGTAGTTTAATGTGCTAAAAGAGAGCATTGGAATATAGGAATGAAGATACCACACCTACACTACACCTATAGGTACAACTACACCTTAAGAAAATGTGACTCCAATTTTATAATTAATTACAATACACACACTGCTGTTACATGATTTAAAATGTATGAGTAGGTGTGATTTGGAAAGCTGTGATGTATAAAAAATCAAGAATGCAATTACAATAAAACTCTAGTTCCCATGCATTAGGATCTCCTTCCCACGTGTTAGGATCTCGTTTTCAAACCTTAATAAGTTGTGGTCATGCCTTAATTATCTAATTCCCATGCAATAGTATCTCGCCTTAATTATTCAGTTCCCACTAGGGGTGTGCCATATTGTATCGTACGTGATAATATCGCCAACATTTTTAAATATCGTCAACGATATTATACCCTAAAAATATGGTGCCATATGACCCACCCCTTATTTTCACATCAGGGTTCTACTTTTTTACAGTTTTTAGCAAAAGAAAAATTCACACTGTTCTCATTTCCCATTATATATCTACTAGAGACAGATTATATCTGCCCACTATCATTTATTTTACTTTAATTCTGGATATATGGAGATATTTGGAGTGCATTATTATTAGTATCATGACATTCTGGATTATTGACCTCTATTACAAATCTGATTAAATTCTTGTACTTTTTAATGTCTCAGGTAGGGGTGTGACATAAATCTTATGCAATAATTAAATAAAATTTTCATTTTGTTGCAGTAGTGTATTCTTGAAAAAAAAAATCATTAATTAATATCGCCAAGAGTACCGTTATCGCAAAAATACCATGAAATATCGTGATATTATTTTAGGGCCATATCGCCCACCCCTAGTTCCCACGCATTATTAACTTACTTCCCCGCCTTAATTATCTCGTTTCCACACATTAGGATCTCGTCCCCATGCCATAATAAGTCGTGGCCACACATTATTATTATTTTATTTTTTTTTTTTTTACATGATGTCACCTTAGGGGCACTGTACGACTATGCAGAATTCCTCAGAATTAGCAAGCTGTTGTGTGACAATGTTATGACGAATGGATCAATATAAATTGAATTTTGTGATATTTCACATATTTCACCAAACTGTCTGGTTCTGACCATGTTTTGTGAATATTTGAATAAACTCAACTTTACGGACACTTTATCTATATTATCTATATTACACACAAAATCAACTATATTACCAAAAATATTCTTTCACCCAGTCACTTCCATGGCCTCAGGTGTATAAAACCAAGCACACACTGTGAAAAAAGAGACACCGGTACACTATTTAAAGTGAATAAGTAGGTGTGATTTGGAAAGCTGTAATATATAACATTAAAAATGTAACTACAATAAAATTAATATTGTCGCTGTCCAATGAAAAACGTGTATCCAAAATGGCAACTTTACAGGAGAGAGATAAAACCTTCTTAGCTTCAATGGAAGTCAATATATAAGGATTATATAGTTTTGGTAATTTATGAGAATTTCTATTGGTCCATTAATCAAGACATTTAGACACAGAATAAGGAACAGTTTGTGTGTTCAAAATATGTAGTAGCTAAAAATGTACAGAAATGGAGATATTTGTTTTTCATTAGACTGTGACAATATGCGTAATTCTTTATGTTTAGAAAGAGGTGTTTTTAATGTGGTAGCTTTTTTTTTTTAATTGTGTGAAAATTTCCTGATGAATGGATCAATATAAATTTAATTTTTGGATTTTGTTTGGTCAAAACTAAAATCATAAGACAACTGCTATTTTAATTTATTATTTAACATTTGCAGCTAAATATATTTATAGCTAAATTATGTTGTGCAAAACTACAATTTAATAATATTTAATTCAATTTGATTTATATAATTATATTTATACAGCGCTTTTTACAACAAAATTTGTAACAAAAGTCACAAAGCAGCTTTACAGAGAAAACAGGTCCACGCCTCTTATGAGCAGCACCACAGAGATGCCAGTAATTGTGGTGACAAAAGTGGCAAGGAAAAACTCCCTTACATATATTTATTAAACACTGAACATTTTTAACAGTTCATATTTTCACTGCTATTTGACTGTGCTATCAACGTCACAAACATCAGTATTCAGTATAAATAACTTGCCCTTTTAAAATTTTAGACTGAACACTAAGAGGGAAATTCCCAAACAGTGATTAAGCCTGAAATCCTGATCTATACAAAGTTTAGAATTTTATCTAGGACTAATTCTAAGAAGCGTCAGCCGTGCGGTTCTCCTGCGGTCTTCTGTCCTACTCCTGAGCTCCTTAAGAAACCTGTGTGTACAGAAGGTGTAGGTAAAGGTGTAGGTGTGTTTTGTGTGTGTTTTTTCTTTTTACTACGACTGATCTTTATCTTTTTTCCATTCCCTGCTGCCTCCCTACACACTCCTCCACACTCCAGCAGCATGTGATCATGGTGGTTACTACTGTGTCTTTCCCCTTTTTGACCAAAAACAAAATCCCAGTTATATATTCAGGTATTTGCCTGCAGTGTGCTGGTGGTTCGGTGAACTCACCCCCTCCTCTGTGAGAGCTTTCTGAACCATCTTGGAGGTTTTGCGGGTCATGGTGCGAGAGATGACGCTCCGCCATTTCTTCCCCAGCTTCCCGCTGTTCTTCCCACTGTCCTCCTGGACGGCTCCCTCCGGCACCTGAAGGGAATACAACAGCGTTCAGTTAGTATGATCAAGTGCTTAAACTGCTGACGTTTTGCTTTAGGAGTGGCATAAGGTCATCCAAAAGCAGTGTGTAAGACTGGTGGAGGAGAACATGATGCCAAGATGCATAAAAACTGTGATTAAAAACCAGGGTTATTCCACCTAATATTGATTTCTGAACTATTCCTGAGTTAAATCATTAGTATTGTTGTTTCTAAATGAATATAAACTTGTTTTATTTGCATTATTTGCAGGTCTTATAGTGACGAATCAGTTCGTTATTTTGACTATTTCTCATTTTGTGCAAATAAATGCTGTAAATGACAGTATTGTTATTTGGAACAATCCTTTATCTATAAATAGTAAAATCAGAGAAACGAATCATTTTTGAAGTTGTCTCTTAATTTTTTGCAGAGCCGTAAATTGTTCATCTTTAAAAAATAAATCTGTATTAGTTCAGACTTATCACTGACACTTCTGAAGTCCTTGAAAATGTTCTTGATATGGCTTCTGAATAGGGGTGTAACGTTACAGAAAATTCACATTTTTCGAGTCGCACCTCGGTACGAACCCCACGGTTCCGTATGTTTTCGGTACGGTTGGTGAGAAAAATTAAGAAGCTGGGTATCCTGTTTAGCAGCACCTTTATTAACTTTATTATGTTATGTTTACAATGAATCTTCATTATAATCATGTTTTGTTTTTTGGGATGGAGTGTTGTAACAGGGCTCAAGCTCTTTTAATATAATATCTCAGAGAGTGAGAGAGAGATGGCGAGCAAGCAAGAGAGAGACACGGCGTTAGCGAGAGAGAGAGAGAGAGAGAGAGAGAGAGAGAGAGAGAGAGCGAGAGACAGTATGAGCGCCTAACCCTGTGTTCACAATGGAAAGCGACAGGCTTTTCCAGATTAGTTTCCTATGGCAGCACAGCAGCGGTGTGTGGACGGAGAGTTTGAATGTTCTGCATTTCTGCGGGTGCTCTCTGCTTGTTTTCTCCAGCTTCCAATCAGAGCTAAACTTCTCAGTGCCGGCTATATATGGGCTAAGTCAGTAGCAAGTTGCTAATAGCAACAGTGCTACAGCTTCACTTTTCTGGGTTACGTTCATTGGTTCCACAAGTCTCCTATAGACTGCCTGTGTTCTGTATTCTGTGTGCTTTTACACGAACCGAACCGTGACCCCCGTACCGTGACAGTTCATAAACAATACACATACCATTACACCTCTATTTCTGACGCATTTTGGACCACTCTTCTTCTGTAGTTTGTGATTGAGGGCATTGTCATGCTACAAGACCCATGACTTAGTACACAATCCTAGCTTTCTAAACATGGGCTCTACAATTGGATCTAAAACGCCAGATGCCAAGCTCACATGGTCTGCCAGAAAAACACACAGTGGCATGCGATGATGAGTCATACTCTAGGCTGATCAGTAAATATATATTTGTTTAAAATAATGTCCAAAATGCCTGTTTCTACTAAGCTAGTGATTGATTTTGCAGTTTGAAGTATCTTTTTACTGTCGCACAACTGTTACAACCAGTTAATCAGCCTGTATTCAGGGTGATCTATCGGTTATGTTGCTTCATTTTGGCAAACTTTACCTTGTAGTCTTTTTTATTTAGCAAAAACTATGTGTTAATTGAGTCCCACCTTTCTATAAACCACTGTTCTCACTCAAGATGATTTCACCGGACATCACTTCCTTTACTTTGCTATTGTATTTCCAGTGTACTGATCTCAGGCTGTTTTGTGTAGATTTTCTCACCGTATTGCTAAAGAAGTGATGTAATATCTGAGGTTAGAAGGAAAAAAGACCGCTCTGCTGATCCTCCTTCTTTTTGTTCCTCAGTATTAAACCATGCACACTCCTCATTACCTCTTTTACATCTATTTATATCTCCTCCCTTCTATTGTTTTGTTTTCATTTTGATGCCATAGAGCTTCAGTGAAGAACCACCCAGATCTCTGAGCTAAAACTCTACTGACTTCCGTTTTCTCTTGGTTTCTAAGCTCTAATTAAGCCTGTATAAATACTTTTATTTTCTTTATGAATGGCATTTTCTGCCTTTCACATGGTGAGCTTGTGTGAGATGAGCTGATATGCTGAGTGATGAGCTAAATGCCAAAGTTAACGGTGGTTTTCTGCAGGCGCTGGTTGTTGAGCAGTGCTGAGGGTTGAGCAGTGCTGAGGGTAAGATTAGACCTTTTCCTCTGCAGCCGTGTGCGGTTACTGTGTCATTACCACAGTGAGTCAACCAATCAGCCGCTCTGAACTCTGCAGTTAACACTATCTGCTTCTGCAACCTACAGCCAGCTGCACCAGTTCTGCGGAAGAGGACCAGCCACTGCAACTCAACTGGTGTTACTGAGTTCACTGAGAACACCAGTACTGTATTTACAGCTCTGAAAAAAATAAATAAATAAATACGAGACCACTTAAAAATGATGAGTTTCTTTGATTTTACCAAATTGAAAACCTCTGCAATATAATCAAGACAAAGATGGATGATCACAAGCCATCAAACCAAACTGAACTGCTTGAATTTTTGCACCAGGAGTAAAGCAGCAGAAAGTTATCCAAAAGCAGTGTGTAAGACTGGTGGAGGAGAACATGATGCCAAGGTGCATAAAAAAACTGTGATTAAAAAACAGGGTTATTCCACCAAATATTGATTCCCGAACTCTTAAACTTTATGAATATGAACTTGTTTTTTTTTCTTTTCTTTTTATTATTTGAGATCTGAAAGCTCTGCATCGTATTGTTATTTCAGACATTTCTCGTTTTCTGCAAATAAATGCTCTAAATGACGATATTTTTGGAATTTGGAAGAAATGTAGTATTAGATGTGCTGATATTCGGCGCTCAGTTCAGGCTCTATGCTTGGCTAGTTCATACAGAGATGATATCCTGCCTTGAGATTTTAAATAGAGTCAATGTGGTTTTACAGGCCACTGCTGAATCTCAATCTGCTCTTTCTGTTTCTGTCTTTCTGCAGCAGCCTGTGACCATTTATAATTCAGTTTTAGTTAAGATTAGTTTTTAATGTTTCAAACACTTCAAAGTACACTTTATTTATAACTACAATAACTCTACTTTGATTAAAATTGACTGATGGAAATGCCTGTTGTTTTTTTCTTTAATAAACACAGTGATGAGTTGATAATGTTTTTTTTTTGTTGAGAAAAATGAGTGAAAGACAAGAAAGACTAGTTCATGCACAGTGAACTCACAGTTTCCTCCAGTGTAAACTCAGTGTTAACCACGGGTGAGGTCGGCTTGGGCTTCATGAAGTCTTTGAAGCTGCTGGACCGCTGCAGTGTCAGCTGTGAAAACACACACACACACACACACACACACACACACACACACACACACACACACACACACACACACACACACACACACGCATACACATTTTATTTGATACTCTTATCCAGAGTGACTTACAAGGTTATTCCTTTTACAGAGGTGATCCACCATAGTGTTAGGAGTCTTGCCCAAGGGCTCTTATTGGTGTAGCGCAGCACGGTCAGTCACCCAGACGGGAGTTGAACCCCAGTCTCACACATGATGGTGGGGTAGCTCACTGGCAGGTAGTGGTGTTACCCACAGTGGTGTTGCGCCAAACCAGCCACTATGAGTCATGGAATAACAGTGTGTTAAATAATCATGAAGTATGTAATCATGAAGATAACAGGAAATTGCTTGGGAATGCCCACATCTGTGTAAGTTGTGAGGTGTTATCTTGTGAGTGAGCTTTCCATTTCCGAAGTTGTTTGGGTATTTAACATTCTTTTATTCACAGTGTTACCAGGAGTACAACATATAAGGCATTAATTACCACCCACAGTAGACAGTGCAGTGAGTGGTAAGGATCGTGACTGGCAGATTCTGGCTAGAATCATCCATGCGAACAGATGAAACTGTAATCTAACTTCTGACTGGTACATTATTATATTATGATATATTCTAAATGCATAAAGGGCAGATTACAGTTTTTTATAGGCTTCTTCTATTATACCATACACAATAATGGACTATTATGGACTATGTGGTTGGTGTGGTGTAGTGGATAACACCACTATCTGCTTGTGAGCTACCCTATCATCTGGGAGACTGGGATTCAATTCCTAATCTAAGTGACTATACTGCAATACACCAATAAGAATCCTTGGGCAAGACTCTTAGGTCTTAATGTAATGTATTTTTATTTTCAAACTCTGCTGTAAGAGCCATATTACATTAGATACAAACTCGTTAAATATTTTTGTGTATATTTTGCAATTTTTTATGTTGTTAAATAACTAGAATAATCCACTATGATCGGGAGATTGCTGGTTCGAATCCCAGTCATACAGCTTGCCATCAGCTGCCGTAGCCCTGAGAGAGCACAATTGGCCTTGCTCTCTCTTTGGGTGGGTACAGTAGATGGCGCTCTTTCCCATCATCACTCCTAGGGTGATGTGGATCAGCACAAGGCTGCGTCTGTGAGCTGATGTATTAGAGCCAAGTCGCTGTGCTTTTCTCCGAACGTTAGCTCTGTGATGCTACTCGGCAATTCTGCATCAGCAGCAGTTGGATAAGAGGCGGAGTCTGACTTCACATGTGTCGGAGGAGGCGTGTTCTAGTATTTACCCTCCTGGTATTGGGGCATCAGTAGTGATAGGGGGAATCTATCTAATGAGTGGGTTGGTAAATTGTAAACTGGCTTTTTGAGAAAATGGAATAAAAATCTTGTTTTTACCAATTGATGTAGATATGGATAGAAAGAAGGTATTGTGCAAGAAGAACGAGAAGAAGTCGTTTTTCAATGGTAGTTTTGGTTTCAATATGTGTGTTTTGTGTTTTGTTGAGTGACTGAAACGTTAACGGAAGAGAAAAAGCAAATAAACCAAGCTTGAGGAATAGAGAATTCTCTCTGCATTGCTGTTTTTTTGGGGGAATTAAATCAGTAAATAAGATTCTGATTAATGTCCTTAATCAGCAGCTTTATCTATACACATGCATACACTGTAAGTTTTCACCCTTAAAACTTCAATACTTTTACAATTGCCATCAGTTTTATTGATCTTAACATAGACCCTTGTGGGATGCCAAAGATATGCTGAGCTGTTACCACGTAATTCATAGTAGTTTCTGCCTTAATAACACTGTTATTAACAGAATAATAAAACAAAGGGTAAATGTTTAGTTGGAATTGTCGTAAAGCTGCAAAACTGCAACTGCAAACGTTCGCTGAGACACCCTCTCTTCCTGTACTGAGAACAAAGTGGCACGGCTGACTGATGGGTGGAGTTACGAGAAGAAGCCACACATTACCGAGAACTGCTTTCACATCAGCTCCACAATGCTGAGCCAGAACTACAGCAAATCCCCTTTCTGAACCTCCATCTGTTATATTGTGGTGGTTAATTTAAGCAGTTCTAATCAGGTTGAGGCTCTTATGTGTTTGTACAGATAATTAAACACACAGGCTGGAGTTTCCTCTACAGTATCAGTGCAGATATCAGCGCTGCAGTAATATACTGTGACTAAAAAGAGAGTTTATGGAGCAGAGCACACTTTGTTCACTGATAAGTGTGTAGTCCAGGCTGTATCTGGATGGTGATAAGCTGGTTTCACACAGATAAGGGAATCTGCTGTAATCTGCTGTAGACTGTTACAGGCTTATTTATCTCTCAGTTCGACTTTCCTTTTCTGGCGTAAAGCATTTTTAACCACTTAACAGTTAACTGTACTGTATTGTATGGTTTAGTTCATGTAAAATGTGCATGTTAATGGCATTACTTAATAATTTTTAAAACAGTTTTGACCCATATTTTATTTTAAATTGACTTTGGTTAAAGTAATTGGTGAATAATAACTTATTCAAAACTTAACTGATGTCAGCAGATATCTGATGAAACCACTGCTCATCATCTCATTATCTCATCATCTCAGATGGAGGACAGTAGGCCTGACATGATAATTGTTTTTGTTTGGACAATATATTGTCCAAGATATATCTGAGGAATTCCTGTGGAATGCCACATACTCTATGTGCTGAACTGTTACCAACGAATACAGTAGTTTCAGCATTTATAACAGAATATAGCAAACCTTGGTCCATCTAAAAAGGTTAAAGTAGCTAAATGTAGCTTTATTAGAAGGAGTGTCCACAAACATGGACTCTTGGAATACATTTGGTATAATTTTAGTATGCTCTTGTTTTTTTTGGTATACTCTTGGCATATTCTTGTTATACTCTTAGTATACTCTTGGTAGACTTTTGGTATAATTTTAGTATGCTTTTGGTAGACTTTTGGTATTTTAATGGTATATTTCTGGTATCATTTTGGTATACTCTTGGTATATTTTTGGTATAATCTTGGTATTCTCTTGGTATATTTTTTGTATCATTTTGGTATGCTGTTGGTATGCTCTTGGTATATTTTTGGTATAATCTTGGTATGCTCTTGGTATATTTTGTATACTCTTGGTATACCTTTGGTATTTTCTTGGCAAATTTGGTATCATTTTGGTGTACTCTTGTTTTTTTGGTATACTCTTGGCATATTCTTGGTATACTCTCATTATACTCTTCGTAGACTTTTGGTATAATTTTGGTATGCTCTTAGTATATTTTGTATACTCTTGGTATACTCTTGGTATACCTTTGGTATTTTCTTGGCAAATTTGGTATAATTTTGGTATACTCTTGTTTTTTTGGTATACTCTTGGCATATTCTTGGTATACTCTTATTATACTCTTGGTAGACTTTTGGTATAAATTTGGTGTGCTCTTGGTATTTTCTTGGTATACTTTTGGATTTTCTTGGTTTATTTTGGTATCATTTTGGTATGTACTTGCTATGTTGTTGGTATATTTTTGGTATCATTTTGGTATGCTCTTGGTATACTTTTAGTATTTTCTTGGTAAACTTTTATTTAATTGTCGTATACTCTTGGTATTTTCTTGGTATATTTTTTGGTTTAATTTTGCTATGCTCTTGGTATTTTCTTTGTATTTTCTTGGTATATTTTGGTATAATTTGGTTATGCTCTTGGTACAAGGGAGTTTTTCCTTGACACCACAATTACTGGCATCTCTGTGGTGTTCGCTCATAACAGGCGTGGACCTGTTTTTCTCTGTAAAGCTGGTTTTAACAACCTTTGTTGTAAAAAGCGCTATATAAATATACTTGAATTGATTGAATTGGTATACTCTTGGTATACTTTTGGTATTCTCTTGGTATCTGATGACACAACTGCTCATCATCTCTTCATTTCAGTAGGAGGGCAGTAGGCCTGTAATGGTAACTGTTTAACTGTTTAGACATAACTAAGATGAACCTCTTCTATTCTTTTAGTTTTTAGACCATTTTATGCCATTTCTGCTGATATTGAAGCTTTTACACTCTTTTAAAGCGCTGTTGGTATGCTTTTGTTATACTTTAGCTACTCCAGGCCGCGTGAGGAGAAATACCGAAACTGCGGTTGATGAACAAAAGATGAGAATGGGGTGGAAAACGGGTTCGTGGTGTTTGAAGCGTAGGTGGTGTAAATGATTCCCTGCAGACTAAAAGCCCTGGAGCACAGCGGCCCGAAGCGCAGACGTAAATGTCACACTCGAGCCCGCTGAAGAGCCTCATCTGAGACTGACTCTGACGCTGATGAGATAAGAATAAATTCAGGATGTGTGTGACTGTGGTCTGTGTCTCTACAGGAAACGAAGAGCAGCCATGCATCTCGACCTGAACAATGAGACGATCATATCGACCTGAGAAAAGAAAAGAGTCCCTGTACTGATTTAAAGACGTTGGACTGATCCCAGACATTAGAAATAGAAATCAGGTCTTAATTTAATGTTTTTAGATTCTTAATTCTTCTTCTTACAGTTTCAGAGGATCTTTAGAGAGGTTGCCTTTTTATAACCCTAATTCCAACTCCAACAACACACATTTAGAACAGGGCCATGGTTGAGTTGGCTTCCAGTCCATTCTTCTAACTAACAGTCTTCTATCTACAGTCTGTAAACATCTGGTTGTAAAGTGAAGAGATGTGAGGAGAGAAGTTGCTGGAGTTTTTAGAGATAAATATTTTTCCCATTTCTATCTGGTGGAGGAATCTAGCTTCTTAAAGCTAGTCCTGCACCGGAAAGTGTTTTCAGCACCTGAACCCTTCTTCTGTGAAGCCATGCTGTTGTGATGGATGGAGATGCAGTGTGTGGTTTAGCATTGTCCTGCTGAAACATTTTTTTCACCAATTGTTTCACTGTTCCATGGTTTTTAGATGCAGTTTTTCAGAAATTGGTGAACACATTCAGACATTTTGCCCACATTTGAGTCTTTGTATCTTATTGCAGAAGGCTTGACCTGAACTCTGAACCCGATTGTGCCATTTCTACCAATTAGCTGACTTATGTTATGCAAAAAAATAAAAACCTTTATTTATTAGTATGAATTTTCGTTTTTGATCTTACCCTTATAAAAAGGATCTTTTCACAGCCAGGTATGTGAGTCCTATTGCAGCTGTTTTTTTTTTATTATATTTGTACTACTTACTTTTCTGGCCTGTTTTTGCCTAAAAATCATGTTTTCGATAAAATGGGAAAATGTCACTTTGTCATTTTGTAGTATGAATTTTTCGTTTTTGAGAGACCTTACCCTTATAAAAAGGCTCTTTTCATAGCCAATTATGTGAGTAAGTTCAAATTGCTCCTATTGCAGCTGTTTTTTTATATTTGTACTACTTACTTTTCTGGGCTGTTTTTGCCAAAAAATCATGTTTTTATGGTAAAATGTCTCACTTCGTCATTTAGTAATATAATTTTTTTTTCGCTTTTGAGAGACTCTGCCTCTGAAAAAGGCTCTTTTTATACCCAGTCATGGTATAAAGTTCTGAATTGCTCCTGGTGCAGCTGTTTTTTTATTTGTACTACTTTATTTTCTGACCTGTTTTTGCCCTTGTCTCAATTTTACATGAGTTCATGTTTTTGATAAAATGGGAAAATGTCTCACTTGATGATAAAATGTGGGTCTAGGTCTTTTGCAATCATTGCATTTTGCTTTTATTTACTGTACATGTAGTTTCATGTTATGTACATTTATCAGGACATATGATTTAGAGCAGAACCTCAAAGTTCATCAAAGTTCTTGAGGTTTATCACCATCTGAAGGCCATCTGAAGGTCCTTGGAGCTAAGGTCAAATAACCTTGACCTTACTTTTGTCCTCAACTCAACCTCTTTTTCAGTGCATCCATCTCAAACTCGCTAACTCAAATAAAACACACCAAAAAAGACTGAAAAACCAACCCACTCTACACTCTACAGATTCTACACTCTTACCTTCTTCTTCTGCCCAGGCTCCTTCTCCTTCTCCGAGGCGTTGGAGGGTTTTCGCCGCAGCATGGTGGAGGTGGTGGAGGTATTGATGGCGTTGAAGACTTTTTTTTTTAACTCGAGTAACTCGTAATATTAAAGCCGTGGACCGAAAAAAAGTTCGCCGAGCTACACCGACGCCGCCTGCCACTTGAACCGTCACTGTGGCCCACACCGACTCACAAAAGCTCTCACAGAGGAAGAAGAAAGAGAGAAAAAAAACACTGTTCTCTCTCTTTGCTCTGCTGGAGTGGAGAACTGTGAGTGAGAGGAAGTCACATGACCAGACAGGAACTTCTTTTTTCTCTTTTTTCTTCTCCTCAGGGGTTGGAGCTGGTGGTGTTGGTGGTTTCTACCTGTGCGAAAAGAAAAACAAACCTATCTAACAGATCTTCAGCCGTGTGTTTCTTAGTTTAACTAAAAATGAACATGAACCCCGTCACTCTGGTTCACGTGCACCTGACGCCCTGCGTGAGCTGTGATGGGATGCAGGTCCTGTGATGAGGCTGTGATGTGGATGTGTGCAATAATCTGCAATAATAATAATATTAATAAAAATAATACCATGAGGGATGATTTTACATTTCAAACAAACATCCACAACAACAATCATCTGCAGTACGTTTGATGGCGTGACAGTAAATGCAGAACCTGTGAGCTGTTGCATTCAGCTTGCAAAATAAAAGCAGGCTGGGGAAACATCGCAGTTCAGTCGTGACTCATTCTGTGCGTAAAATGACTTCAGGTTTTCAAAACTCATCACCTCCTACGTCCTCCACACGCACACAGGGACAGAGACTGAGCTGCTTTTCCGTAAAATGTGTTTTTGGTGTAAGAAGGTGTAAAACTAAACTTGTGCCAAGTCTACCATTTAGATGGGATAAATTATCACATTAATTTTGATTAATTAAACACAGAACAATTCATTAAAAATGAACGCATTAAAACATTAATTTGGTAATATTCTAATTCATATTATAAGAAGCAAGAACTACGTAACTAAGTAAAGAAAAAAATACTTAAATCACTTTAAGAAAGGAAGTCTGTCAATTTTGAAATTTTTTGAAATCTTTAAAAAGTATCCTCAGGTGCAGTCACAAAGACCATCATAAACGTTATGATGATGAAACTGGCACTCATCAGGACCACCCCAGGAAAGGAAGAGCAAGAGTTTCCTCTGTTGCACAGGATACGCTCATTAGAAACCACAAGTTAACTTCTCTCCAGATAAGAGCACCTTCACAATGCTTCACAGAGTATTTTGGTTGGTTTAACACGTTTAAGTTACTACATGATTCAGTATTCATTTACAATGTGGGGAAATAAAATAAAAACAGTGAATGAAAAGGTGTGTCCAAACTTTTGACTGGAACTGTAGACAACCTTTAATTTGAACACTGCTAAACACTGTTAATACTTAATTAATTAACCCCACTGTGTGGAGGCTGTATTTTAGCCTGGCTCAGTCTCACTTTGAGTTAAATGAATCACATACTTCAAAACAGTGCTATATTACACATATGAAAAGACCTAGTGTACTAGTACTCAATTCTAGCCAGACACCACCGGTCACGATTATTACCACCCACTGCACATGCTCTACAAGGTGGGTGGTAATATTAGCTTTCTATGACATCGTGTTCTCTGTACACGTGACACTGTGGATCTAAGAAATGCCTGAACTTCTAAAATGTAATGTACAATCCATCTGATTCCACTATTAGGTCTCACCCCAACTCCTATAATTCACATTGACTTGCCATGAGCATGCTGGCCATTATGTTCACTCATAACATCTCACAACTTTACAACTATGCAGGTATGGCTGCTCCCAACGTGTAACCTGAAGCAACACTTCCTTATCATTTAAAGCCCAAACACTCTAAAAAGTGATTTTGTGTTTTAGTCAGGAGAACTAAAACGGAATAAACTTCACCTGAAAATAAAGTTTTGTTAAAAAATAAAAAAACTGAAAATAAAACCTAAAAATGTTTGTAGAGACAATGACAAATTGTGATTTCAACTAACTTTTTAGTGAACATACAGTGTTCAGTGTTAGTGAACATATTAGTGTTTCATACAGCTTTCCCATAGGCTCCTGGCACCATATATTTGCATATTGGGTGTGGCCTCTCCCTTACTTACCATCTTTGTGTTGTCCCAAAGCTACCTTACGCTAGTCGTGCATTAGTATATATATATATATAGGTCAGGTCTCAGTGTTGTAGGCTGTAAGAGCAAGTTACCTTTATTCTGTGTTCCTAGTTAACTGATTCAAGTTATCATCCAGCCATGGCTCAGTTAAGTTGAATAAACTTAAAATTGTATGCATTTACAACTTAACTGAGTCAAGTTAAGCCAATTTTTTTTTTTTACAGTGTACTACTATCCCATGACTTTGGTCCATGTGAACTGACTGCGTAAAGTGACTCTGGAAAGAATCACGTCCACACATACACCACAGATCAGTGCAGCGTTCTTTAGCTTCCATAGGACATGCATGGGACACAATACTCATATCTGTCCCATAACTTTTGTCATGGAGATGAGAAAGGATGTGGAGCTGATCTAAATGTACACTTGCAAGTAATGCAGCTGCTGGAGTTTCTGATCTGTAAACAGTGGTCCAGACCTCAACATCATTGATTGTATTGGAGATTATTTGCACTGTGGGAAGCAGAAAGTGCTTCTGAGAATGAATTTTGGAGGTGAGAGTTATATTTAGCCTTTGAGTGTGTGTGTTTTTGTTTTCTTTGTTTTCCTGATTTAAAAGAATAAATAACTTGTACTTAACCCTTGTGTGCTGTTCGGGTCTGTGGGACCCGTTTTCATTTCTATCAAATGATACAAAAAAAAAAAAAATTCTAACACAAACTCATTGGCATTGGCTCATTTTTTGTGAAAAACATATATCAAAACACATTTTCAATAAACACACACTGTACACCCCCCCCCCCAACCATTTATATTACATACAGTATGTTTGGCCAAGGGCTAATAAACATTGCTTCATTTGTAAATTTGAAACTAAACAAATTTTCTACTCATATCTTGAGTTTAATTCATTTTATTTTACATTTTATTAAAAAACTAATAAAAAAAAAAGAGTAGCACTTTTTAAAAGAAATGTAACATAAAAAGGTAAAGGGCAAATATTAACCATGTAAGCTGTTTATATTGCTTGCAATTTAGGTGAAGCGAGCATGTGTAAAGCATTTTAATGTAAAAATTGCTTCATTTTGCTGAATTAAATACAAGTAACAAAGTAAACGAGTAACAAACATATGAACACCACACAAGGGTTAAAAGCACAGTACTGTACTTACTCATAAACAGCACCATAATATAATTAATAAAAATGAGAAAAAATGGTTGGTTTTCCTTTGCGAGACCAAACTGTTGTGTTGTATTGTTCCACACACAGTAAGAAAAGTAAGTACAGATTTGTACTTAAAGGAGTACAAAGCTGTACCTTATACTGAGGTACAAAAAAGTACCTTTCAGTGAAAGCCCTCTTTTTACCCATGTTTTTTGTGTCAGTAAAGATTATAAAGATTATAAACATTATCATCAACTGAATATGTGTCAAGAATTGATGATCCAATATTGTCTGGCTTTAAAATAAAAAAAATGTGCAATTAAAATATATATTGTTTATCAGTACAGTGATACAGAATACTGAATGCACCTTTTGGCTGCAGGTTAAATGGTACAAATTTGTACTTATTGCTGTTAGGAATGACTTTGTACTTAAGAGGGAACAAATCTGACCCTGTAAAGACCAATATTGTACCTTTGAGTACAAAAAGTACTCATATCGTACCTCTGTTTTTTAGAGTGCATTGGGACAGTGGGTGATGTATGGGTTTAGGAGCGAGGCAGAAGGGAGAGCTGATTGGCTGAGCTGCAGTAGCAGCAGCAGTGTGCCTCTGACAGCGTCGAGACGCAGATAATTGGACGTCAGCTATTTTTTAAAAGTTATTAATTGACTGATTTGCATATTGTAAATGTCCGCATACCAAAGTACACAGAAACATCATCCTCGCCTTTAGCACAGTAGAACCTGAGACGGCGCTGTAGAGGCGTAAATTGCCACAATAAAAGTGTTTTTAAAAATTTTAAGCAGGACTGGTATGTTTTACTACTTCAAAGGAAGAAATATTTCAGCTATTAATGAAAAAGTATGATTTAGGGTTTAGTGGCTCTTTAATAGACTTTAGCATTTGATGCATTTACTGTTCTGCTTTTGACTCTTTGCCTTTAGGTCGATTGCAAACAAAAAGAACTTTGTAAACAGGCACCAGGGGAAGTTCCTGTGCATGAGTGTGTGTGTGTGTGTGTGTGTGTGTGTGTGTGTGTGTGTTGGCACACAGGGTTATTTTTGTGTTAAGCTGGCCACATGATATGCAGACATCTTGGTTACAGGTCAGGGTTGCCCTTGATTCTAGTTCTAGTGAGAGTGATGCACTTGTGAGTAGTAACAGTGTAGAGAAGTGAAGGAGTGCACATAGATTCACAATGAATCCATAGAAACATTATTAAGCTTAACAAACAAAGCTTGTAACAGGAATAAAAACTGAGGTTAGCTCTGTTCAGATGTCAGCCCTGCAGGATGATCTCATCCATAGCAACATCTGCTTTTACAGAGCGAACTTCCTCACTCAGTCACTGTCAGCATCATTAAAATACGGAATTGCGAAAACTAGTAATAATAAATTAACCTTAACCCCTTAGACCCTGTCTGTAGGCCTACTATTCATCACTCCCATAAACACACAGCTTTCATGATTAGATTATATGAACAATATTTCTGAGTGGAGAAGGGATAAAATATTGGGTTTAATGGTACCAGTGTGCTGAAACGACCATCCCTGCTAAGTCTAATATATTTTTTCTAAAAACTTGGGTTCAGGGTTGCTTTTCATGGGAGTTCTTCTTCTGGCCACGTCACGCGTCTTTACGTACTAACGTCTCTAGTAAAGCCTCTAAAAAAGGATCCGGCTCAGTTTTACTGAACACGAGTGGCTGGTGGAGCAATGGAGACTTCAGAAGAGGAAACTCAGAGCTCAGTAGCTCATTCACTCATAGTAAAAACAAAGAAACAAAGGAGTGAAGCAAGCTTTAAATATATAAGTATACAATAACTCTCTTACATCTTCTAAAGACATTACCCTCAGCAATTTCTGACTGAGTGCTCTCTCTCTCTCTCTCTCTCTCTCTCTCTCTCTTTCTCTCTGACCAAACATAACCTGGAATCGGATTTATCCGCGCAGAAAGGAGACCGCATCAAGTCAAGTCAAGAGGTCAAGAGGCTTTTATTGTCATTACATCTGAGTACAGGTACACAGTGTAATGAAATTACGTTCCTCCGGAACCATGTTGCAACATAGAACAACAAGCAATAGACAACATAAAGTGCAGGAGTGACGAAAGCGCAACATAAAATTATAAAATTATAACACTAAATAACAATAAATACAATAAATACAAAGGACGAGACAATTTAAAGACAGTGACAGGACAGTGCAGTACCGTTACGGTATAATAAAGTGTATAGTGAGGATAAGGTGCAGAGATGTGTGACATACTGTAACATATAGAACATATATAATCACAGCAGTTACTGAGGTAGAGTTTATAGTTTATCACACCCGCCCAGTTTAAAATGATTCTTCCGCATGCTCGGAACTGCCCTTTAAATCCCCTAAATCTTAAAACTTATGGACATCAGCTTATGGAAAACATAAAAAATGTTGTGATATATTTTCCCTAGCATGGGCCGGGAATTAATTGCGAAATATTCTCCAGAATGCTACGCTGTGCTGATGACCTCCTACTATCTAAATCATCAATAAAGTCATGCTTTTATTTAAAAACACTGGAGCTGAACATGAACATAAAAGCATATTGTAATAAATTATCCTTCATCAGTATGTTAGATTTGAATTTGTTTATATTAACAATTTAATAGGCCCCAAAATTGAACCCTGTGGGACTCCACACTTTCTGCACAGTTTCTGCATTGGAAGGGCCATTGAGAGCATCCTGGCCAGCTCTTTCTGGACGGTCCAGTGCATCCAGAGCAGCTGAGAAGATCATTGGCACCTCTCTCCCCTCCCTTCAGCTCCAGCCTCACAAGGAAAGCCCTCTGCCTGGCAGGAGATCCCACCCACCCACTACACAGCTTCATCAGCCTGCTGCCATCAGGGAGGAGACTGCAGAGTCTTGGGGCTAGGACCTGCAGACTGAGGGTCACACTCTAATATTTGGTTGGACCATCTTTAGCTTTGACTGCTGCACACATTCACTGTGGCATTGTTTCAATAAGCTTCTGCACAAGATTTATTTCAATCCAGTGTTGCTGGATAATTTTTTCTCCAAGATCTTGCAGCAGCATTGATGATGGTAGAGTCTGAACACTGCACAAAGCAGCTCTTCTCCATCCAGCACATCCCAAAGATTCTCAATGAGGTTAAGATCTGGACTCTGTGGTGAACTCTCTCTCAATCCATGTGTGAAAATGATGATCTCATGCTCCCTGAATCACACTTTCACAATTCCAGCTCCATGAATCCTGACTTTATCATCTTGGAATATGGCCGTGTTCATCAGAGAAGAATAAATCCATTGATGGAATAATCTGGTCTATATTCAGTATATTCAGGTAGTCCTCATTCTTTCAGCACATACTGTTGCTGAACCTAAACCTGCAGATCAACTGCAGCACCAACCAACCCCACATCATTTACTTACTTACATCCAGGTGGAGACTTTTATTTGGCCAGGCAGTGTAGATTACTGTTTTAATCTACATTTAGTGTCCATTTCATTCTTATATTATTTATAATTGTATTTATTTGTACTTTAGTCAACTATCGCTTTATGTTTTATTGCTGTAATGTTGGATAGGAGAGAAAGGCAATTTTAATCCTCTGTATGTACAGTATATTGACTTGACTTGATACAGGTTAATAACTGAAGATAAAGTTTATACTAGAAATCATGTGAGCCTTTCTCTCATCCTGTTGTTTTTACAGACAAACAGAAGTGTGCAGAGAGTAAGAGTGAGAGAGCAAAAGAAAAAGAAAGAGAGAGAGAGAGAGAGAGAGAGAGAGAGAGAGAAAGAGAGAGAGAGAGAGAGAGAGAGAGAAAGAGAGAGAAAGAGAGAAAGAGAGAGAGAGAGAGAGAGAGAGAGAAAGAGAGAGAAAGAGAGAGAGAAAGAGAGAAAGGGAGCGGACGGCCTCAAAACCACATTCACACCTTCCTGTGACAGAAATGTTGCCAAGCAACAGGACCTTCACTGGCATGATCTTCACTTGTGGCAACAACCTCAAGAGTTACAGACTGAGTCGAGGCACTGAGCTCACACTTCTAAACACAACTATGAAAACATGCTTTTTTTTTAAAGCACACTGACGTCTTAGACTTTTAAACTTCAGCTCAAAGATTCGAAAAATAAAGTAATACAGTATCTACAGTACAGCAAATGAATACTGAAGTGATCCAGACTATAAAAGAACTCATATCAAATCATGAAGTAAATTAAAAGTGCTGAACAAACCAAAATGCTGGTAAAATCTTCCTGCTCTTCCTCTCCTAGGAGAGTCCTGATGAGTGCCAGTTCCATCATAACGTTTTTGATGGTCTTTGCGGTGACTGAACTTCAGGATACTTTCAAAGTTCCTGAAATGTTTCGGATTGACTGACCTTAATTTCTTAAAATCATTTATTTCTTTATTTAGTTGAGTAGTTGTTGCTTCTCATAATCTGGATTAGAACATTACTGAAATATTCACTATTCACTGTATACCTGTAACTCTACCTCTTCACTACTTTACTTTAACTGATGCTCTCAAACACTTTATTAAGAGGCAAGAAATTCAAGTAATTAACTCTTGATGAGTTCAGCACAGCTGTTAACTGAAAGCCTGAATTTCAGGTGACTCTACTTCATATAAAGCTGTCATCTAAGCAGGAGGTTCTACTTTAAAGAATTTAAAATACAAAAATATATTGATATACTGATGTGTTGGTGTGTTTTTTAATACTATGTCAGAAAAACAGGACAAAACAGTCCAAACTATCCTTAAATCATGTGAATTTATATTTTTATCATATAGTCCACCCTTAGTAAGTGTAGGAAGTGACCTCCAAATGACTCTAAATCAGCCATACTTTTATAAAAAAATAAACGCTAGAGCTGAAGAGGAAGATAAAAGCATATTTTAATAAATTATCCTTCGTCAGAGTGTAAGATTTGACTTTGTACACAATATATTAAAAATATATAAACACATTCACCATACAGACACACAACACTGCAGCACTGAAAAGTAATTTATGTCATAATTATCTTAAAATAATCCATTGCAATATATTTAGTTTTAACAGTTCAACAGTCATCAAACGAGTGTGCTGAGAAAAATGAAATATTTATATAGTAATTTGTCTGGGCAGTAAGTATTAATATATACACTGAGGTGAAAAAAGTATTTATTTTATTTTTACTAACATTTTTCAGATGATCAAACTTTAACTTTATTAGCAGACAAAGATATCCTGAGTAAATATAAAAAGCAGTTTTTAAAGGATGATTTCATTTATTAAGGGAAAAAAAAAAAAAAAAGAAATCACAAAAATCAAGATAAATAAACAGACGTGATTAACATAAACTGAACTTGGGAGAATCAAGGACAGAGAACAAAACAAGGAGCAACCATAACAGACGTGAAAACGTACAAGACCAGACACTGGAACACTGAAACAAATGGGCTATTTAAACACATGGAACAGGAACAGGAAACATGAAACACCTGGGACAGGCAACGAGGGGGCGGGGTTACAAAGGAACAGGCGGGAACACTGAGGCTGAGACGTGGAAGGAGATAATGCAGAAACAAAACTGAGCCAAAAATACAAGGAAATTAGAAAAACACATGTGACAACAGAGTTATAAGGTTCAGGGGTCAAATACACAATTCACGTAGAAACAGGTTGGTTTGAATAGATATTTTTTCTTTATAAATAAAAGTATCATCATTTAAAAGTGCTTTTTATATTTACTCAGGTCTGATATTAAAATGTGTCTGAAAAATGTAGGTATTATAAAAAATGTAAAAACGTAAGAAATCTGTTTATTTCACAGCACTGTATGTTTATTTACTATTTTAATTTCATTATTCCCTGCTTCAGAAGGTGGAATTCAGCATGTTCAGCCTTACATCGTCCACAGTGGGCAGTGGTATGATCTGATCAGTGAGCTGGTCAGTACTGGAGTAGGTATAGCTGGGCTTTAGGCAGGATTTAAGGAAGCTTTGGTTTAGTGCTGAAGTTCTAGACTTCTGGATTTCACAGTAAAGATACGGGTAGGAGCAGCAGCAGCAGTGAGATGGAGGAGACGACAGCGGAGGATCCATCCTTCAGGAAGGGCTCTGTGTTTTTCATCATCCAATCATGGATCTCCGTCAGGCCCTGACTCTTCAGCTCCGGACCCACTATATTCCGGATGTCTTGGTAGTATGAATCTAACCACAGAAGCTACAGCAAACAGAAGGATCACAGTCAAACACTTTACTTAACTTAATATTTAATAATTAAAACAAATGAATTGGCCTTGATCAGTGTCCACATGATGCTACCCACAGGATGCTCTTGGCTGGATATTTCTGATTGATAAATTATTCTTCGTTCAGCAGTAAAACAATGAGGTGTTTAAAAACTCCAGCAGCACTGCTGCTGTATCTGATCCACTCATTTGTACCATTAGCACAACTAACCCACACTAACACCCCATACACCACCACTATGCTAATCAGTGCTAATCACTGCAGTGCTGAGAATAATAATGACCCACCACCCAAATAATAAAACACCACCTAAAAATGATGAGTTTCTTTGATTTTACCAAACTAAAAATCTCTGGAATATAATCAAGATGAAGATGACAAGCCATGAAACCAAACTGAACTGCTTAAATTTTTGCAGCAGGAGTAAAGGCATGAAGTTATCCAAAAGCAGTGTGTAAGACTGGTGGAGGAGAACATGATGCCAAGATGCATGAAAACTGTGATTAAATACCAGGTTTATTCCACCAAATATTGATTTCTGAACTCTTAAAACTTTATGAATGTGAACTAGTTTTCTTTGCATTATTTGAGGTCTAAAAAGTTCTGCATCTTTTTTATGTTTTTTATATTATTTCAGCCATTTCTTATTTTGTGCAAATAAATGCTCTAAATGACAATATTTTTATTTGGAATTTGGGAGAAATGTTGTCTGTAGTTTATAGAATAAAACAACAATGTTCATTTTACTCAAACATAAACCTATAAATAGCAAAATCAGAGAAACTGATACAGAAATTGAAGTGCTCATTTTTTCCAAAGTTGCAAAAGAATAGAAACTGATGCATTATATACTGATTAACACCCTACAAAACATGCATCAGTTACTATGACACTCATTCTGACTCTGCACTGTAGCATTATTCCGTTATAACATGTATAACACTAGATTGTAGTGTATAATTACATGATCAGGAAATATATGAGTAAACAAGAGCCAGTGCTCAGCTAAGCAAATTAACACATGCATCACAGGCAGCACTCTAGAGCAGATTCGCTTGAGATGTGTTACTGGGGAAGGATGACGAGAGGGACTTTCAAAGGAAATTGACTCTAATTATCACACAGCATCGCTACGCTTCACCTCGCTTCATTACCTGTTCAAGACTGAGAATCGAGGTGTTAATCAGCTTTCTGTCGTACGGGACCAGTGACACCGTTTCAAACGTCAGGTAGTTATTACCATACTGAAAAACAAGATAAAAACACAGTCAGGTTTAGATCTTAAAATAATCTGCATTTTTTCTATGTAACCTTTATGGGCCAGATCTTACATCATAGCGCATGGCGACTGGGAGCTATGCACACTTTTACATCATCAATAAACAAAATAATAACACGATAAATAACATTATTTTACATGAACAACAATAGAGGTCATTGTGATATTACTTTTGCTAGTGTTTGCTAATTCATGAGTGGAGTTAAATGACCTGGTGAAGTGAACGAGCTTTGGAGAGTTGGACACATCCAGGTAGCTGTGCCATTAAAATAGCAATCTGCCAAAGTCAGAGCTCACCTGGCTCTTAAAAGGAATGGTAAGGGACACATTGATTGATTTATTGCATGTCACACCCAAA
Organism: Astyanax mexicanus; assembly: GCF_023375975.1. NCBI lineage: Eukaryota > Metazoa > Chordata > Actinopteri > Characiformes > Acestrorhamphidae > Astyanax > Astyanax mexicanus. Next base: position 48,863,034 of record NC_064417.1, read on the forward strand.
CACACCCATTATTTATAAACAGAATTAGTACATGCCTTTTGCATGTTTGTAGCTGTGCCTAAGCTGTACTTTTCCCGTCGTTACGATAGCAAAGACACACCAACATGCCCTAAATCAAGCTGCACAGTGGGGCACTATGTGTTTTCTATTAGCTTTGCGTACCTTTGTCGTAGCTGGTACAGTCAGAGCAACATCCTCAATTCTGATCCCAAAATCATTCTCCTTGTAGTATCCAGGCTCTATAAAAAAGACGAAAACAATTTTTTAATAAAAAAGACGAAAACATTTTTATAACTGCTTATAGTCCGAAACGCATTCTTTTCACTTTCATTTGACATTTTAGCTCCTTTCCCAATAACATGCTCATGTGAAGTCTGTATAGAAGCCAAACTGGGATCCAGAAGGTTTGGTCCATGTTTTCCATGTTGATTCTACATAAACAGTTTATATGGCCTTGATGAGCTGTTATGTTATGTATGTGTATATTATATATATATATATATATATATATATATATATATATATATATATATATATATATATATATATATGTATGTTAGCTGTGGTAACACCATATTGTACAACCAACATGCTTTTCTGGTGCTGACATGATGGTGGTGTATGAGGTGTCAGTGTGTGTTGTACTGGTGGTACGAGTGGATTAGATACTGCAGCAGTGCTGCTGGAGTTTTTAAACACTGTGTTTGATCACTCATTGTAGACTCTAGAATGTACTCTAGGCCCTATGTAAGATTAAGGTGGGCTGTAATAATGGTGCCTATTTGTGGACCCACCTGGAATCTACCTGAATGTGGGACCCAGTTGGGCTTTCCAAATTCCATCTTAAAAAAAAATCCACCTTAATCTCACATCGCCTTTGTAGGTCACTGTGTGCAGTTTATGTCCCAGATGTGGCCTGTGTTTAAACCCATCACTACCATCCATATACAAGGCCCCACATGGGCATGTTATCTGGGTCCACTGTTGGTTTGTAGCTTTTGTACTTTTTTGTGGCTTTTTTTAAGAGTCAACTAAACTTACAATACATTTATTTATTCATTAAACACATTAGTTTAGTTCATGCAGCAAAGCAAAATGTTGAATCTGTGCTTTAATAATTTACTCACAGAATGACTAAACTGAGCTTGAATATTTATTTTACTTTTATTTGTTTGTACTATTTTTCCTATAATAAACTCCCTCTATAACCTGCAATGCTCCCAACATGAGGATAATAGTGAAGACAAGCACAAGCCTCCCCCAATAAATGTGAAGTAATGCTCCGCCTATCCAGCATCCTTATGCAGACAACATTCTCAGAGGAAAGTGCTGGATCCCCAGCTTTTATAGGCTTACATAGTCTGCCTTTTTCACTTAAATCCCTGAAAACACTTACTCACAGAGTTGTCCAAAGGTTGTACTGTTAATGTTTTATTAACAATGATGTCACATCATTATTAGGTAATACTGTCTCTTACTATTGTAGTCACAATACTACTGTTTGACAATGTTTCAAAACTTCGATCATGTTCAATTACTCATTATCTGACAAAATCTGAAAAAAAAACTATATTTTGAAATATTGTGCAAATATTTCAATGTTATGATGTTTTTGTGGGCACCAAAACAACATTCTCTCTAAACACATTCAAAACACATCATTCATTGTCACAACGTTGTGACAAATTATGTCAAATTATGTGTACCTGTTATGTTACAAATTATGTTTACCAACAGCACCAGATGACATATCTCTCCAAACCATCACTGATCATCAGTAAATTTTACATTTAATTTAAAGTAAATCAAGGGAGCAGAGTCTGGAGGAAGAGTGGAGAGACACACAGTCCAAACTGCTCGAGGTCTAGAGTGAAGTTTCCACCAATCAGTGATGGTTTGGAGAGACATGTCATCTGCTGGTGTTGATCCACTGTGTTTTATTATCAAGTCTAAAGTCAGTGCAGTTTTGTTTTCCCACAAAATCTTACAGCACTTCATGCTTCCCTCTGCTACTGACAACTTTTATGGAGATGCAGATTTCATTTTCCAGCAGGACTTGGCACACTGCCAACACTGCCTAAAGTACTAATTGGTCTTATATAATATTCAAATTTTCTGAGACACTGATTTTTGAGTTTTCATTGGCTGTAAGTCAATACACTAGTATTCAGATTTAGCAGATACTGATACAGATCAGGCTACAAAAAATCTAATAGATATTAAGCAAATATTGCATAACCATGAGCTCTAAAAAAATCAATTACAGTTACCCTACTATTAAGGTTTAAGTGTAACTTCTGATTTGTGTTATATCAAATTCAAGCTATTTATTAAACTAACAACCCTGAGCTTTAAAAAAGCTTCACAACCCAAGAGATGATCTGCCCTACCGATAGACGTGAACATGCCCTCCTGGAATGGAATATTATTGGACTGAAAGCCAACAGGCCCTGTAAGGAAGAACATAAGAAACAAACAATGCATGAGAGCCAAGGCGTGAGGACAGAAACAGCTTAGAGAAACACGGAACATCCTTATTTTAATTTTTGGAAAGGATAAAAATAACTGACCCAATTGCTATTTAACTGTTTCATACAGAAGCCCATTCCCGTCACCTAAAAAAAATCCAGCACATTTTTTTCAACTTTTAAACTGCTATCTGATAATTATAAGAAAGTAAGTCATTATTTTTGAGATAGTAAATCATTATTTTGAGATACTATCTCAATATTCTGAGATAGTAAGCCATTATTTTGAGATAGTAAGTCATTAGTTTGAGATATTAAGTCATTATTTTCAGATACTCTCTCATTATTTTGTGATAAGTCATTATTGAGTGATAGTAAGTCATTATTTTGAGATATTAAGTCATTATTTTCAGATACTGTCTCATTATTTTCAGATATTCTCTCATTATTTTGTGATAAGTCATTATTTTGTGATAGTAAGTCATTATTTCAAAAAGAAAAAAAGGAAAAAGGAAGCACACTTGCTATCTCCAAATAATGACTTAGTATCTCAAAATAATGAAATAGCAGTTTGCTTAATAATAATTTTAGATAGCGGGAATGGGCTTCCATAGTTTCATGGAATATCAACACAATGACCCTTTAAATCTCGGATGAACCTTTGAATAGAGCACATTTTTAGTTATTTATTCTAATTCAGCCCATTTTTCTACCCAATCCGACTAAGTCCATGTTTCATATCGTAGCTGTCCAATGAAAAACAAGTACCTCCAAAACAGTAACTTTACAGGAGACTTTCAATGAAAGTCAATGAAAAAACAGTTTATTTCAGGTCATTCTGAAGTATTTCTATTGGTCCGTTCACCATGAAATTTTAACACAGTTTAAGGGATCATTTGTCTGTTCAAATTATGTATTAAACTAAAAATTGACAAAAATGGATACTTGTTTTTCATTGGACAGTGATGATATGAAGTCCCCTATCACTAGTAATGGCTCCAACACTAGGAGGGGGAAGACCAGCACATGCCTCCTCTGATACATGTGAAGCCATACAGATTTCAATCTCTAACACATCAGAAGACAGCAAAGCCCATTATGTTGTGCTCTCTCTCTCTCAGACTCTGGCTGCTGATGCTAAAGCTGCATGATCCAGGATTCAAACTAAATTATCTCATTAAAGGTGTTAAATCTGAATTTGACTATCTCTAACAGCAGAGGAAGGTTAGATTAAAATAACTCCACTAGAGGTCACTGCGATATGAACTTATTATTGTATCTTAATGCCAAAAAGAAAACATTTCCTATGAATGCTGTATTTTTATTGTAGGAACAATTTATTGTAAGGGTTTAATAAAATTAGTAATAATTAATTATGTCTTTTTATTGTCAAATAATAATTAGTTAACCATTTAACAATGTATTTTAATTTAAGCACTGTTTGTGAACCGTATTGTACAATGTTACCAGTAACACACCATTAATGCATTTATAATACATTATATATCATACATAATCCCTAATAATGACCGCCATAATGGAGGATTGTGTTATAACTAACTTTTGGTTTTAGTGACATATATAACACATTGTAAAGTATAAGCATGTGACTTTATAAAGACTTATGAAAGTTTAATAATGAAGTATGAGTATGCATATTTCTTTTATGAAGAGATATATAACAGAATTACAAAACTCTTCGTAATGAAATATAATGCTCTTTACATAAATTCATTAAGCATTGTATCAACCTAGGTTTTATGAACTTATGACAAAGAGCCATCTGAAACATTTGGTAAAGTGTACATTTCAGAAACTGTTGTGTCTTAATTAAAAAAATACATATTTGTATTCCAAATAAAAATGGTCATTTAGAGCATTTATTTATTTATAAACTGAGCTTTCAGACCTCAAATAATGCAAAGAAAACAAGTTCATATTCATAAAGTTTTAAGAGTTCAGAAATCAATATTTGGTGAAATATAATAACTCAGGTTTTTAACCACAGTTTTCATGCATCTTGGCATCATGTTCTCCTCCACCAGTCTAACACACTGCTTTTGGATTACGTTATTTCACTCCTGGTGCAAAAATTCAAGCAGTTCAGTTTGGTGGTTTGATGGCTTGTGATCATCCATCTTCCTCTTGATTATATTCCAGAGGTTTTCAATTTGGGAAAATCAAAGAAACGTATTATTTTTAGGTGGTCTCTGTATATGTAAGAAAATTCATACTTTAGGAAATTAAAGGGTTAAGACAGAAGTCTTACATTCGTGAACTCCAAAGTAGTTTCCCACGCCGTGACCTGTACCATGACCGTAATTCAGGCCAACCTCCCACAATGCTCTGCGGCCGAGCATCTCGATGTTGACACCTTAAAAAAACACAACAACAAGGAGAAAAGCGCTGATGATGAACGTGTTTCTGAAACTGCTTTTAGGTCAGCGTGAAAACTGCTGACGAGAGGGAGACCTCTTGTGGGAGAACAGCAACAGGCTGGGTGGAAGTGTCAGTGAAAAGTGTGTGTGTGTGTGTGTGTGTGTGTGTGTGTGTGTGTGTGTGAATATACTAAAAAGACGTGTAAAAAAAAAACACAGAGAGACCTACCTCTGGTCCCAGCTGGAAATATGGTCCTCGAAATTTCAATATTTCCCATCAGCACTCTTGTGAAAGCCTCCTATTAAGTAAAAATATTTTAAATTGCTATTAAGTATTGAACATGCAGTAGTTTACTTTAAATCCACTTTACATACTCTACACTGTAAAACCTGAGGAGTTAAATTAACTCAAATAGTTTGAGAAAACCAATCGGCTTAAATATATAAGAGACCATTAAGGAAGATATTCTCTGCAGTAACTCATAACATGATCAGGATGTATCATCCGATATTAAGGAATCGTGTTGGGTTTCAGCACTGGCAGTTCTTGTAGGCGGAGCTTCAGACAGTATTTTCTTATTTGACCTGTACAATATGTTACGGTAATCTCTGTGGGATGTATTTGTCCACAGGCATTTATCCAGTTCCATTTCCACACACCGGGTTGCCAGGTATAGAACACAACAGCAATCAACAGTGTGCTGCAGCTTTGGAAATGGGAAAGCTGGCTATTTTTCTGTTGAACAGGTAATCACTGAGCTTCAGTAAGGTTCACTAGCCAAAGACCATAACCATAATTGTTTCACACAATCACTTGCATTTATTACTGATTGTTCCTTTAAGTTAACTTGAATAATTAAAATGTAAATAAATAAGTAAACTAAGAAACACAATACACTTGATAAGAAGAATAACTGAAATGTACTCTATTTAAGTTGACATTACTCTGTGGGAACGGGGAACTTAAAGACTTAAAAAATGGTCAAATACTGGTTATTGAAGTCATAATTCTGAATAGCAAAGTAGCAACAGTAGCATTCAGCCAATCCTACCAGCAGAGAGAAGGGTGTGAGTTGTATTTATCAAAATTGCCATAATGGAAAAAAACAAGTGTGTATCTACACTATTCATTTTTTAGCTTTAGCAATCTTAAAAGTTTTCCATTATGATGTTAATTTGTACCTTCTGTCTGTCGGTGGGTTTACCCCAGTGCACGGTGCGGGTAATATCAGTGGTACCATCACTGAAAAAAATAAAAAGTCAATTTATAGGTAAAGTCAGTGTTTTTTAACTTTTATTACATTTTTTCCCCAATTTACCTGAGCAAATAAACTTACAATGTTCTTGGAGGAAAGTGCTGGATCCCCAGCTCAGATACATCAGCTAACAGACGCCTGTGCTAACCAGAGGCTTGTTTCATGAAAGCGATTTGCGATTTTTTCCTCTCACAGTTTGCAATTTCACTAAAAAATATAGCTCTCAAATCAGCTGACTTTCTGCGACTATATATATTATCTATGACTTTAATCAGAACAAAATTTAGCTTTTTCCATCCAAATCATGTTTTGCATTTCTTTTGATATACCGTAATTTCACATAAATAATTAACCATTTATTAAAATCTGCACTTAAAACCATATTGTTAAACATAATATAACAATGCAATGTGAATATGTAAGTAGGAAAAAAGCAAGGTTTACTTTAAATTTGATTGTAATCAAATTCATGTGACATTTAGTACAAAATTAGCTTGTGCCGTGACAAGAAATACATTTTATTCTCTCTAGCATGTAGAACATGATTGTTCTTCTAGTGATTTGATTGGTAAAAAGTAATTACAGCTCATATTAAGACGTTAATGTGCGTGTACTTGCGTTGTTTGCAAATGAAGTGTGTAAATGATCAGAGTGGCTGATTGCGAGTGAAACTGCGATTTGAGCCCATTGTCCATTGCGATTTGTTTGTGAAACGCTCAATAAAAGGCGGCAGAAAATCATTGCAATGTTGCAACATTAGTGAAACGAGCCCCAGCATCACAATAGGAGTGATGAGGGAAGAGAGAGCGCCACCTACTGTACCCACACTGAGAGAGCATGGCCAATTTGGTGCTCTCTCTCAGACTCTGGCTGCTGATGGCGAACCTGGTAAGTGAGTCTGTTTTGCCAATAGAGACTCAATGGATAAAATAGAAAGAACACATTACTGCTATACTCACAGGTACTGTCCTCCTGAGTCCACCAGATACATCTCATCCACGCTCAGCTTTCTGGAGGTTTCACTAGATGGGCTGAAATTTTAGGGCAGAAGCACAAAAAAGGTGGAATTCTGTTTAGATGCTTAAGGGAAGACAGTATAAATGAATATGGTATATAAAGTATATTGGTTTATATACCTGTAATGAGCGAGAGCTGCATTTGGTCCACTGGCAGAGATGGTCTCAAAGCTCGGTCCCCTGCTGTACTGTTGCTTGCTGACAAAACACAGATGCAGACAGGCATTATAAATCAGTAATCACTGTATTTAGATAATAATGGACTATGCTATACAATTAACTAAGTTGTAAGTATTTATTTATTTAGTATAGTCGATTGTGGGCGCCAAGTGGTCCAGCGGTCTAAATTGCTGTCACTATGATTGGGAGATCACTGGTTTGAATCCCTGTCATGTAGCTTGCTATCAGCTGCCAGAGCCCTGCGAGAGCACAATTGGCCTTGCTCTCTCTGGGTAGGCTGTGATGCTACTCGGCAATGCTGCATAAGCAGCAGTTGGAAAAGAGGTGGTGGCTGACTTTACATGTATCAGAGGAGGCATGTGCTGGTCTTCACCCTCCTTATGTTCTGGCATCACCAATGATGGGGGGATATACAGCTGAGTAGCTGTTGAATAGGTGGGACAATTGACCAGATTAATAGGGAGAAAAATGGGACAAAATTAGAAAAATAAAGAAATCTATATTATGTTGTGAGGTGTTATCTTATGAGGAAGGTTGAACAGTGGGTAAAAGTACATTTTGTATCCATTAGTAGGAGTTGGAATGAGGCCTGGTATAGTAGATTCCAGATTTATGGGTCATTTAATTTCTGAATTTACAAAGTATGCATTTAACATTTCTCGATCCACAGTGTCATGTGTGTACTGGGAATACAGTCCCAGTCAAAAGTTTGGATACACCCTGAATTCAGTGTTTTTTTAAATTATTTTAAAATGTTCTGCATTGTAGATTACTACTAAAACCATATAAACTATAAAGAAATAAACATTTTGGAATTATTTAATAGAATATGGTTCATATTTTAAAATCTATTTTAAAAACCCTTTAGCTTTTTTCATATTATGCTAAAACTACTCAACTAAGTAAAGAGAATAAATAATATTAAGAAATGAAGGTCAATCAAAATGATAAATTCTGAAAAAGTATCCTCAAGTGCAGTCACAAAGACCGTCAAAAATGTTATGATTAAACTGGCTCTCATTAGGGCTGTCCCAGGGAAGGAAGAGCAAGAGTTCCTCTGTTGCACAGGATAAGTTAATCAGAGTTACCAGCCTCAGAAACCACAAGAGCACCTAAATGCTTCTTCACAGAGTGTTTTGGTTTGTCTAACACTTAAGTTACTACATGATTCCTTATGTGTTCCTTCATAGTCTGGATCACTTTAGAATTAATTTACATATGTAGGAAATTCAAATAAATAAAATAAATACAAGCCATTAAATGGGCAACTAGACAGTATGAAATGAAATGAGCGTCTTCATGTTGATCTGAGGTCATGTTTCCTACCTGCGACACTCATTGACGAATTCTGCCGCAGTGAGCTCTGTCTCCCTGCCCTCAGGCACGGATCTCTCCAGGTGATGTAGGAGCTGCATGACTGCTACTGCGTCCCTTATCTACGGAAAAAAAACGTAAACACACTCAACACCACCATATCTGATTCACTATAAAACAACATGTATGACCCAATGAGCTGCCAGCCTGAGGTGCTTTAATCAAACGCACAATTAACTCTGTTCAGATGCTCGGCTCATCTTCAAAAGGAAAATGGAGTTTTGTCTTTTAAAGATAAATGTTTAGTAAAAAGGTTCTGATGGAATATAAAATACAAGCCATCTATATCAGAGACTGTAAAAAAAGATGGACGCCGTGTCGCCGTTCCCATTCATTCAATAAAAATGAAGCCAAAATCTTCCGCCATGTTGGAGATCCTGACACCCGATTCTACGCAGTAGAGACCAGAGGAGGGAGAAAAACTGTGGAGAGATAGCCTACTCATTTGAATAACCCCACCCCCGAGGGCTGCCTCTCGGTCACAGACTGCAGAGTGGGGCGGAGCGGAGCTGATGGTCTGTTAATGGTCCCGCCCATAACCAGCCCTTTTACAATAACCACACCTTTTTTGAATAGAGCTTAATAACATTTTAAAATATGAATTCTGTGGGGATATAAAAATGTAACAATATAAGCAGAGGTTACACTAGCTGCTGCATTTAAATAAAGGAGGTAGAATTACAGTATATTAGAAAAAAAATGTGATTGAAAGTTGTCTGTTTTGCCATTGAAACCTATGGGTAATGGGTGGGGTTACACAGCTTTCTGAAACCAAACAGCAGGGGGCGCCTGACCTGTGGTGGCTTCACTTTTGAGAGACGATGTTCTGTCCAGCTATATACAGTACAGTCTATGATCTATATCAATAAAAAGATTAAGTATGCAGTATAATAGAGGTTGTGTGATAAGTCAGGCTGCGGCGGCCAGGCTGAAAGGAGTCTCCTGATTTGGTTTTATGGGATAATAAAACTCAGTATACTGAATACTCAATAACTCAGAGATAATGATGGGTCTTGATTGTTCTCTCTGCAGTGTGTGTGTGTGTGTGTGTGTGTGTGTGTGTGTGTGTGTGTCAGGTGTATGAGAGTGCCAAATTCCATAATGTGACATAAGGAGTGATTGATTGTGTTCCTTACATGAGCGGCTTTAAGAATCTTCCTCTCAGTCTGGTCTTTCACTGCTTTAGTGGTCAGTACTGGAGAGTAGGTGCTCTCTAGAAGTTTCTCCTGGAAGAGAAAAAGCAGTTTATAATCTCAGTTTTCTGAAACCCTAACAGGTGTAGAAAGTTTTATCTGGGGAGGTGGAGTATGTTTAGGAATATAATGCTAGCGCTAGACTGAGGAACCCTGAGTGTTCCAGTAACCCAGGGTGCTATCAGTCAACTATACTCTCCTCTGAACAGCTAAAGAGCTAGCGCTGCAGTTAGCATCTAATGCTAATGCTGCTGCAGCCTTTGTGCTGGAGAAACGTCATTGAAAACTCACCCGTATAACTCTGTACTTCAGCAGAGTGTCTTTACTGCTCCTTTATACCTGACTGGTAGAATTCATACATACAGTGCACTGGATAAGGCACAGTGTTGATTTTTGGGAAAATGAAAGGATTTTAGGTGTGCCTAGTAATCTTTTACTACAGGACGTCTGTAAAATGTATGCCTGATTTGCACAGAATAAGTAATTGCAGAATTCGCAAATACTTTAGAATCAGAAATCTGCAAATCTGTAACCTTAAGCTAAAATATTTTTTTTCCCTCCATAATAGACTGTTGGTGGGGTTTAAGATAGCAATGAGCATTCCAAACACAACTTGCACAAGATGTATGATAGGTCCCTGAGAGTCCTTTAGGTTCTTATTTGTCTTTTATGGTGGCTTCTCTCAGGCCACTCTAGAGTAAAGCCAAGACCAGTGTTGTCTGGGGATCCAGGGGGAATGTAAAAGTAGCGTAAACATGATGTAACTGCTATAGAGTCAGGTCTTACCTCTGGGGTGATGAGCTCGTACAGGGCCTGGTTAGTGTACTCTGTGCCCACCCACACCCTCACCCCCGCCTCCTCCAGGTACTTCATCAGGTGACTGCGGACCGAGTCGTACTGGAGCAGCTGAACGCAGTAGGAATCGCTGCAGGACGAGTTCAGGTACGTCCTCAGCTCCTCCGTCACTCTCTCAGTGTGCACAAACAGCCTGAGCACGAGGAGAGAGAGGGACGGTGGTCATAATGATTTGGTCTGAGCAGATCATAGAGAGGTCTTTAGAAGAAGAAGTACGAAAAGGGAAATGGAGAACTTGCCAGATCTTATCAAACGTCAGCAGTGTGTAGGAGTAGAAGAAGGGGTTAAAGGGAATGTCGTTTCCACGCAGGTTAAACAGCCCTGAAACCATAAAAAACACCTTTACAATCAAATACTGTGATTTAAAAGACACACACTAATGGATACACATTGTAGATTATTCAAAATACCTAAATGAAAACCAAATATTCAGTACTTACTTTGACTATAGATTTTATTTATAAGACTTCAAACTACATAGAAATTCTACACTGCCTAGCTAAAAAAAAAATCACCACCAAAAAAAAGGTCACACACTCTAATATTTGGTTGAACTGCCTTTATCTTTGATTGCTGGACACATTCACTGTGGCATTGTCTCAATAATCTTCTGCAATGTCACAAGATTTATTTCAATCCAGTGTTGCATTAATTCATTTTTCTCCAAGATCTTGCAGCAGCATTGATGATGGTAGAGTCTGACCACTGCACAAAGCAGCTCTTCTCCATCCAGCACATCCCAAAGATTTGAGAGGTTAAGGTTAAGGTTAAGATTAAGGAAAGGTTAAGATCTGGACTCTGTGGTGAACTCTCTCTCAATCCATGTGTGAAAATGATGATCTCATGCTCCCTGAACCCTGAACTCTTTCACAATTCCAGCACCATGAATACTGATATTGTTATCTTGGAATATACCCGTGTCACCAGGGAAGAAAAAAATGTATTGATGGAATAACCTGGTCTATATTCAGTATATTCAGGTAGTCAGCTGACCTCATTCTTTCAGCACATACTGTTGCTGAACCTAAACCTGCAGACCAACTGCAGCACCAACCAACCCCACATCATTTACTTACTTACATCCAGGTGGAGACTTTTTTAGGTCAGTCAGGGTATTTCCCTTGGTTAATCACAATTATTTTCACTTGCACGCATATGTTCACCCTGTCGCAGTTAGTTGCATGACAGAATGAACAATGACAGGGTAGACGACTTAATTAAAAACAGTTGCAGACATGCTGAATTGTTCTTTGATTTCCTAAAATTGCTTAAAAATGTACTGCGACAGAGTGAACAGCTTAAGCTTTACCCATTTAAGCTCAGTATAGAGAATACTAGAAACACTAAGGGAAATTAATATTATTATTTGCTAAACAGTGTGAAGGTTGTCGATGTCAATGATGTACCAAATGTAACTTTCTTAAAAGGGCAGGGTCATCCCAAGGTAACAACGTGGATGGGAACTGTTGGTTTACATTTAAATAGCTTGATATTTTTGTAAAAACAGCCAAAATAATAACGTATCTCTAAAATAATAAGCAATCTTCAAAACTTAAAAAACTATGCTGTGAAACGAAAAAGATGACACATTGATTATTGATATATTTAATTCATTAACTGTAAAGGCTCACCCAGAGGAAGAATTTAACCCAGGTCTTAATGTTCAATACCTTATAACTGAGTGAGCTAATATTTAGTAGTAGTAAACAGGACCCAAGGACAGAGTAGTAAAAACTGAGAGCAGATTGGTTTAAACTGAAAATAAATCTGGGTGATTTGGGATTTCGACACAGGTCCTTTATTGCTAGAAGTGCTCTACCACTCGTCTATTAAAGCAAGTGTGTTTGAGACTTGCTATGACTGGCTTAAAATGGGTAGGCCATAAAGGAAGGGGAAAAACAAAAAGACCACTCCTAATGTGTTTTTTTTGTGGGAATAAACAAAAGAGTGAACTTCGAAAAACAAAACAGCTTTTCCAAAAGAACAAAAGGCAAGGAAACAGGCAAAAGGTGGGAAACAGAAAGATGGAAGAAGAAAGCAGAGCCTTCCTTTTAGAGAGAGACACACTTAATGTTTGTAAAGTTTTTTTTCTTTCTTGTTGTAAAGATAAAAAGAATAAGAGATAAAAGGAACTCAAGGGCTTGAGAAATAGAAATATATAAACAGCCACTGGCTGTCCACACGCTCTCTCACACACACAAACACAGAAACAGAGGCCTGTGTTTCTCCCTCTTTTAAAAGCAGGGCACAGGTGTTGCTAGTTGGGCTTGATTGCCTCCAGAAGCCACTCATTGTCTCCCTCTGTTGGCCGGAGGCTGCCTAGCTCTGGGCCCTTATATTAACACTAGAATGGATAAAGCTACGTTTTTTTGGAAAGGGAAACTGGGCTCTCAAATCAACTGTGAGGAACTTAATCCCAAGTGTTATACTAATGACCCACAGCACATCTACATTCTTGGAACTGTAGTGCTAAAATTTGTCCATTTGTAAGTGTAAAATGCGTTTTTTGGACTAAAGCAACTGTATCAGGCAAGACAGCTGCAGGAAACATACCAGACAAAATGAGTAATGAATAAATCTATTTAACTTTCTCAAAATGTGACTCAAACAAACAGTAAAATACAATCATATAGGTTTGATGTCAACTGATGGTTTGACACCTCAAAAGTTCAGTAAAGAAAGTGATCATATTTTGCTCTTTTCCATGATTAAAATCAGAGAGCACTTAAAAATGATGAGTTTCTTTGATTTTACCAAATTGAAAACCTCTGTAATATAATCAAGAGGAAGATGGATGATCACAAGCCATCAAACTTTTTGAAATTTTGAACCAGGAGTGGCCAAAAGCAGTGTGTAAGACTGGTGGAGGAGAACATGATGCCAAGATTCATGAAAACGGTTATTAAAAACCAGGGTTTGTCCACCAAATATTGATTTCTGAACTCTTAAAATTATTTGAGGTCTGACAGCTCTGCATCTTTGTTGTCTATGGTTTATGGAATGAAACATCAATGTTAATTATACTCAAACATAATACCTATAAACACCCTAAGATGCTGGTGCTGGACTCCCTGTCGTGCATTTACCTAAGAAAAGTTGAATGATAGCTCTCTAATGGTTGGTAAGAAGCAAGGGTGAAGTCCTTGAGATGCTGAATTTTAGCAATCCTAGTGTTAACTAGTCCCTATTGTGCTAAAGTGTCTATGTAAAAGCAGAGGAAACAATGAATGGATAGATATGGATAGAGATGACCTCCCCAATCATTTCTTACATGCTGTTTCATCCAGAGCTGACAGCAGCAGAGCTGTAGGGTTGTACGGGTTGTCCATCATCTGCCCGCGTATCTGATCCACCTTGTTCTGCCAGGTCCTCTCTGTTGACCCATGTGCAAAATATATGGACAGAAAGATACACAAACACACAGAGAGAGAGACTTATGAATCCACAAGTGAATGAACTTTACAACCACTCCATTACCTCACTTTCCATTCAGAGTGGAGTAAATACAGCAACTACAATAGCCCTGATCCTTACAGCCATCTGCCGTTCTTATTACTTTAAGTAATAATGTGTATATTATGGGAGCTTTATGGCCGTGTTTGTGATGAGCCCAGGCCGGTGTGTTTGCAGGTATTTATCAGTGTGCTGATAAATGGATGGTGATAGGAGGCTCTCACACACCGATGAAGTCGTCCGGTAAGCGGGTGAGGTTATCAGGAGGGAGAGGCGGCCGCTCGGCCCAGATTTTATCCACCAGGTTATCAGTGATGGAGGTAAGGATCCGTTTAGCTGGAGCCAGCTTGGTGTTGTAGGCAGCAAATGTGTCTGTATTGACAAAGAGCAGTGAGCCAATACTGAATTTAGTAGGTAGTTGCCCATAGCTAGTGGATCAGCATACACCAATCAAGCATAACATTATGACCACTTCCTTGATTTTACAACCATTATCTGTTTTATCAGCTCCAACTATCATATAGGAGCACTCTGTAATTATTATAGGTTCTATTATAGGATCTGTTTTCCTGAATACTCCATTTTTCTCCTTTCACCATGTTCTTTAATGGTCAGGAACCCATAGGATAGACCACCACAGAGGGTCATTCTCAACTAGTGTTGTAGTACTTGAGTCCGGTCTCAGTCTCAAGAGCATCCAATCAAAGTACCTTTCATTTTAAATAGTCTGACGTTAAGTTAAATGTCCTTTTTTTACCGTTTCGCTGAATTTATACTCTTTCGTTAGGTGAATCATCGTGAATGTGTATGCAGAACTTTCTAAAAGAAAAAACATTCAATAGAATGTAATGTTTGCCATATTTCGGTAACAGAGACCTCAGAGACCACAACTAATTTTTCCAGACATCTAGAAATAAAGAACTAGGAGAGGTTAGTGCAAACTAGCGAGATAACTAACATTAGCAGTGAGCTATAGGGGTGTGACGAGACACTAATATCACGAGAACGAGACGAGACGAGATTTAAAAATAATTTTAAAGAAAACCTCAAAAATGAAAAATGGCTTTAAAACTAGAGTTTTATTTGACAAAATCATATAACGCAAACTTAACAGACTTGTTTTCTCTCACACATTGATTCTATAAGAAATAGAAATAAGAATAAGAATACAAAATAAAAATAAAACTTTTCTAGGTCTTATATAGAGCAAACAATAAGTGAAAACCACAACCAGTTGTATTAAGCCTATGGTTTGTGTTTTTGTCTCTTAAATCTCTTGTAATTTAACTATGCATAACCATAACCAGTCATATTAAGACTATGTTTGAAGTGAAACAGAGACAGAACATGTTTTTAAATACAGTACAGAGTTAAGGGATTAGTACAGCTGTCTATAAAACAGTCACGTGTAGGATTTACTTTCAGTATTTATATATATTTTGTGTTTTGTTGGTCACTCTGTTACCGTTTATTGTTTCCACTGGAGTCAAAATGCAGCCGGAGATACAATTTAAAAAGGAGGTATGCACTAAAGGGGGCGCCAAATCCCGCTTAAATAGTCCACACTAAACAATTTTTTTTCCCGCGAGACAGGTTAAAGCTTGACGAGAAATATCGTCATGTTTAATCTCGCGAGATCTCGTGCCACGAGATCTCGTCACACCCCTAGTGAGCTAGCGATGCTTAATGCTTGCGACGAGCTAGCTAACCTGGGATAGAATTACCGTTATCAATGAGCTAGCTAACATTATGACGAGCTTGCTAACCTTACGGCAAGCTAGCTAACCTTAGCAACGAGCTAGCTAACCTTAGCAACAAGCTTGCTAACCTTAGCAACAGTGTTCTCAAGTCTCACGATTTAAGCGTGTGACACACGCACCTCAGCGTGTTCACACGCTCACACGCCACACATGGTCTTTCTCACGCTTGCCAATCCATCGGCTGTATATTATAATGTACTCTCGTTGAGCCAATCAAAATATAGATCACTCTGTTGTTAGGCAGACCTAGTCAAAGAGGGTGGAGTTTCAACCAGAGTGTCAGGCGCGAAGAACTGTCCGATTCGAAGTTCTGAAACACACATTGGTGAACAACTGAAGGAGAACGACAGCAAAATTGGTTTAGAGGGCAAATACTTAGGGGATGGGTTGGTTTGAATAGATTTTTCCCTTAAGAATTAAAATTATTGTTTAAAAAAAGCTTTTTTATATTCACTCAGGTTATCTTTGCCTAGGGTTAGGGTTAGGGTTAGGGTTAAAAAACAAAAATCAGCGTTAAAAAACAAAATCAGAAGAAATCAATAGTGGAGCAAATATTTTTTCACTGTACTGTAGAGTGGACAGTGAGAGATTAAACACAGTGTTTAAAAACTCCAGCAGTACTGCTGTATCTGATCCACTCACTGTATAACCAGCACAACACAACACTAACACCTCATACACCACCACCATGCTAATCAGTGCTAATCTGATTATCTGACTATAAAGTATACAGAGAAACAGATAAAGAACTACGGTGTAGGGATAAACAATAATGGGTGCAGCAACAAGGACATGGTCATAATGTTATGCTAGATTCGTGTAAATCCATAAAAAAACATTATTATGAATCAATAATCGAGTATACTCTAGAGGAGTCTGATTAAATAAAGATTTGTATGAAAGAGAAATAGAGAGAGTGTTTGATGATACTCACCTACAGAGAAGAGGAATGGATCAATGCCCACCTGATCTCCTTCATTGACCTCTCTGATGAGCCAGTTGGTGATGCTGGTGATAGAGACTGTGTTCCAGTACAGTAAAATCAAACTCATTATTACAGATCATGTTTCTTTCTTAATGTGTGTATTACATCTAGTTCAAGTTACATATTAATATTGTTAACACTAATGCTTAAGAAATATCATAGAGACATTTTAGTATAGATAGTAGTATAGATAATATAGTTGAGACATTATTTTACTTGAGACAGTATCACTTAAAAGAAGGACATTTTTTAAAAATGTTTTGCATTGTAGATTAATCCTAAAGTCATCCAAACTATGAAAAAAAAAACATATAGAATTATTTAGTAAACAAAAAAGTGTTTTATATTGTACATTTTACAAAGTCCGTTTTATGAAGTAGAGTCACCTGTAATTCAGACTTTCAGTTAACAGCTGTGCTGAACTCATCAAGAGTTAATTACTTGAATTTATTGTCTCTTAAAGTGTTTGAGAGCATCAGTTGTAAAGTAGTGAAGAGGTAGAGTTACAGGTATACAGTGAATAGTGAATATTTGAGTAATGTTCTAATTCAGATTATGAGAAGCAACAACTACTCAATTTAATAAAGAAAAAAAAAGACTTTAAAAAAGAAAGATTAGTCAATCCAAAACATTTCACAAACTTTGAAAGTATTCTCAAGTGCAGTCACTGAAAGACCAGTAAAAATGTTAGGATGATGAAACTGGCACTCATCAGGAGCGACCCAGCAAAAGAAGAGCAAGAGTTTCCTCTGTTGTACAGGATAAATTATTAGAGTTACCAGCCTCAGAAACCATAAGTTAACAGCTCCCAAGATAAGATTACTCTGGTTTGTTTAAGACTTTTAAGTTACTACATGATTCCTTATGTGTTCCTTCATAGTCTGAATCACTTTAGTATTAAATTTACAATATAGGAAAGTACTTATAATTACTTATAAGTACTTATAACTCACATGTACTTATAATTAAGGTTACCTTATTGTTAGTTCTTATTATATTAGGATTTACACAGGAGTACCTGGAATTTTAAAGCTAATTTTATGTTTCTGAAACACAGCTTTTGTTCTATACGTCTATGTTATACTTGCCATCTCGTTCCAGGGCCCAGCTGCAGTCCATCTGGCGCTCTGCCTGAACCCAGTAGCGGCTGTCAGTCCACAACACAGCTTTATCCTGCGTCACAACTGCAGTGCCTTCACAGCAAACAGAACATTACTGTTCATATGATGTTTATTTTCCTTTATGAAAGACAACAAAATAAAATAAAAAAACTCACCTGCAGAGCCAGTGAAACCAGTCATCCAGGCCAGCCTGGCATCACGCGGGGCAATGTACTCACTCTGCAGGTAAATAACCAAAAACACTTATGGTAATTCATGAGGAAGAACAGAGGAGGGGGAGAAACAAGAAAAGAAAAGGAAAGGCAAAGAAAAAGTGAATACAGAAAGGAAAAGAACTAAAAGAGAGACTCCTAGTGGTCTATGATCAGGAGATCGAAGGTTTGAATCCTGTTCATGTAGCTTGCAATCAGCTGCCGGAGCCCTGAGAGAGCACAATTGGCCTTGCTCTCTCTGGGTGGGTACAGTAAATGGCGCTCTACTGCGCTCTATCTTTCCCCTCATCACTCCTAGGGTGATGTGGATCAGCACAAGGCTGCATCTGTGAGCTGATGTATCAGAACTGTGTTGCAGCTCTTTCCTCCTAGCGTTAGCGCTGTGATGCTACTCGGTAATGCTACAGCATCAGCAGCAGCTCAATAAGAGGCGGAGTCTGACTGCACATGTATCAGAGGAGGCATGTGCTAGTCTTTACTCTCCTGTTGTTGGGGGCATCACTAGTGATTGGAGGAGTCCTAAAGAGTGGGTTGGGTAATTGGCCTTGTAAATTGGGGAGAAAATGTGGAAAAAAAAAGAAAAACAGCTGGAAGAAGAAAATGAATTGAAAGGAACTATAGGTAAAAAAAGAGGATGAGGAAAGGGGAGGAGTTTTGTTACCAGGTGTGCGTCTGTGGCAGGTATGATGTAGGCGGAGATGTTGGGTTTCATGGATGCTCTCAGCTGAAACAACCTCAGAGTTGTGTTTACAGCAGTCGGGGGGAGGTACTGCCAAACAAATACACATTATAATGACTTAATATTTAAGGTTTTTAAAGTTGTCCCAAATAAAAGAACTATGTTATACTAAAAACCTCATTAACTTTCAGATTTCAGTTCCTTTTTCTTCATTTTCTACCATGAAGAGTTGGATGCTGGAGTGGGTGGATGCCGGAGTTTTAGGATGCCTCCATGTCTATGTTACCTTCTGGCTCTCTCCCTTTAGTTAGACCATTTTATACAGAATTATATTTAGATTCATTAGATAATCACACTCTAATAATATTTCCTATTTACTATTCTTCATAAAACCAGTCAAAAATAAATTCCACCTTTTTGCCTTCCTCCTAAGGAGGGTCAACCAGTTATTAAATACAAAGGCTCACATACTTTTTCTACCCTCACTGTGAATGTTAACATGTTGTGTTCAATAAAACCATGCAAACATATATGTTTTGTGTGATATTAATTTAAGCAGACTGTGTTTGTCTATTGTTGTGACGTAGATGAAGATCAGAACACATTTAATGACCAATTTTTGCAGAAATCCAAGTAATCCCAAAGGGTTCACATAGTTTTTCTACCAACTGTATTATGATACTGTAAGCCAGGGGTGTCTATACTTCTTTTGTTGGAGGCCAGAAGGAGAAATATATTTGAAGTCACGGGCCACACTATGTAATAAAACAAATAATGAAATATACCACTTTAAATAATACTTTTTTCCTGATTATTTCATTTACACAACATTTTACTTGACTCACTATCTTTATCTTTGACAGTGTTGTGTAAACTAAGATTTTTCAAATTGATGTTTAATTTCATGATGTCTCTTAATATTAAACTCCTTACCCTGCGTTCACACTGGAAAGCGACAAAGCGACAGGCGACCATTCATTTCCTATGGCAGGGCGCGATTTGTCGCCGCGACACGCGAGAGGCGACAAGTGACAAAGCGACAGAGCGACAAGCGACACGGAGATGAATTTTTCTCAACTTTATGCAAATGAGTTATGACGCGGTGAAGCGACATTCTAACCCAATTGGCTCCTAGCTTTTCTTTGGACCAATCACAAACAAGGCGGTTCGACGTCCTCAAGCTCCTGCTCTCTGAATTTCTAGTTTCTTTCCCGGTTCTTTCTGTTGAACGGGGTGGACCCACATCAGTCTGTGGGAACGGCTGCGTTTCCAGCGCAGTTAAATCACAGAAACGCACAAGAGTCCAGCAAGTTTGGGAGTTATAGCTGGAGAATAAAGTGGCCAAGTGATTCCTTTTTTGTGCCTTTTTTCTTGTCGGAGGCTGGACCATGATAAACGCGGGCGTTGAGCTTGACACGCCCACAAGCGACAAACGCTGGGCGACACAAGCGACTCGTCGCGTTCCAGTGTGAACGCAGGGTTAATTACGGCAACTTTTAGACTCTTTTGCCCCGTTTTTCTGCTCTAGAAATGCGCACTCTCTCCGACTCTTTGGCCCGTTTCTGACACCTAGCGTTCAAACTTTGAATCTCACATTATAAAAACCTGCTTAACAGCGGGCCAACTTTCATTCTATTTCTAAAATACCTCGCGGGCCGCTCCAAAAAGGAAACGGGCCGCAAATGTCCCGCGGGCCGTAGTTTGGACACCCCTGCTGTAAGCAGAGTGATATATTGTGAATTTTTTCAATCAAATTTTACTGTCATAAAGTTTCATATTATGAAACACATCATCATATGCATACAATCTGAAGGAGGGAACTACTAAAAGGCTGATTTAGGTCTGGATGCTGTAATAAAGTGATCCATGGATATATATATATATATATATATATATATATATATATATATATATATATATATATAGAGAGAGAGAAAGAGAGAGAGAGAGAGTACCGGTGGCACTATAGAGCAGTTTCTCTCGCTGCCCGCTCCTCCATCAGCATGGACTCCATACTGTTCTCCTGTAATGAAACAAGAAAAAACACGCCTTAGAGACAACACAACACTGTCAAATTATTTTTTTCAGGTGATTTCAGGATTTCAGGATTTCTAAGGATTTAGAGAGTCCAAACTGATGACATGTTCTTCTGCTTGACTGGCATTAAAATCTGAAGACACATCAGCTCATTTATGATCATACCAAACATAAAATGTGCTTAAAATCAGCAAAATAAAAGAGACACAGCATAATGGGAACCCTGGTTGGATTAATAGGTTTTAAACGTGAAATCATGATGATGGGAGTGTGCTACACACTGGAAACCACTCGAAAAATAACTTGATGTCAGGCCTGATTATCTGTTAATGCATTGATCATATTTCTGACAAACTGAGATGTTTTGTTCTGCAGTAACCAGATTATCAACTATGTACAGACTGCCTTTTTTTTTTACACCTCTTTTGAGACACTTGTTTTTTAACCCTCCTGTTATGTTCATTTTTCAGGAACAGCAATGGTGCATGTTTAACTATCCTTACAAGCAGTGTAAATATTTCATTAATAACTCCATTGCTAATTATTCTATCAATATATAGTGCAGTGGTGTTCCTTACCTCAAACAGGAAGTGATTCAATTAGGATTTTTCACTCGTTTTTCATAAAAAAATGTTTAAACTTTTTTTAAAATGTTTCACTACTTTTTAAAGTCCAACATATACAACACAATAACTTTACATAACACTGAAACATAACATTGCAATGTTGTTTTAGTTTTAGTTTTTGCAGGGGTGATTGTTGCAAATATGTGAGATGAACCATTTTCATATTATATGTTGATTACACTGATTAAGGCAAGCAGAAGAAGTTTTATACTGAAAAAATACTTTTAACTATATTTTTCCCAGATCTTCAAACTTTAAAACAGGATAATCCAGTCTTCTCTGTGGGGAATCAATTCCATAAAGTTCCACAAGCACATATTTTCTGTTCTAATTAATGAAATGTCAATATAAATAAACAAATAACTATAAATATATGGTAATTTTGTACTTAAACATTTCATTCACAGTTTACCCTACACTCTGCTATTCCACTACTGCTTGGTATGTCAGTGTACTCTTAACCATAGCCAAGTGTGTAGACTTATTACTTATTACGGTTAACTGCAATCTGACCCTGTATGATCACCCAGTGGCCTGCAGTCTCACCCTGACAGCTGCAGAGTTACTCCCAGTTATTCATTACCCACAGACAGACCCACCACAGACAACCAACACAACTACAACAGAAAACACCCAACTCAACACTCAGTCTAGCACATATATATATATATATAAAGATACCACTTAAAAATTATGAGTTTCTTGGATTTTTGCAAATCGAAAACCTCTGGAATATAATCAAGAGAAAGATGTATGATCCATCAAGCCATCAAACCAAGCTGAACTGCTTGAATTTTTGCACCAGGAGTAAAGCAGCATAAAGTTATCCAAAAGCAGTGTGTAAGACTGGTGGAGGACAACAGGATGCCAAGATGCATGAAAACTGTGATTAAAAAACAGGTTTATTCCACCAAATATTGATTTCTGAACTCAAAAAACTTTATGAATATGAACTTGAAAGCTCTGCATCGGTTTTTTTTTCTGTGAATAAATGCTCTAATTGATAATATTTCTATTTGGAAATTGGGAGACATGTTTTCTGTAGTTTATAGAATAAAACAACAATGTTTATTTTACTCAAACATAAACCTATAAATAGCAAAACCAGAGAAACTGATTCAGAAACGGCAAATATGCACAAATATGACAAATATGACAAATATGCACAAATATGACAAATATGACAAATATGCACAAATATGACAAATATGACAAATATGCACAAATATGACAAATATGACAAATATGACAAATATGCACAAAAATGTCAGTCTAGTAAATAAACCTCCGCCGCCAGCCTGCGCACCAATTAGCTGTGAGTGGAGGTGGTGGATAAACCCTGTGCCTAATGGCATGCAAATATATTTCCTTGAATAAAGCAGCAGAAATGGCACAAACAACAACAGATGGCAAATTTGAATGGAGCCTTAATGAGAGGAAGCCTTATCTATACAGTGCAGGACTCATTACACCATTACATTACACCAGCATGTCATACAAACAAATACAAAATAAAGAAATAAATAAACATCTATTTTTTCCATTATAATTATAATTTTTTTTTTTTTTTTTACCTTTAAGAGCCACAAGACAAGACAAGAGAGCCAGGATCCACCCAGGGAAGGTCATTTTAGACCATCTGCTCCAAGCAAATCCACACACAGTGAGGCAGCGGGGCAGGTGTGTGTGTGTGTGGCACTGTGTGTGTGTATGTGTCTATATCTGTCACTATCAGTGCTCGGGGGCGTCCTCTGATCAGAATAAGACGCAATAGATGAGGGGGCGGAACTTGGGCTCCTTGCTCTTGCAATAAAAAGCGTGCTCACTCAGGAAGGAAGGAAGAAAGGAAGGTGAGAATGTGTTTCTCTTTCTCTCTCTCTCTCTCTCTCTCTCTCTCTTTTTTATATCTCTCTCGCCCAATTTAATGGTGCCCTCACCCTGGTGGCTTAGCTAAAGCATCTGCAAGTCACCATGTGAATTCCGGTCAGGCACTCTTGTTACATTAAACAGGCAGGCGAAGGCTCCCGCACTCTACCACACATGCCCCGTACCCTCACCCTCACCCTCACTCCTACACTCATTCAGCAGAGCTCAGAGATTAATGTGTGAACCCGGTGACACTGCTGCCTCTGTAATCACCTCAGCACATCTGATAAGATTTAGATGTCAGTTTTTTTTATAGATAACATGTAATCAGATGTACAGTACAGGACAAAAGTTTCACACACCTTCTCTTTTTCAATGCGTTTTCTTTATTTTCAGGACTAATTACATTGTAGATTCTCACTGAAGCATCAAAACTATGAATGAACACATGTGGAGTTTTATGTACTTAACAAAAAAATGAGCTGAACCTCCACAGTCATCAGACCTGAACCCAATCCAGATGGTTTGGGGTGAGCTGGAGCACAGAGTGAAGAAGGCAAAGAGCCAACAAGTGCTAATAAACACCTCTGGGAACTCCTTCCTTCCTTCAAGACTGTTGGAAAACTTTTCATTTCAGGTGGCCACCTCTTGAAGAAGCTCATTGAGAGAATGATGCCAAGAGTGTGCAAAGCAGTAATCAGAGCAAAGGGTGGCTATTTTGAAGAAACTAGAATATAAAAAATATATAGTCATTTTTTTTGCTATTTTTTGTTAAGTACATAAAACTCCACATATGCTCATTTATAGTTTTGATGCTTCAGTGAGAATCTACAATGTAAATAGCCATGAAAATAAAGAAAACGCATTGAAAAAGAGAAGGTGTGTCCAAACTTTTGGCCTGTACTGTATATCTTGCTTTCTCTTACTATCAGATACAATCAATCAGCTTAGGTGTAGTGCACAATACAGTACTAGTCAAAAAAAAAGATAGTCAGCAGAACAAAGGAAATGCCACTTTTGGCAAATACCATAGACTGTATATAGCTGGACAGAGCATAGTCTCTTAAAAGTGAAGCCACCACAGGTCGGGCGCCCCCTGCTGTTCGGCTGCAGAAAGCTGTGTAACTCCACCCATCCCCATAGGTTTCAATGGCAAAACAGACAACTTTTAATCAAGTTTTTTTCTAATATACTGTAATTCTACCTCCATTATTTAAATGCAACAGCTACTGTAACCTCTGCTTATATTGTTACATTTTTATATCCCCACAGAATTCATATTTTAAAACTTTATTCAGCTCTATTCAAAAAAGGTGTGGTTATGGTAAAAGGGCTGCTTATGGGCGGGACCAATAACAGACCGTCAGCTCCGCCCCGCTCTGCAGTCTGTGACCGCGAGGCAGCCCTCAGGGGCGGAGTTATTTAAATGAGTAGGCTGTCTCTCCACAGTCTTTCTCCCTCCTCTGGTCTCTACTGCGCAGACTCTGGTCTCTGAATCGCCAAAATGGCGGAAGATTTTGGCTTCATTTTCATTGAATGAATGGGAACGGCGACACGGCGTCCATCTTTATATACAGTCTATGGCAAATACAAACAAAAGACAGCTTTTATAATAAAAAACAAGGTTAAGACACAACGTAATTCAAAACACGATGATCAAAGCTTAGTCCACTCTAAGAAATATAAATTACTCAGGAAGCTTCTTGTAAACTCTGCTTAAGCTTTGTTCTTGTCTTAAGTTTTTTCGTTTATGACTTAAATTTCTTTTCTTGTTGTATGTTTTTGCTTTTCTTTTCCCTCTGTTAATCACCCCTCTACAAAGGTGCGACAGAGAAGTGGTTTGACTGGGGTTTATATGGGGTTTGCCACTGATTACTGCCAAAAATTCTGGGCGTTTCGGTACCCAACTCCACTGATTTTCCCCCTCTGTTGCCCAGCACCCCTGCTGTTGGCCAGCGTTGCAGATCTTCCCATCACAGTAGCCACATTTATCACATTTATCAGATCTGCACATTCTTGGTATATTTTAATCTCAGTGTCTTCATGAGGGAGAGTCACCTGGAATAGTTTTCTCAGCATCTTAAAGAAGGAGTTCCTGGAGGTGCTGAACAATAGCTGCTGCTTTTCCTTCACACTGTGAAGCTCCAGCTCATCCCAATTAAATCACCTCAAACCACCATCTCAGTTCATCAGGTTTAGAACAGAGATTGTGTGTGAAAAACTAAAACTTTTTTACTGTTTAATATGTAAATCCAACAAAAGAAAAGCAAACTGACTTGCATCACAGTGTGCTCAGAGTAAAACGCAGCGACTCGGTTCTGATACATCAGCTCACAGACGCAGCCTTGTGCTGATCTACGTCACCCTAGGAGTGATGAGGGGAAAGAGCGCCATCTACTGTACCCACCCAGAGAGAGCAAGACCAATTGTGCTCTCTCAGGGCTCTAGCAGCTAATGGCAAGCTGCATGATCAGGATTCGAACCAGCGATTTCCTGATTATAGTGGCAGCGCCTTAGTCCACTGGAGGTCATGGTGTAGGGTCCAAATTTATTCAATGCTGGCACGATTTGCAGGCACTTTGACAGCCTAAGATTACATTAATACGTTTCTGCAACCAGTGGCCCAGTCTTTTCTGGTATACAGATATGTCTTTGTTATTTAAGGCTTACACTGTATTTTCTCCAGTGTTTAGTAATGAAGATATAAATACTCTTCTGCTGAGAACAGATTACTGCAGAGCCACACAGATTACAGTAACAGCAGGAGAACAGCTGAGACTGAGGAGTTCTGCAGCGCCGGGCTGAGTGTGGTCATGTGCTGGGGGCCAGTCTAAAGAATAGAGGCCTGTTGTTGAGTTATGGTCTTATGATATGATTACGCTGATGTTTGTGAGTCTATAAAGTGCTGCTGGATTGTTGTACTTCAGCCTTTGATGAAGGATCTCATGAGGAGCTGAACACATGACCTCTGGCCCGACCCAGCTCTGCTGTTAATGATTGGCTGAGGATAACAATGAATGCACAAGTTTTAAGCTGAGAGAGCTTTCAAACTTAACTCATCTGGACTTTTTTTGGTTTGGTCTAAAGTAAAATAGTAAGTGTAAAAGATTTAATGAACCACAGTCCAGACAAATTGTTTATCTTTTTCTGTTATATAATGAATTGCATCAACATCCTATAATTGGTCTAAAAATCCAAAGCATCTAGAAAAGTGCTTTCACACTGTAGAAGAAAAAGAAGCTGCATTGTGCCGAAATCTGACTCTGTTTGCGTGAAGGTGTGTCATGCAGAAGTAGGAGTATAACAGATTACTCTGGTGATTCCTGAATCTACTGTAACTGTAGATTAACCATATTTGCACTACTGTTATATACTATTTATACTGTCATCCCATCTCAATCACCATCAATATTGCACTATTGTATTCCGTCTTATGTATGTTTATTGTGTCTTGTTGTTTTGTACATATAGTGTCTCCCACTCTTTTATATTATATATCTATTGCTTTTTTTACTATATTTATATATCTATTTCTCCCCCACATTACTGCACCTTGTTTTTGTCTCATGTATGTCTATTGTGTCCCTGCTGTATTGTACCCATAGTGTCTCCCATTCTCCTTTATTATATCTATTATCTGTACTTGCTGTAAAATTGGGAAGGAGAGTAACATAATTTCAATTCTCTGTATGTCCTGTACATATGCAGTATTGACAATAAAACTACTTGACTTGACTTAACCCCTATTCAAAAACAGAAACAAAAGTAATCTGAGGATAATCTTTTACATTTATTCTGCTGCGGAACATGACAAGAGTCCTTATTAAAGAGAAGACAGATCACTGACCACTGTATAAATTAGAGTTCTTGTAAAGCCAATCATGTCACTCGTTCCAGGACAAAGTCCCGCCCTTCAGCAAAAACAGCCAATCAGCTTGCTGGTGGTGCAGAGAGTGGAGGAGATGAGTGCAGGTGCAGCAGCCATAACAAGCTTTTTTGTGCATTACTAAGTCAAAAGCTATAAACTGTTCATGATGTTTTTATCAGATTTGAAATGAGTTTCTGAAAAGGTTCTCTGACATTTGTTTTCACAGTATTTTGGTCTCTCCCCATTCAAACAGATAAGATGTTGGTCCTGCATGACTGAAAATAATCACCCGTTCACATTGCAAAGATGCTGCTGAGTGAACTGCCTTGCCTATAATGACTCTGACATAACTGAACTTAAGGGATTTGGATTTTGGCAGTTCAGCACAACACTTGGAACACTTGGTCCTTCTACAGACCAGTACAGTGAAGTATAGTGAGATTCCACACACACAGGCAGGCCCGTTGCAACAGGATGACCAACCAAGCAATTGTCTGGGGCCCAAGCTGGCCCAAGCTTATGAACTGAATGCAACGACAAACTGTATGAGAGGCTATTTAAATGTTGTGATGGTCAATGCCCTTCAGGTGGGCCCCTCCCACCAGTTACTGACAGTAGAATATAACCAAACTGGAACATGTTCAGCAGTATCCATGCACACCAGATAGTGTTTTTAACACTAGAATTGCTAAACTACTGATTAACTGACATTAGTTTTACTTTCAAATCATGACAACAGCACACCAAAACCTCAATCTATGCTTTTATAATTGATTATAATTTATTAACCTTTTATACAGCTTTAGAAAAGCAGTTTCCGAATCAGTAATTTTGCTATTTATAGGTTTATATTTAAGTAAAATGAACATATTGTTTTATTCTATAAACTACAGACAACATTTCTCCCAAATTCCAAAAAAAAAATGTCATTGAGAGCATTTATTTGCAGAAAAAGAGAAATGGCTGAAATAACAAAAAAAAATGCAGAGCTTTCAGACCTCAAATAATGCAAAAAAAAAAAAAAACCCCAAAAAACACGTTCATATTCGTAACGTTTTAAGAGTTCAGAAATCAATATTTGGTGGAATAACTCTGGTTTTTAATTACTGTTTTTATGCATCTTGGCACCATGTTCTCCTCCACCAGTTTTACACACTGCTTGTGGATAACTTTATGCCTTTACTGCAAAAAGTAAAACAGTTCAGTTTGGTTTGATGGCTTATGATCATCCATCTTCCTCTTGATTATATTCCAGAGATTTTCTATATATATATATATATATATATATATATATATATATATATATATACACACTACCGTTCAAAAGTTTGGGGTCACTCAAACAATTTCGTGTTTTCCATGAAAAGTCACACTTATTCACCACCATACGTTGTGAAATGAATAGAAAATAGAGTCAAGACATTGACAAGGTTAGAAATAATGATTTGTATTTGAAATAACATTGTTTTTACATCAAACTTTGCTTTCATCAAAGAATCCTCCATTTGCAGCAATTACAGCATTGCACACCTTTGGCATTCTAGCTGTTAATTTGTTGAGGTAAGCTGGAGAAATTGCACCCCACGCTTCTAGAAGCAGCTCCCACAAGTTGGATTGGTTGGATGGGCACTTCTGGCGTACCATACGGTCAAGCTGCTCCCACAACAGCTCAATGGGGTTCAGATCTGGTGACTGCGCTGGCCACTCCATTACCAATAGAATACCAGCTGCCTGCTTCTGCTGTAAATAGTTCTTGCACAATTTGGAGGTGTGTTTAGGGTCATTGTCCTGTTGTAGGACGAAATTGGCTCCGATCAGGCGCTGTCCACTGGGTATGGCATGGCGTTGCAAAATGGAGTGATAGCCTTCCTTATTCAGAATCCCTTTTACCCTGTACAAATCTCCCACCTTACCAGCACCAAAGCAACCCCAGACCATCACATTACCTCCACCATGCTTAACAGATGGCGTCAGGCATTCTTCCAGCATCTTTTCATTTGTTCTGCGTCTCACAAACGTTCTTCTTTGTGATCCAAACACCTCAAACTTGGATTCATCCGTCCACAACACTTTTTCCAGTCTTCCTCTGTCCAATGTCTGTGTTCTTTTGCCCGTCTTAATCTTTTTCTTTTATTAGCCAGTCTCAGATATGGCTTTTTCTTTGCCACTCTGCCCTGAAGCCCAAAATCCCGCAGCCGCCTCTTCACTGTAGATGTTGACACTGGTGTTTTGCGGGTACTATTTAATGAAGATGCCAGCTGGGGACCTGTGAGGCGTCTGTTTCTCAAACTAGAGACTCTAATGTACTTATCTTCTTGCTTAGTTGTGCAACGCGGCCTCCCACTTCTTTTTCTACTCTGTTTAGAGCCTGTTTGTGCTGTCCTCTGAAGGGAGTAGTACACACCGTTGTAGGAAATCTTCAATTTCTTAGCAATTTCTCGCATGGAATTTCTAATCATCAATTAGCCTTCTGAGCCAATGAGCAAACACATTGTACCATTAGAACACTGGAGTGATAGTTGGAAATGGGCCTCTATACACCTATGTAGATATTGCACCAAAACCAGACATTTGCAGCTAGAATAGTCATTTACCACATTAGCAATGTACAGAGTGTATTTGTTTAAAGTTAGGACTAGTTTAAAGTTATCTTCATTGAAAAGTACAGTGCTTTTCCTTCAAAAATAAGGACGTTTCAATGTGACCCCAAACTTTTGAACGGTAGTGTATATATACAGCCAACTAATACAAGCTAAATACCCTTTTACATTATGCAACTCTCATCATTTCATCTTCTCATTACAGACATGCCAGTGATCCAGCAGCAGGGGGCAGGCTTGTGCTACAAATATTCCACTGTCTTTAGTGTTGACTTGGGCATAATGATACGGCACATTTAACAAAATATTGATCCAAGAATTGCATGATACGATTAGAATAGATGCTCATATAACATATATCTAAATTTTATACTTTAAAACCTAATCCTACCCCTAATCCAGATTTTATAGGCAATCAATTAAATTTTGCCAGATGGTTTACTAATAATAATGGCATATATTCAGAATTCATAATAGATTCAATCAGAGGAAAGCAAAACTAGGGTTGAAAATGTCATAAAACACTTAAATACAAAAGCATTAGGCAGTGATCTGGACTCTGTAAAACCACAGACTCATATACTTTTACAGACTCAAAAGTAATTGGACAATTAACTAATTAATTTAATTGCCAAGTGTGAGTTGACTAGCACCCTCCTCTTTACAACTCATTTCTCACAAGATAACACCTCACAACTTATACAGATGTAGGTGTCCCTGAGATATGTGAGTTCTTCATGATCATTTACAGGGGTTGGACAATGAACCTGAAACACCTGGTTTTAGAGCACAATAATTTACAGTTCTGGTGGAAACAGGAGAGTTGAGGTGCACATTGAATTCTGCCGTGATTTGATCAGCCGTGGTTTTATGTTTTTTGGATACAATCCGGGTTAGCACCCGAACATCCCTTTCAGACAGCTTCCTCTTACAGCATCCACAGTTAATCCTGTTGGATGTGGTTGGTCCTTCTTGGTGGTATGCTGACATTACCCTGGATACCGTGGCTCTTGATGCATCACAAAGACTTGCTGTCTTGGTCACAGATGCTGCAGCAAGACGTGCACCAACAATTTGTCCTCTTTTGAACTCTGGTTTGTCACCCATAATGTTGTGTGCTTTGTAATATTTTGAGCAGAACTGTGCTCTTACCCTGCTAATTGAACCTTCACACTCTGCTCTTACTGGTGCAATAATGTGCAATTAATGAAGATTGGCCACCAGGCTGCTCCACTTTAGCCATGAAACCTCCCCATACTAAAATGACAGGTGTTTCAGTTTCATTGTCCAACCCCTGTACAAACTGCTTTCCCATAACGTTTGGCATGTTGGTGTATAGTAAGTGTGTAAACTGCACAGTAATGAGCAGCATTTTGGATATTAGCAGATTATTCCATTCTCATATTTTATTAATATTTAATTATTAAATTTTCTCCTCAGAAAGCTTACAGGTGAGAATGCAGTACTCAAATAAAGACGATAGGGAGTGCCACAGGCACAAGTTTACACCGGCTCATAAAACACCTTGCACTGCTGTGAGAAAATGGGAGTGATGGGTATGTTTACTTGTACTCACATCCTTATATACAGTATCAGTTTGGGAAAAAATCATTAATATATATTTTTCCTATATTGCAAATGAAAAGTTAAGTGATCCAGATTATGAAGGGACACATAATGAATCATGTAGTAACTTAAAAGTGTTAAACAAATCAAAATACTCTTATCTGGGAAGCTGTTAACTTGTGGTTTCTAAAGCTGGTAACTTGCTGGTAACTAGCTGCTGATGAATTTATTTTGTGCAACAAAGGGAACTCTTGCTCTTCCTTTCCTGGAGCAGTCCTAATGAGTGCCAGTTCCATCCATTTTTGATGGTCTTTGCGACTGCGCTTGAGGATCCTTTTAAAGTTCTACAAATGT
Organism: Astyanax mexicanus; assembly: GCF_023375975.1. Lineage (NCBI taxonomy): Eukaryota > Metazoa > Chordata > Actinopteri > Characiformes > Acestrorhamphidae > Astyanax > Astyanax mexicanus. Next base: position 48,894,881 of record NC_064417.1, read on the forward strand.
TTTGGATTTACTGATTTTTTTCTTTACTTAGTTGAGTAGTTCTTGCTTCTCATAACCTGGATTAGAAAATGACTCAAATATTCACTATTCACTGTATACCTGTAACTCTACCTCTTCACTACTTTACAACTGATGCTCTCAAACTAACATTAAGAGACAAGAAATTCAAGTAATTAACTCTTGATGAGTTCAGCACAGCTGTTAACTGAAAGTATGAATTCCAGGTGACTCTACCTCATAAAGCTGACTGAGAAAATCCAGCCAAGAGGTGCTACTTTAAAGAATAATATTCCCTCTATCACTAGTGATGCCCCAACACCAGGAGGGTGAAGACTAGCACATGCCTCCTCCGACACATGTGAAGTCAGACTCTGCCTCATTTTAAACATTTGGAGGAAAGCGCAGTGACTCGGTTCTGATACATCAGCTCACAGACGCAGCCTTGTGCTGATCGCCATCATCCTACGAGTGATGAGGGGAAAGAGCTCCATCTACTGTACCCACCCAGAGAGAGCAAAGCCAATTGTGCTCTCTCAGGGCTCTGGTAGCCGATTGCAAGCTACATGAACAGGATTCGCACCGGAGATCTTCTGATCTCGGAGCCCCATATTTCTTTTGAATATTTAATTTTCATGCTTTTAGAGTATTCATTCATTCATTTATTCATTCAATTATTTTATTTTTAAATGATTTTTTTCAATGCATTAAAAATGTATGGCCTGTATTTCTATATCTTTGCATTTTTCCACTATATATATATATTGTGGCGGCTCTGGGTTGTGTGTGTGGCTGCCTGTAGGCATGTTTCTGTTCTTCTGTGTGTGTGGCCTTATGTGTTCTGTTGTGCTATGTGTGCTGTGTTGCTCTAGCCTACGTAGTTGGTATCTCCTGCGTAACCTAGGGTATGGGGAGGGGCCATGCAGATGGGTGCTGTTTAGGGCACTCACCGTAAAGTAAGTGAGTAGTGAGTTTAGTCACTTGGTTCTGTTGGTAGCCTATTTGGGTAGAATGGTTTTAGCTCTCCTAGTCTTGTTAAAGACTGTGAGTGAGTGGCAAGCCTGTTCAATAAAGGAGCTGTTGAGCAATCAGCATGAGTCTCACGGGTCTTCCTTCCTCTTCCATGCCACATTTGGTGTCAGAAGTGACCCTGCTGGAAGATATTGAGCTGCTGGCAGGGGAAATCGAACGGCTGAGGAGGAAGACAGCGGACCAACGGACTAGAGGCAAGGCTCTCCAGCGGAGTGGACTCGGACCTGACGGCGCCAGCGGGCTGTTCGGAGGTCGTGGCCGGGGAGAGGACGACGCGAGCACGGCGGCGCTGGCTCCCAGAGCGGACGGCACGATGATGGCGGCGCAAGCCTCCGGGATGGCGGGCTTGACGGCTCAACCCCGCCTTACCCCCTACGACGGCAGCGCTGACTGGACAGCCTTCGAAGCTCAGCTTGAGATCGTGGCGGGCGATGCGGGCTGGACGGACGCCGAGACGGCAGCCAACCTCTGCCTGGCGCTGCAGGGCGACGCGCTGAGGGTACTGATCGAGCTCCCTGCCGAGTGCTGCTGCGAGCTGCCTGAACTGATGCGGGCGCTGAGAACACATTTCAGCCGCCAGCCGTCGGAGGCGGCTGCCAAAATGCTAGTGGCGGACAGACGCCGACAGCAGGGAGAGACACTGGGCGTGCTGGCATCAGAGATGGCCCTGCTAACCCGCCAAGCTTACCCAACGTTTCCGCGAGCGGCCCAGAGGAGGCTCGCGTTGGATCACTTTCTGCGCGCCCTCGAGCCGAGCGAGCTGCGCAAACACGTGAGGCTGGCCCTGGAGTCCGCGGTGGAGGTGGCGGAGCGGTCCGAACTCATCCTCTCAAGCCATCCTGGACCGTGGGGGGCGTCGCCGGTTGCCCGTGATTCGCAGAGGTGGGGTCGGAGCCGGTCTGATGCCCAACTGGAGTGCTGGCGCTGCGGGGGGCGTGGCCACAAGCGAGCGCACTGCAGCCGGCCGGGAAACGGAGCTGGGACCACCCAGTGAGGGTTACGGTGGCCCCAGGAACGCTATGCTTACCCTCGGGATCTGATTCCAGAACTGCCGGACTCAGCGGCTATTTCCTGAAATGCACATTGAATGGAGTGACGGTGAACGCGCTGGTGGACACGGGCTCGTCAGTCTCACTGATACGGCCCGAGCTAGCGACGGAGGTAGCGGCCGAGTTTGTGACTGACAACAGCCAGCGCATCGCTCTCTCTTCAGTCACCGGGGATCCTATAGGTCTCCTAGGATTAACGGAGTTGACGATTGATGTCGGCAAGGGGCCCTTTCAACAACAGTTCTGGGTAGGACGCATCAATGACCCGTGCATTCTGGGCAAGGACCTGCTCTCACGCGTCGGAGCTATCATTGACTGTGCACGGGGCTCGGTGCTGGTGACTGGACTCCCCGTAGAGATACGCGACGAGTTAGGGGTAAGTGAACTGGTGGGAGGGAATGTGTGTGATTCGGTGCGTGATACGGTAGAGGGTCCGCTGGATGCGGGGTTGAGTGTAGATCCGATAGAGGAGATGCTGGAGCGCAGTTGTGTGGGTTTATCTGATCCCCAACAACTCCGTTTGCGCGAACTGATCGGCCGTTTTCGCACGAGTTTCGCTGTGTCTGAGCGCGAGTGTACTAAAACTAGCCTTGCGGTTCATTCGATAAACACGGGTGACGCCCAGCCCATCAGGCTGAGGCCGCACCGTCTGGCGTTAGCAAAGCGTGTAGCGGCGGAGCAGTTAGTCCGCGAGATGGCGAGTACGGGCATTATTGAGCCTTCGAGCAGCCCGTGGTCGGCCCCGGTGGTCCTTGCGAAAAAGAAGGATGGAAATTGGTGCTTTTGCGTGGATTATCGGCGACTTAACGCTGTCACGAAGCTTGACTCCTACCCGCTCTCCAGGATCGACGATACGCTGGACCAGCTGTCTGGCTCAGCCTGGTTCAGCTCGTTAGACCTGAGGAGCGGATATTGGCAGGTGCCCCTCGCGGCGGGGGATAGGGAGAAAACCGCTTTCTCGCTCGGCTCAGCCCTATGGCATTTCACGGTGCTTCCGTTCGGATTGTGTAACTCGCCGGCTACTTTTGAGCGTCTTATGGAGCGTGTTTTATGCGGGGTTCCGCGGTCATGCTGCATCGTTTATTTGGATGATGTCTTGGCGCACGGAACCGACTTGTAAGTGAGTGGCAAGCCTGTTCAATAAAGGAGCTGTTGAGCAATCTCATGGGTCTTCCTTCCTCTTCCACGCCACAATATATATATATATATATATATATATATATATATATATATATATATATATATATATATATATTTAGTTTTTGTGTCTTTGTATTTTATCCCTGTTTATGTAAAGCACTTTGTATGACAGATACTATACAAATAAACTTACCTTGCTTATTGTCTAATTGGCTTAATCATAAAACTTTTCATAAGGCATGATTTTTATTTATTTTGCAACTGGAAATCTGCCAGGGTCCTCACAATGTCAGGATTTGACATTGATGACATCCTGTCCCTTCAGAGGGAATACACACACACACACACACACACACACACACACTCTTTGGGGTATTTCCAATGACGTCTGTGTATTACTGTCTATATATGTATATATATTTTCTGCTCCTCATAACCCTATTCATCCATGCCCCAGATCATAATTCTGCCCCTTTTTCCATTATAATAATAAAACAATATATATAAAGCATTTTTTCTCACGGGAAACAGTGAAATACAACATTTTACACAGTGCTCCCAAAGAAATAAATGCAGGGCCTACACACACACACACACACACACACACACACACACACACTGAGACTATGCATACTCCAGTGCTCAAATGTCAGCATATTCTCCCCAGGAGACGGTGTCTGCCTTCATTATTTGCTCAAATGAGCACTGTGCTCAAAGTTACTGATAGATATTAATAAATGGTAGCCCTGGCAACCGTTCCCTGGTAATGTGGAGCAGCTGAGGAAGCCACGAGCATCACCAGGGCTAACACTGAGGACTGAGCCCAGCCTGGACCAACGCTCATGAACACAGTTAACCCCAGAGCAGAGCCGAGTCTAACACTACACTGCCCACATGAGACACTGTGACTTCAGACACATGCTGTACAGTGCATATCACCATCACATACCAACTACCAACCATGCTGCATACTGGACACGGCATCTATATGACTGTTGAAGGCCTTTTTATATGTACAGGACATTGGACAATGAAACTGAAACACCTGTCTCATTTTAGTGTGGGAGGTTTCACAGCTAAATTGGAGCAGCCTGGTGTTCAATCTTCATTAATTGCACATTATTGCACCAGTAAGAGCAGTAAGAGTGTGAAGGTTCAATTAGCAGGGTAAGAGCACAGTTCTGCTCTAAATATTATAATGCACACAACATTATGGGTGACATACCAGAGTTTAAAAGATGAGAAATTGTTGGTGCACGTCTTGCTGGCGCATCTGTGACCAAAAGACAGCAAGTCTTTGTGATGCATCAAGAGCCACGGTATCCAGGGTAATGTCAGCATACCACCAAGATGGACCAACCACATCCAACAGGATTAACTGTGGACGCTGTAAGAGGAAGCTGTCTGAAAGGGATGTTCGGGTGCTAACCCGGATTGTATCCAAAAAACATAAAACCACGGCTGATCAAATCACGCAGAATTCAATGTGCACCTCAACTCTCCTGTTTCCACCAGAACTGTGGTCTAAAACCAGGTGTTTCAGTTTCATTGTCCAACCCCTGTATATAGGGTGGAAAAGTATGTGAACCCCTGGGCTAATGACTTTTCTAAAAGCTAATTGAAGGCAGGATGTGATGAAATTGGATGTGTTGGTTAAAGCTGCCCTGTCCTATAAAAAAACACACACCAGTTTTGAGTCAAGCATTGCTTGATGTGAATCATGCCTCGCACAAAAAAGACTTACGTTCATTGCATGAAGCTGGAAAGGGTTACAAAAGTATCTCTTAAAGTCTTAATGTTCATGTGTCCACTGTAAGACACTCTACAAATGGAGAAAGTTCATCACTGTTGCTACTCTCCCTAGGTGTGGTAAAGTCCTGTAAAGATGACTGCAAGAGCACAGCGCAGAGTGATCAATGAGGTGAGGAAGAATCCTTGAGTGTAAGTTAAGAACCATATCTACATCTAGATCAATTGAAATGTTCTCCATTACAAAAACAGTTCTACATGGATTCAAAAGTGCTTTTTTCTATGTCATTACTCAGAGCACCTTTTATAGCATCTTTATTTTTAATTATGCAGGAGAAAAGCTGAATTCTTTTGTCTTATATTTGTCGGACTGACATCTATTTGACATCTGTCAGTCTGGAAAAGGTTACTCAGTAATTTCTAAAGCTTTGGGACTCCAGAAAGTCACAGAGAGAGCTATTGTTCACAAATAGATTTTTTTATGTATTTTAAACTCACACATTTGTAGATTGTGAAATAATAAGACGACTAAATTTGCACAGGCAGTACATTGAGTTTCAAAACATCAACTGGATACCCCTGTCAAGAGTGCATCACTCAAGCCAGTACAGTGAGTATGAAAACAGAGCAGAGAGTCTTTGAGAGACGATGCAGAGCATTCTGAACATTCTTTTTTTTATTTTTTAGAATTCAATAATTAATTTCACTGTCCACACCTCCTCTGTTCAGAATTCTTGGAGCAAAATGCTTTTTTTATGTTTTCCACACTCAAACAGTAAGTCAGGAGGAAATCACGCTGCGTTTTTACGATAGCGGCTGCTGAGAAGGTCGAGCTTACGACCCCGGTGTAAATCATAAACACTAACACACACAGTACAGAAGACACCAAGGACACACTGGTCCCAGTCAGCACCACACATATCACACTTTACCACCTGAAATACGACCGACTTACAGACAGAGAAGCAGAGAGACAGACAGACAGACAGAGAGACAGGGAGCTGCAGCAGAGCGACAGTAAAGCGTAAGAGCAGTTTTGGTGTGGAAACTGTGAGCAGGGTCACGTAACCCGCTGTGCAGCGCGGTCTCGAGGGCGGCTGGGAGAGCAGTGTAAACAGAGACGGCTCCACTGCAGGTTGTTTGCACTTCCATTCTCGGGTCCCTCAGACGCTGATTGTGAACGAAACAATTTCCCGCTAGATTACACAGATTAATCTGGGTTTCTGGCTTCGGCTAGCACAGTTTCCCTCTTTGGTTTACAACCTAATCGCCACAAACTCCGCTAACTGCCCGAGATAAAAGCTGGGGTCAGTTTCATGTTTGAAGGCCAGATCTGTGCTCGATTCCCATCTGATTAGATAGAGCTAAAAGAAGTCGTGTTTTGAAATACCCAACGTACTGTATCTGTATGGGCCGAGTACTAAAACTGATCAAAGCTGATTTTAATGTTTATTTACCAGTAATTACATTTTTTTGGCTATTGGTTTAAGGTGTTTTTTTAATGAGACAGTTTCAGTTTGTGTAATATTTAGGTTTGAACCAGCTAAATAAGTTTTTCTTATATAAAGAAATAAATGGGTACTGTCTCTTTAAGAGAAGTGCAATTTTGGGTTTTCTTACCGTTTTTACAGTTTTGTTTGATAAGTGTACTTTTAGAAACGTGCCTTAATTAAAGGGTTTGCCTCTACAGTGTCCAAAAAGCATGCAAAGCCAAAACTGGACCCACCCCACCATCACTGATATCAATAGTCCAAACCAGACACTAGAGATGTACAAAAACATCAATATTGTAACGCATTGTGATATTTTGCTTTGCACTACTGTATCCATTAAAAAAAATAATAAACAGTATTAGTTTACATATTAAGATTGGTGTCAGAAGTTGTTTATTTGTGCTGTGTTTAAGCTCCACCCACTAGTGTTAGATTCTACAGCTCTCAAAAAATAATTAAGAGAGCACTTCAGTTTCTGATTCAGTTTCTCTGATTTTGCTATTTATAGGTTTATGTTTGAGTAAAATGAACATTGTTGTTTTATTCTATAAACTACAGACAACATTTCTCCCAAATTTCAAATAAAAAATGAGAAATGTCTGAAATAACAAAAAAAAAAAAAAGACGCAGAGCTTTCAGACCTCAAATAGTGTAAAGAAAACAAGTTCATATTCATAAAGTTTTAAAAGTTCAGAAATCAATATTTGGTTGAATAACCCTGGTTTATAATCACAGTTATCATGTATCTTGGCATCATGTTCTCCTCCACCAGTTTTACACACTGCTTTTGAATAACTTTATGCCTTTACTCCTGGTGCAAAAATTCAAGCAGTTCAGCTTAATTTGTTGGCTGGTGATCATCCATCTTCCTCTTGATTATATTCCAGAGGTTTTCAATTTGGTAAAGTCAAAGAAACCCATTATTTTTAGGAGGTCTCTTATTTTTTGCACTTTTTTCCTCTTATTTTTTGTAGGATACGATTTTTGTTTTATTTTAATATATCATGATATTCAATATATTATGATATATTAAATCGTAACCCCTTCATTGTGATATTTCTCATTTTCAATGTTTTAGACAATACAAATCATAAAAAAATACTTCTTCTAATACCATTTGACTTGTCTTAAGATGCATGTAAGATATACAAACCTACCTTTATTGTGACAGTGATTTCCAATACAGTATCAGAGCAGCCTGTTTTTAATAAAGTGCTACCTGAGGGTCTGAAGATCACCAGCATCTGGTACAGACCATCAGCCTTATCCCTTGTGTACAGTGATTTCCCTCCAGATTCTCTAGGTCTTTTGTTAATATCATGCAATTTTGCATTGTGTTTTATGTTACTTTATTTTTTAACTACACCCTTATCCTAGAAAACTCTACAATGATTTAGACATTTTTCATGTTTGAAAGTCAGATCTCTGCTCTGTACAGCAGAACAGCTCTTATCTGACAAGAAAGGTCTTGTGTTGAAATGAAAATAAGTTATAGTTTGGAACAACACAAAGCATTGAAAATCCCAATGTTTTAAAATCTCACTTACATTTAATCTACGTAAATCTTGAGCCGAAATAAAACAGAAATTTTATAGGCTAATAATAGGTTTATCCACTTCAATGAAATTTCCTTGCATTGTTGCCAAAGGCAGTAATAGAGCCTGAGATGTAGAATCGAAACCAGATTTCCCTGGTCGTTTGGGTGGAACCTGAGAAATACATAAATCTTGCCAATGCACTTTACTCCAGGGTTCAGTGCTGCTGCTCCTGGAAAGCCAGAGTCCAGCATATTTTGGTGATTTTCCAGCCATAACACAACTATTAAGCTGTAAAGCTCTGTAAGTAAGGAGTAAGTTGAATGAGGTAAAGCCGGGAATGAGGGAAATCACAAAAGCAGTGCTGAATTTTGTTTTTTTCAGGACCAGGCTGCTGTGGTTTTGTGTGGGTCTGTACTAAAGATGCTATGGTTCCATTTATATTCCTTCTATTCTATACATAAAACAGGCATATAGCCAACAGTTGTGTGCCATGATGTCTAATTTGCAATAAGAATTTGTGCAGTAGAGAATAGAGGTGGAGCCAGACTCACCCATTCATTTGATAGACCTGCCCCCAAGCATCTCAGACTGCCTTCCTTGAGTTTACAGTGCAGCCCAGATCTACCAGAGATAAACTGAAGCTACCACTGTCCAGTTTAATCTCCGTTCTACATGCTATTTGGAGTCAGTTTAGACCAGACCAAGTAAATCTGACAAGAACACTGAACACAGAGACAATACAAATACTACCAAGCTAGTCGAGCACATCTAACTACACTAATGTTATCTGGCTAGCTAACTATTAATTAGATTGCATTTGCCATTTAAAGCCAGGTTCACACTACACGAATTTAGCCCAGTTTTTTAGTCCCAGACAGTTTTTCGCTGATCGCAGACAAAACTCTGCTCGGAGGTAAATCGGGGATCTCTTGACTACTGAAAGACGCTCGCCGAGCCGTTGCAGACTAATTGCCTACCAGTTGCAGATGCCTGGCAAATATTTGGCATGCTAGATATCTGACCCAGTCAGCGACTGGGAGTCAGGAGCAGTGGCTACCTAGAGACAATGGATTACGAAGAAAGTGAGAAAACCACAAGTCCAAAATGCACCCTCTGCATTAACCAGAGCTGTTTATGGAGAGTCTGACCACACTCTTCCCCCTGTTATCTCATTAAATGACTGTTAAACTCTAGAGGGAGCCCGCGGGTGAGTACTCTAAGAATGATAATAATTAATTACCTGTTCTGAATATAAGTACAATAATGTATTTTACAAAAACAAAGCAAAGAAAGTATGCATGTATATTTCAGTTTATCTACAGAAAACAAGTTTTACACTGTAAAGCAATAGCATTACTGCTACTGTGAACTGATTGGTTGGTGAGCTGATCCTGGAGATATAGGTAGAGCATGTTTAAAAGACTTATAAGGAGTTAAAAACAATATAAAATGATGTCTGCTGTATGAAACATTTTATATAGTGCTGTGTTAAGGACATAAGTACATATTTTAGTATAAAACTGATTTGACATTTATAAACTATGATTTTACTCAATTGCTTCATATGAAACCATTCATGTTGGACTCACTTTAAGTGCGTATTCTCCTCTACAGAGATTGTCTGGCATGGAATCGCTAGTTCTTGTGTGTTTAACTCTGGTGTGTTCTCGTTACAAAAACATGTTTCTGGAGAGCAGCCAGGTGAGTCGGCAATTTTTCACAGCCCCCTACGGTCACGTAGTGTGAAAATCTCAACAACTAAAGGAATCACAATTACAGCACAGCCAGTCATGTAAAGGGAACAGCACAACGACTGGCGACTCAGAAAGTTGTATAGTATGAACCTGGCATCAGCTACTCCATATAATGCAGACAACAGGCCGGTATCATCAATGGCTGCCTGCCAATCATTTAATTCCTAAGTGTAGCCCTTATGTGTAGTTCTTATGATAAGAATAAGCAGAATAAGGTTTAAAAACTTTTTTGATTTTTGGTGGAAACTCAAAATGTGGCAATATATTAGCCAGGTAAAACTAACTGTTGGAACACAACAGTTAAACACTGGGATTTTAAAGACAGTTTAGAGGAAAAACTAAGGGCTGTTTTGAAACATATGGGTTGAGTGGAGCTACAATATGCAACACCTGTGCTGTTCACATTGTTCATCTAATGCCTTTTTTTTAAGACAACCATAAATCTTGACACATTAACACAATAATAACATTATCCAGAACACGCTGCCATGGGAATTCTCACACTGCTTGTATAGACTGTACATTCCACTATAAAAATATCCAGTACAAAACAATGTTAATGTTTTATTCATAACTAAAATGAACTGAAAAAGATCTACATTCCTACAGCTATTTGTAGTTATTTGTTAATATTTCCCAAGCTTTTTCTCTCCGTTCCTCTCTTTGTGCTGTCTATGTGGTTTCCGCTGCTTTCCAAAACATTTACACCTGCTCGAGGGAGGAGTAAATATTTAATAATCACCAGGATCTACGCAGTGCAACCTGATTTAGTTTAGCGCTGCTTAATAAACTCAAACTCGCTTGTAAACACTTCGTAAACATCTCAGGCACTGTAACAGGCTCAGTAGCACGAACCGCACAAGTCATGTGACCTGATCTGGCTGATCTGGTCTGATCAGTGATGCGCATCACGGAGAATCGCAGGTCAAACAGCCTGATCAATCCAGCGCAGGATAGCAGATAGCAGCAGGCTTTGATCTGCTTCTCCCACTCGAGGAATTCAGGGAGTCGAGGATGAGCTGGTATTTTCAGTAATTTTGGTTGAGATCCTCAGACAGTACACAGCAAGATTAACCAGCAGACTTTGTTTGAAGGAGGGATCTGTACCTACTGTCCATGGTAAATCAGCAGATGAGGGAGATGTACGTTAGCACTTTAAATATTGAGTTTTTTGTGCTTTTATCACAGTTAACCATGACCTAGTTGAGCTGTGGCCAGCAACAGCTTATTTACATTAAAGAAACAGTGACAGATCCCTTAAATGGCTCATTCTGAAAGGAAGTGAAACTGGTGTAGAGCTGGTGAGATCTTTATCTTTATGTGAGAGTGATTTTGTGTGAAGAACTTCATGAAAATGTTTTGTATAGTCCATAGATCTTACATTTACACCTGCTTGGGGAAGGGGGAGGAGTAAATATTTAATAATCGCCAGGATCTACGCAGTGCAACCTGATTTACTTTAGCGCTGCTTAATAAACTCGAACTAGTGCTGGACGATTATGGCCTAAAACAAAATCTTCAATTTTTTCACAAAAAAATAGATTTTCGATTATAGTTGATTTTTTCCCCTCTTCTAAAAATCAAACTACAGATGACAAAGAAATGGTTCAAAACTAGGTTTAACTGCAAAAAAAACAAACAAACAAAAAAAACAATTGTATATATAATTAATATACAGGGGTTGGACAAAGAAACTGAAACACCTGGTTTTAGAGCACAATAATTTATTGTGGTGACGGACAGTTCTGGTGGAAACAGGAGAGTTGAGGTGCACATTGAATTCTGCCGTGATTTGATCAGCCGTGGTTTTATGTTTTTTGGATACAATCCGGGTTAGCACCCGAACATCCCTTTCAGACAGCTTCCTCTTACAGCGTCCACAGTTAATCCTGTTGGATGTGGTTGGTCCTTCTTGGTGGTATGCTGACATTACCCTGGATACCGTGGCTCTTGATACATCACAAAGACTTGCTGTCTTGGTCACAGATGCTCCAGCAAGACGTGCACCAACAATTTGTCCTCTTTTGAACTCTGGTATGTCACCCATAATGTTGTGTGCATTGCAATATTTTGAGCAGAACTGTGCTCTTACCCTGCTAGTTGAACCTTCACACTCTGCTCTTACTGGTGCAATGTGCAATTAATGAAGATTGAACACCAGGCTGCTCCAATTTAGCCATGAAACCTCCCACACTAAAATGATGACAGGTGTTTCAGTTTCACTGTCCAACCCCTTTATATAATCATTGAGTAAATGAGTGACTCAATGATTCAAAACATTGTTTTCAAGCCCATGTGTTCATATCACATGCAGACCCCGGAGTTACTTACACGCAGACACTGGAGTTACACTTCTTAACTTGGGTTTGTGATTGAAAATTAAACAATTACACCCTAAATGAATCACAGAAGAAACTTTAAAGGAAAGATTATTATGGTTTTCCACATTTAATCACAGATTCTCACCAGAGAGCGATGGTGCTGCAGTTTTTTAAAGCGGTAGGATGTATTTCTAGCTAAATATATACTTTATCCCACCGGGTGCTGGAACTTTTTTCACTACGAACTCAGTCCTCCAGTCCTCCAGTTCTTCTTGGACTGGAATGGTTAGAAAAAATGTGTGTGTTAGTCTGTGGAAGGTGCCGGTAACCAAGGTAAGAGGGATGAACACTTCAGAAATGAAGAGCGTTTTCAGATATTTTAGATTAAAAAGATAATGAGACCACCAAGAGGCACACAATCGCCCAGCACTTACTCGAACTCACCTGTAAACACTTCGTAAACATCTCAGGCTCTGTAACTGGCTTAGTAGCACAGACTGCACAAGTCATGTGACCTGATCTGGCTGATCTGGTCTGATCAGTGATGCACATCACGGAGAATCGCAGGTCAAACAGCCTGATCAATCCAGCGCAGGCCTGCTGACCTGTTAGCAGATAGCAGATAGCGGCAGGCTTTGATGTGCTTCTCCCACTCGAGGAATTCAGGGAGTGGAGGATGAGCTGGGAGGCAGCGGGAGGCAGCGGAGAGCCGTCAGCTGCCAGTCAGCATCTGACTGAGCAGGGCGGCAGCGTTTGATGCCGTTAATAAGAGGCTGAGAAATGATGGGATTAAGCGGGTCAGACAGGGTCAGCAGAGATGGATGCTAAACTTCCCTCTCGGCTGCGCTCAGACACTCGGAGGCGGAGGAGTTTTACATAATCAGCGGGTGGTCTCTAGGCAGAGATGTGTATGCGTACACACACACACACACACACACACACATATACACACAGACATACACTCACACATACACTCACACAAACCAATATATCTTTCAGACACTCTCTCTCTCTTGGATTCTAACACAGATACTTTTACATAATAAAGCTTTCACTCTTTTTGTGCTTTTGTATTTCCAATTGGGTCTCAACTGCCCCTATAATAAACTCCCCAAACACCAAAAAATCCATCCATCCATCCAATCATATGCTTTTATGAGCTGTTTGGCTGTTTGAGAACCTCAGAAAGTGCACAGCAGGATTAGCCAGCAAACTTTGTCTGAGGGAGGAATCTGTACCTACTGTCTGTAGTAAGTCAGCAGATGAGGAAGATGTAAGCACTTTTAAATAATGCATTTTGTGCTTTTATCACAGCTAAGCATGAACTCTCTATCGCTCTTGGCTTCTAACACAGATACTTCTTCATAATAAGTCTCTCACTCCTTTTGTGCTTTTGTATTGTCTATTGGGTCTCGACTGCCCCTGTAATAAACACTCCAAACACCAAAAAATCCATCTATCCACCCTTTCTATCAATCAGCTGAAAGAGTTTGGTGTCAGGATTATATAAAGGGGTTGGACAGTGAAACTGAAACACCTGTCATCATATTAGTGTGGGAGGTTTCATGGCTAAATTGGAGCAGCCTGGTGGCCAATCTTCATTAATTGCACATTGCACCAGTAAGAGCAGAGTGTGAAGGGTCAATTAGCAGGGTAAGAGCACAGTTCTGCTCTAAATATTGCAATGCACACAACATTATGGGTGACATACCAGAGTTCAAAAGAGGACAAATTGTTGGTGCACGTCTTGCTGGCGCATCTGTGACCAAGACAGCAAGTCTTTGTGATGTATCAAGAGCCACGGTATCCAGGGTAATGTCAGCATACCACCAAGAAGGACCAACCACATCCAACAGGATTAACTGTGGACGCTGTAAGAGGAAGCTGTCTGAAAGGGATGTTCGGGTGCTAACCCGGATTGTATCCAAAAAAACATAAAACCACGCCTGATCAAATCACGACAGAATTTAATGTGCAGCTCAACTCTCCTGTTTCCACCAGAACTGTCCATCACCACAATAAATTATTGTGCTCTAAAACCAGGTGTTTCAGTTTCATTGTCCAACCCCTGTATATTAATTATATATACAATTGTTTTTTTTTTTTTTTTTTTTATTTAGCTTCAGATTAGTTCATCACTACACACCTCCAAACTTCATGTAGCTTCAGAGTACATCACTACACACCTCCAAACTTCATGTAGCTTCAGATTAGTTCATCACTACACACCTTCAAACTTCATGTAGCTTCAGATTAGTTCATCACTACACACCTCCAAACTTCATGTAGCTCCAGAGTTCATCACTACACACCTTCAAACTTCATGTAGCTTCAGATTAGTTCATCACTACACACCTCCAAACTTCATGTAGCTTCAGACTTCATCATCACAACACACCTCCAAACTTCATGTAGCTTCAGATTAGTTCATCACTACACACCTCCAAACTTCAGGTAGCTTCAGAGTTCATCACTACACACCTCCAAACTTCATGTAGCTTCAGAGTTCATCACTACACACCTCCAAACTTCATGTAGCTTCAGATTAGTTCATCACTACACACCTCCAAACTTCATGTAGCTTCAGATTAGTTCATCACTACACACCTCCAAACTTCATGTAGCTTCAGATTAGTTCATCACTACACACCTTCAAACTTCATGTAGCTCCAGAGTTCATCACTACACACCTCCAAACTTCATGTAGCTTCAGATTAGTTCATCACTACACACCTCCAAACTTCATGTAGCTCCAGAGTTCATCACTACACACCTCCAAACTTCATGTAGCTTCAGAGTTCATCACTACACACCTCCAAACTTCATGTAGCTCCAGAGTTCATCACTACACACCTCCAAACTTCATGTAGCTTCAGATTAGTTCATCACTACACACCTCCAAACTTCATGTAGCTTCAGAGTTCATCACTACACACCTCCAAACTTCATGTAGCTTCAGACTTCATCACTACACACCTCCAAACTTCATGTAGCTTCAGATTAGATCATCAACAGTAGAGTGCAACTAAGGTAACTCTTGCTCTTTCTTTCCTGGAGCAATCCTGATGAGTGCCAGTTTCATCATAACTCTTTTGATGGTTTTTGCATCTGCACTTAAGGAAACATTTAATGCTATTTCTTGCCATAATATGGATTAGAACATTACTCAAATATAGCTATTCACTGTATAACATCTGTTCATCTTCACAACACATTGGAAGGCAAAACATTTAAGTAATTAACTCTTGATGAGTTCAGCACAGCTGTTAACTGAAAGCCTGAATTTCAGGAAAGTCTACCTCATAAAGCTGACTAAGAAAATCCAGCCAAGATGCGCAAAACTGTGTAATTTAAGGATGTGCGACTTAGAAGAATCTAAAGTATGAAACATATTCTGGTTTGTTTAACATTTTTGTTGTTTTATTAAATAATTAAATAATTAATTAAAAAAATTCCATACATTTTTCTTCATATTTAGGATGACTTTGCTATTAATCTACAATGCAGAACATTTTAAAATAGTAAAAAAAACACTGAATTTAAGCTGTGTCCACACTTTTGAATGTTACTGTACATGAAGTGCAAAAGTGCAAACATGCCAACATAAAAATGCAAACACATAAAACCAGAACAATGGAATAAATGCAAAAAAAAAGACAAACATTAGCCAAATAAATGAGACACTGCAGCACCAACACAGTACTCTCTGAGTGTGTGTGGTGGGAATAATGTGTAGAGGTATATAACATGCTGTGACATATGCTGTACGTATACGCAGCACCGCGCTATCAGCAGTGCCATGCTCTCGCTCTCGCTCTCGTATACTGTATACTCTAAGCGTCAGTGTGTTCTTAACACACACTCCAGGACTCCAGACTCTGAGAGTGTACTTTAGGCCGTGTGAGAGGATGTTTGAAGTGAGGACCCGTGTAGCTACACTACATTAGCAGGTTTCGGAACAGTGTGTGGTCTGCTTGAGCACACAAGCATTAGCATGGCTAAGCTGAAGACAGTCCATTAATTTGGACTTCCTGTGTATTTTGGCTTTTGACACAGCTCTTAACATTCAGATAAAACATGACTTGTATCTACACGCTTTCACACACACTGTGGGCCAAACACTGAAATATCTAATAACACAAACACCGTATCGACTGAACTGAGTGCCGTGTTGGAGGCATGCGGTGCATTGATTGTTGCATTAGTCACATCTATGCTCAGTAATTGGCTTTCACCTGCTGTGCATTAGGCTTTACAGTACCGCCTCTGGGGCCCGAGCTGCAGATTTGGCTGAGCCGTGTTTGCGTTTGCAGTGTGTGCGGGTTTGATCTTGGACAGGGATGAAAGGCGGATCAGCGGGGTCCTTAGCAAACTGAGAGCGAGCAGTGCAGAGGGCGCTCACGAGGTGGAACCTCCCAGAGGTTTTCAGTACTTTTTGTTTTGGTTGGCTGTGTGCTCTGTTCTCCATTATCTCATGGAGTGTCAAGGTTTAAGGACAAAATTTAGCGATGTGTGACCTTTACTCCCATCAACAGGTACGCTACCCCAAAAAATAGACTCTATAAATGTAATATCTGGACAGGATTAGTTTCTCAGGGTTGTTTCACACTTCTAGTCAGTGATAAAACTCCTGCATCTGGACTAAAATTGAAAATATTTTTGGGGGCTTGACATCGTGTTCAGTAGCTCCTCCATTTCCACTCGCTGTTGTGTAATTATGGTGCGTAATGCCAGGTTCACACTAACACAACTTTTTGAGTCTTCAGTCATTATGCTGTTCACACTACACGACTGGTTGTGCTGTAATCATGAGTCTTTCAAGTGTTGAGACTTTCACACTCTGTGACTGATTAGCGACATGGGGTCACAAATTACACGATTTCTCACAGTGGGAAATCGCAGACTCACCTGGCTGCTCTACAGAAACGCGTTTCATCACAAGAACACACCTGAACTAGAGCTTAGATCGGGCCCAAAAATTCCGACCCGACCCAGCCCGAGCCCGTGCACGTTCTGCCCGAGCCCGAGCCCGACCCGAACCATGAACTGGCTGTTTTCGGGCTGATTGAATGAGCGAAATATGATCAGAATTATGTTAATTAACACTGTAACATAGAAGCATAGAACTATTATTTAATTAAAATGATTTTTAAGAACAGCTAAACACAGTTCTGCTAGTCAAACGAGGAGGAGATCATGTGCGAGAGAGAGAGAGAGAGAGAGAGAGATATTTGCGTGTTCTGGTGTGAGCAACTCACAGGTAAAGGTTCTCTTTTATCTCCTCGTGCTCATATTCTAATCCCATACATAATCCTGCAGCTCCCTCAGTGTTTTCTGTCGTATTTTGCGGCTAGCGCGAGCGCTTACAACTAACACCGCGGAGCGCGAGGTGCAGCCGCGTTTGTGCCGAATCCGCTGCTGAATCCGACTCCCGCTTCGCGGACAGAATTGGCACAACACCCCCCGCTGTACAACTGCGGAAGTGAAAACAGCGCTTATAAATAAATTAGTTTAGTTTCACTTTCAGTTTTAGTTATTTTATTTAAAAATAAATATATAATTAAAAAACAGATGCCTACATCTAAGACTATTTTCTGGAGCCCGACCCGACTCGGCCCGAGGAATGTGGTGGGAAATCTCGGCCCGAACCGACCCGATTTCGGGTCGGGCCTCGGGTCAGGTCGGGTTCGGGCAGAGAATCTAAGCTCTAACCTGAACTAAATGCACACGAAAACAAGCGATGTCATGCCGGAGAATCCTTATAGAAGAGAATACGCACTTAAAGTGATTCCAACATGAACGGGTCCATAAGAAGCAACTGAGTAAAGTCAGAATTTAAATATGCCTGATCAGTTTTATACTGGAATATGTACTTATGTCCTCAAAACAGAACTATGTCAAATGGTTTTGTACTACAATTCATAGAGGATTCGCTCAAGGGCTCCCTCTAGAGTTAAACCCTTATTTACTGATATAAAAGGGTAAATGGTAGGTTGGTCAGACTCTCCATAAACAACTCTAGTCTGGTGAGTTTTGGACTTGTGGTTCTCTCTTTCTGTGATCTTATTGGCTGTAGGTAGCCACTTCTCCTGACTTCTAGTCACAAGGTAAACCTCCCAGAGGTTTTCAGTACTTCTTGTTTTGGTTGATTGTGTGCTCCATTCTCCATTGTTCCATGCTGTTTTAAGGATTGAGGCATGGAAGAGAGCTCGGATCAAACACACAGACAGAAGGTTTGGAGATGCATGACCTTTACTCAGGGTTAAATCATAGCATATCTGAGCTGTCTCCCAGACACAGGGATCAGGAGGTCAGCCGGGGGGAGGAAAATAAGGAGAGATCTGGCCAGTTGTCCGAACAATGCCTTGGCTGCTGAATATAGGCCGGACAAATCTGAAGGAGGTTCAAAAGAAAGTAGAACACCACTTACTCTGGCCATTTCCAGGCTGAATACCATACAGCAAGATGTATCAGCCTGATTCTGGTTTGCATTTAAGTCCTGATTTTGGCCAAAATGCCAACTGGCCTGAAATGAATTTGCCAACACTCTGGATGCTGAGTATAATAGAACAATTGGCATGAGCTGCATGTACCAACACTCTGGTTGCCGAGTATAATAAAGGAATCAGTCCAATCTGCTGGTACCAACACACTAATTGTTAAGTATAACATGGGAATTTGCCATGTTTCATGTTCCAACACACTGGTTGCCAAGTATAACACAGGAATCCACCAAAGCTGCTGGTACCAACACTCCCAACTGTTGAGTATAATATGGGAATTTGTTCAAAATCACATGTTCCAACACTCCAGTTTCAGAGTATAATACAGGAATCTGTATTATAATATGTATAATAAAGCAGTAATCTGACCCTCAATGAACTGTAGTATTCTTGTACTGCATTCTTGTATGGAGAATTTTTGCTATTATCATTTCAAAGAAGCAGTTTGTAACACAAAAATAGCAACACATATAATCCACATACATCCAAATAAATTCACCAATTATAAATATTCACCAATTCTGAGAACTGTTCTCCTGCCAAGAACCGTCCAACGATTTAAAAATAGGGAATAATAATGAAAGCCTTGCTTGAAAAGGGATTTGCTTGTTGCCTAACTTAATCTTTATAACCTTACAAAGGCGAGGAAAATCCTAAGGTTTCTGCTAACAGATGGGAGATTAAGAAAAGGTAGAGTATAATATGGGAATCTGCCCAAACCACATGTTTCAACACGTTGCTTATTGAGTATTACACAGGAATCAGCCCGAGCTGCTGGTACCCACACGCCAATTGCTGGGTAAAATATGGAAATCGGCCTGTGTTTCATTTTCCAACACCCCGGTTGCCAAGTATAATACAGTGATCCCCCTGAGCCACTTGTGCCAACACCCTGGTTGCCATCATTACATGGTGATCACATGGCTGATGCCTAGCGTCAGTTGATGCTGCCATACATCAGCTAAGCTGATTTTGGCCAAAATGCTTGACTCAACGATATTTGTATTGCATGTACCGATTGCCAAGAATTGTATGGGCATTGACCTAAGACGAATTTGCCAACACTCCGGATGCAGAGTATAGAGCAGATTTTAATACGATATTTGGTCTGGGCTGCATGTGCCAACAATTGGACAATTGGCCTAAGTTGCAGTGTGCATGTGCCGAAACTCCGGTTGCTGAGTTTAATACAGGAAACCCAAGCTGCTGGTACCAACACTCCAATTGTTGAGTATAATATGGGAATTTTCCCAAAACCACATGTTCCAACACCTTGGTTGCCAAGTATAATAGAGTGATCCTCCTGAGCCGCTTTTGCCAACACCCTGGTTGCCCAGCATAACATGGTGATCACATGGTTGATGCCTAGAGTTAGCTGTTGCTACCATACATCAGCTAAGCTGATTTTGGCCAAAATACTTGACGATATTTGGGCAGATTATTGCATGTACCAACATGCCGATTGCCAAGAACAGTATTGGCATTGACCTGAGATTAATTTAAAAACAAACCGGATGCAGAGTATAGAGCAGAGTATAATACGATAATTGGCCTGAGCTGCATGTGCCGAAACTCTAGTTGCCAAGTATAATACAGAAATACAGATGCCTAGTATTAGCTAATGCTGCCATACATCAGCTAAGCTCAGGCTAGGGGTGATTCTACACATTATCTTGGGATGCCTTTTGGCTTCCATTGCTGTATTGTCTGGTCTTAGGAACCTGTTCCTAAGAATTCATTCCTGTCCACATATCTGGTCCTTATACTTGACACTTAAACTGTCCATTAATCTAACAGGGAAGCAGTGGGTCAGATAACATTTGGTAGAACAGCTCCTGGCTGGAGGACAGATCCAGAGACGGGAGGAAACAAACTGATTCCTCTTTGGAAATCCTTGGAAGTAGCATTGTTTTATTATTCCTTTGCACAGATGTGGGTGGAAAATAATGGCCTCTTGCACTTGCACTCAGTCTACATGAAAAAAAAAAACTAGGAAGGAGGGATGGAGGGTGGCTGCAAGGTGGGAGGAGGTGGAGTGTGAGGGGAGGGGGGGTGTTCCAGAAATAGCTAAAGACAAAACCCAGCACAATTTTCAAAACAATGCACCACACGTTGGACTTCAGACTTCCCGGGGTCGATATTTTGAGCCCTTTTAATGACGTCCGGCGGCCAAAGCGAAGCACTGAAACAGGCCGAGTGCTCTCGCCTGCCACAGGAGGATATTGACTTTGGGGGAGTGAAGGAAAACATCCGAGCAGGAGAGCGGGAGAAGCTGTAAACAGGAAAAATACGCTGAGGAAGGAGGAGGCTGAAGTGCACGCTGGTTTCAGGGTCGCAGCCACGCTCCGGTCCCCACCGTCCCTGCTTCCTATCTACCGGCCGGCTTCCTCCCTCTCTCTGGCATCCTGTCTCTTGGCTTAAATAAGTGTGTGTGTGTGTGTGTGTGTGTGTGTATATGTCCATGTTTGTGTGTGTGTGTTGTGTGTGTTGTATACGTCTGCGCCTTTGTTTTGCTCAATGATGCCTATTATATTATTGAGGCTCTTAATTTGCAGCTGGACGTTTTCCACTTTAATCATGGAGGATGTTACTGGACTGAGAGCAGAGGAATTCCATAGGTCAATGGAAATCCTGAGCAGGCCAACTGTTGAAATGTCTGTACTTACACACACATACACTGTACACACACACACACACAAATAGACATGTACACACTGTTGGACCGTATGGTATGGAAAGCCACGCTGCTCAGATGGCCAAATGGATCCTGCAGCTTGATTAAGGCTGGATTTTTCTTAATTCCCTCTTGTTCCCCCAAATCCTAATCTTGGATAAGTGGTTGAATTTCCATAAGGCCAAGCATGTCGGAGAGCGATAACGAGTCACAGAGGCAAAGAGGCAAAAGCAGTAATCTGACCCTCAATGAACAGTAGGGTTCTTGTGCTACATGTGGGAATTTTTGCCTTTAAGATTGTGATACAAAAATAGTAGCACATGCAATCATCCAAATAAATACAGTAATATTCACCAATTCTGAGACCAGAGTTCTCCTGCCAAGAACCGTCCAACGATTTAAAAATAGGAAATAATGAAAGCCTTGCGTGAAGGGGATTTGCTTGCTGCCTAACCTAATCTTCGTAACCTTACAAATGCGAAGAAAATCCTAAGACTTCTGCTAACAGATGGGATTTAACACAATTTAAGCCCTTTTATTTGTCTTTGGGGATCGGTCTGCAACAACGAAATTGTATACACTGTTAAAGGTATGACAAGTATCTCCATTCATGTCCATATATGTGATATTTTAATTTTTGAGTTCAGAAAATCAACATATGGTGGAATAACCCTGGCTTTTAATCACAGTTTTCATGCATCTTGGCATGTTTCTCCTCCACCAGTCTTACACACTGCTTTTGGATAACTTTATGCCTTTAGTCCTGCTGCAAAAATTCAAGAGGTTCAGTTTGGTTTGATGGTTTGTCATATAAGCCATTCAAATATTTTTTTTGGTGGTCTATTATTTTTTTTCCCAGAACTGTATTTGTAATTATCTATTTATTTGGTGGGCATACCTTATTTTAATTTCTGTTCATTTTAAGTGGCAACCCTACCCAGCATTCATGTGACACTATTAATCAATCAATCAAACTTTATTTTGACTCGGAAGTACATTGAGGGCAACCCTCATTTTCAATGTAGCCGAGCATTTACAAAAACAGGGATTGACATGACAAAGAAAATAATAGCTAAATTTAACTATTTTGAAATAACAGCAAATAAAATATTAAAATAGAATAGAATTGAATTAGAATAAAAATATATAATAATCATAATAAAGCTTGGTTTAATTGATAAAACAAAATCAGATCAAAAGAAGATAAGATTAATACATAAATTAGTTAAAACTAACTTTTGCATAATACAATAAAAGCACAAATAAATGAACTAAAAAAATCAAAGCAATAATAATAATATAAATAATAATAGTAATAATAATAAAAAAAAGTTAAATGCAAGAATACAAAACTATTTAAAAATAATAATAAAAAATTAAGAAAAGAAATAAAAAGGAAATAAACCACTATCAGGCTAGTGTTCAATAAACTTCGTTCACAAGATAACACCTCATGACTTACACAGGCGTGGGCATTCCCAGGTCAGCCACTGCTTGTGGTAACACCTCATGATCAATTTACATAAATCTGTCCAATGACGTTTAACATTTCATTGATACAAAGAGCATAACCCAGCAGAGCAGTGCTCAGTCATACGCTGAGCATTCCCGAAGCTCCGAGCTGATCAGTGGAAAACAGGAGCCGGAGCGGCTGGAAGTCTCAGCATCTCAAACATACGACCTCGGCAAACCCGTCCCTTTCACTTCTCTAGTGACACCTGCTATTTTTAGCTCATTATATCCCTGCCAGCCCTTATTCTCCCGCGATCACATTTCACCCTCTCACATCTAACATTTAAAGAGGAATTAAATCTGCACCCACACTCTAATAACCTTTCACTGAGCCGCACCTCACCAGAGACACTGCAGATGTGGGGGTCGCTACAGTGACTGATGTGGAAATGATCAATTTAAACTTTCAGTACTTAAATCAGGGTTTAATGGCGGCATGTCAGACAATACAGCAGTGCAACTGCTATCTGGGTAGTTGGGCTGTCATGCTCTTAGGACAAACCAGATGCTTGCAGATGTAAAACCAGCAAACAGGTTTAATATTTGAAGGGTAATCCAAAAGAGGGGTAAAAAAGCCATGTCAGGTCAAAAACACACAAAGCAAAAACAAGCACATAAAGATCAGGCAGAGAACACAGAAATAAACGCTAAGTATGCTTTAAAATCGCTGATCGCTATCTTTAAGAAACTCCTGAAGACAGAGCTCTTCAAAGAGCTCGTACTCTCCTAACACCTCTAACTAACTACTCTCTACTACCAGATCAGGAGAATCTCTCACTATCTTTAATAAACTCCTGAAGACTGAGCTCTTCAAAGAGCACTTACTCTCCTAACACCTCTAACTAACTACCTTCTACTACCAGATCAGGAGCATCTCTCACTATCTTTAATAAACTCCTGAAGACTGAGCTCTTCAAAGAGCTCGTACTCTCCTAACACCTCTAACACACAAACTACTTCTAACCTCATTTCCTTCTTCCCCTCCTTCACTTCTCTATCCCATTATTTCCCTTCGACCTCCTTTAAGCTCTACCTAAAAATGTTTATCTTAACTTCTATTACTTTTGTACTTGACTATTGTCAAGTCGCTTTGGACAAAAACGTCTGCCAAAAAAGTTAAAAAAAGTTTCCTCAATACCTCGCAAGAAGCAAGTGAGACAAACAGGCCTTATATACCTACACAGACAGGTGAAAGGAATCACTAATCAGTCACAGCTGCAGGGGATTCAAAGCCAGGTGACAAAGAGTGTGGGAGCTGTCCATGGTTGGCTGAAGAGGGGCATTTGGCTGTAGTGTGGGAGGGAGTGGGATTCTGGGTAATGCAGTCCATTGAAGAAAAAATAGACCCAGGAAGTGTGAACTGGGCATGATGGCCACTCAGCACTGGGGTCTTGAGTTCAAGTCCCTACCTGTGTGGAGTTTTCACGGTTTTACTGTTTCTGCATGTGTAAAGTTCAGAAATCATTGTTTGGTGGAATTACCCTGTTTTTAAATTAATTTTTTTTCACTCATATTGGAATGCTCTCCTCCACCAGTCTTACACACTGCTTTTGGATAACTTTATGCCTTTACTCCTGGTGCAAAAATTTAATCTTTCTCTTGATTATATTCCAGAGGTTTTCAATTTGGTAAAATATATATATTTTAAGTGATCTCTTATTTTGAAGAAAGTAACTTCCTTCATTTATACAGAACAAACTTTTGTATTTGCTTTAAAATGCTACATTAACACTGTGATCCTAAGGCCTCTTCAGAACTTGCTGGACAAAAGAAAACGGTGCAACAAACGGGGCATGCAGAA
Source organism: Astyanax mexicanus (assembly GCF_023375975.1). NCBI lineage: Eukaryota > Metazoa > Chordata > Actinopteri > Characiformes > Acestrorhamphidae > Astyanax > Astyanax mexicanus. Next base: position 48,919,444 of record NC_064417.1, read on the forward strand.
ACTGCCGCTCTGCTCCTTCTGTGGTTCTCAGAAAGCTGTAAGTACCGTGTGCACTGATTGAAGATGATTGAACTTCTTCAGAAGAAGCCAACAGAATCCCCAAACTGACTCTCCAGCTGTGTCCGGCTATTCGTTTCAGGAGGCCTGGCCCCGGGGATCAGAGGGTTTATGAGCCTATGCTGCTGGGTTTAAGCATGTTTGACCAAGTGCTTCTACCAGAACATGCTTCAATCATTCAGCGAGGATCAGATCTCCAGAGGCCTCATGTACTAAAGGAGCGTACGCAAAAAAACATTGTGTACGCCTTACTTCACGCTCACGGTCAGATGTACTAAATGTGACTTGAACGTGATAAAGTGTGTTTCCCACGGCACTTTCGTTTCAGGTGTATGTATATTTTTTGTACCTATGTATTGTGTTTTTGTCATTTGGCAACATTTAAAGACGATGCATTGAAATTACAGCTATTTAGATATCCTTTATTCACACATTGTAGTAATAAGACATTATTGGGTAAAATAAAGTAAATAAATCAGACAATTTCATTGGCTTACTGAAGTAATCGTTCAATGTGTTTCCACTTAGCCTAGATTATATAAACATGCATGAAATGTTGCGCTGGAGTTGTTGGAGATGGCAGCGTTGGCATTATTGGAAAATATTGCTAATGGCCAAATTAATTGAGATTATAAACCATTTCAGAGTTCCAAGAGCATGGTTGGGTTGGGATAAGATTACAAGCTGAGTGTGTGACGGGTGGCTTCTTGACATTATACTCTGTGTAATTGAAGGAGGAGACATGGCAGGTGTGATGTGTTTGTTTATTGTGATTTACTAGGAGAAAGTACGTGGGATTCTGCCTACGCATGGTCTGATAAATCCAGATTTTTTTGTGCGTACAGTACTTTTCAGCTCTGAGCCAAAGGAACATTTTAGTAGGAAGTCCACGCAACTCTTAGTACACGAGGCCCCAGGTCATACCTGTCAAGTCTCCCGTTTTGGCCGGGAAACTACCGTATTTTACTCCTCTTTCCCGCCGTCCTCCCGTATTAGTATTTTCCCGTAAATTTCCCGTATTATATTAAAATAAAAAAATATATTATTCAGGAGACAGGGCACTGACCGCTCTGTGTCTCTTAACCAATCGTGGAGCCGGTTCAAGGAGAAAGTCCCGCCTTTCAGGAGAAACAGCCAATCAGCTTGCAAAGGAGGGTCAGTGTGGGGAAGCCCCCCGTCGCTGTGAGTTCAGGCAGCTAGTCGGAGCAGCTGATGTTAAAACATACATGGATATACAGCAATTTTTCTAAAAGAAAGGTAACGGTAGGCTAATCATGTAAACTGTGATGAGATTTTTCTGATAGCTGCTTAAAAATACTCGTCTCCGAATAAAAACACACAGATTAAACCTTTTAAGATAAAAAACTTACAGCTTGTGACTCAGACTAGAAATGTGGAGAGGACCGATATTAACTGAACTGATCAGGGGAGGAGTGATCAAAAGTAAGAAGTATTAATAAAAAATTATTGTGTAGGCCCCTTAGGAGTAATTTTTACTGATGGAACATATCTGGTCCATGTCCTTTTAGTAAAAGCTCATGATACTATGTTTAGGTCACCAACAGTCATTTTGCAGAATTTGTGCACCCTTTGTTCAATTTTAAATCCATTAAATAAATAAAAAATATATCATATAAAAGAGTTTATTACAAAAAAAGACATGAAATCTTATTTTTTTTTAAATATCTAGAAAAGGGTTTTTAATTTGGCTGTATTAAAAGAATGACATATGTAGGAATGTCCACAACATTTCAGATTCTGATAATCTAATTGTAGTGTGTAAGTGGTTCACATGTGGTTATTTTAGATTTTTTTAAACCTGTCTTAAAATGTAAGGGATACTGAACCTTCGTTGGGCTGGTGGGACGGCTTTAAGCGTACAGAGGAAAATATCCCTTATTTTTAAATCTAAAACTTGACAGGTATGCCCCAGGTCTCCCAGCTCTGGACAAATGGCCAAAGCAGATGAGCGGTCAAGAGAAGGTTCCCTCAGATGCTTGAACTCTACCCTCGGTTTGTTGATTCATTATCTCTAGTCTCAGTCTCTAAAAAGGCAAGCAAAACAAGAGTAAGCCCAAGCCAAACAAAGCAGGACTCTCATAAATCTCAGGCAGTGCAGCGGGCTCATGGGAAGAGCGGCACCATAGGGTGGCACGTTAACCTCGGGGCTGTGGAGGAAAAGAAAAGGTCTAACAACCTCCATCATGGGAATCGAGCGCCCGCTGGGAGAGCCGAGGCCAGCTCAGATAATTTCCTGATTATATATCTGACCTTTCAGCACCTCCTCCTGAGTGCCACTGAGCTGGCGGGAAGGCAGGAAGGCTGGAAGGCTGGCCACGCTACACCCTGACCCCAGTTACAGCGAGGTCCGGAGGGCATGTGTGCTGCCAGGTCCAGCTCAGTGCACGATAAAATTACACAAGGTTTAACACTGTGCTCATTAAAACTACACACTTCTTCCTGGAGCAAAACCCTTTAAAAAAAAACTATTTAAAACCATTTAATAAATCATAACTTCTGGTTAGTGTTTTTTTTCTACATAGTAAATGAATAGTGAAGTGATCCAGACTATGAAGGAACACATAAGGAATCATGTAGTAACTTAAAAGTGTTAAACAAACCAAAATACTCTGTAAAGAAGCATTTAGATGCTCTTATCTGGGGGGCTGTTAACCTTTAGACGATTCTGAGGCTGGTAACTCTGATTAACTTATCTTGTGCTCTTCCATCCTTTCCTGGGACGGTCCTGATGAGTGCCAGTTCCATCATCATAATGTTTTGGATGGTCTTTACGACTGCACTCAAAGTTACTTTCAAAGTTAGAATAAAACATTACTCAAATAGAGCTATTCACTACATATTAACTCTACCTCTACAACTTTACAACTTTACAACAAATGCTCTCAAACACATTAGGAGACAAAAATATGCAACAGAAGTAACCTGCTTTTTCTTTCCTGGGGAAGTCCTGATGAGAGCCAGTTCTATCATCATAACGTTTTTGATGGTGCACTTTGTGACTGCACTAGTTTGAATTGACTGACCTTCATTTCTAACCTATTTTTTATTTATTTAGCTGAGTATTTCTTCTCATAATCTGGATTAGAACATTACTCAAATATTCACTATTCACCTGTAACTCTACCTCTTCACTTCTTTACTTTAACCGATGCTCTCAAACACTTTATTAAGAGACAAGAAATCCAAGTAATTAACTCTTGATGAGTTCAGCACAGCTGTTAACTGAAAGCCTGAATTCCAGGTGACTCTACCTCATAAAACTGACTGAGAAAATCCAGCAGAGATGTGCAAAACTGTCATCTAAGCAAGAGGAGCTACTTTAAAGAATCCTAAATAGGAAACATATTTTTTGTTTGGTTTGTTTAAACTGTATATGTTTAAAGTGCAGTGTGTTGTAATGATTGTGACCGGCGACATCTGGTTAAAACTCTCCATGCAAACAGACCAAATTCACATTCGATGCAGGATAGTGCAGTGTTCTTTAGCTTCTATACAATACTAAACTCTGTCCTATTTAAAGCAGATAGAACAAGAATTGAGCTTTTAGGTACACCTATCTAAAATGCATGAAATGTCATATTACAAAATATACTACAATAACTATTTTAAATAATAGAAATAATGATATAGTAAAATAAGTATATAATAATACAATGAACATGTTAGCATGTTTTAACTGCTGCAAATTCTTCTATGTTATCTTGTATACGTTTTTGTGACTTGACTTTTTGTGAGCGTTTTTTTTTTAGTTTTTTACAGCAACCTGGCAACCCTGCTCACAGTGCTCCTCAAACTGCTGGCTGAATCTCTGAGGGATGAATCCTGGCAGTGAGGTCTGTTACCCGGATTACAACAGTCATTCTTTAACTCACTGTTTGACTGACGTTAGTGTATCAGAGAGAACATTAGCAGACCATCACAAGTCTTCACCAGAGTCGTCTACAAGCTCCCAGAATGCACGGCAGTACTTCTTCCTACCCTGTGCTGCTGCTTCTGAGTTATTATTAATATGTTTCAGTTTGGTATGCATTAAAGTAAATTGCAGCGCTCGCACTATAACTATGATGTGTTTGTGACGTCCGCTGGAGTTATGGAAGATAATAGAGCTCTTTTATCACTGAGATTAGATTGGAAGTGGCACAGAAGTAGACATAGTGAGACATAAAGAGACATAGAGAGACATATTTCACATGTTTCTCATGAGAGCAGTCTTGAGCAGCATTCTCATGACTGTTTTAAAATGCATACAATTGGATAATAAATACATGTAGTGTAGACATGAGGTCAGTACTTACTATACACAAGGTTCACAGAAGATTAAGTGTTAGAATTTTGCTTAAAGTCCGATGATACCTTTCCCAAGAACTAAGGGCAGCCTTACAACAAGTGTGGTCAATATACTTTTAACCCTTGTGTGGTGTTCGGGTTGTGGGACCCGTTTTCATTTTTCATCAAATGATACTAAAAATATATTTTTTCTAACTCAAACTCATTGGCATTGGCTCATTTTTTGTGAGAAACATATATCAAAACACATTTTCAATAAACACACACTGTACACCCCCCCCCCCCTACACATTTATATTACATACAGTATGTTTGGCCAAGGGCTAATAAACATTGCTTCATTTTAAAATTTGAAACTAAACAAATTTTCTACTCATATCTTGAGTTTAATTCATTTTCTTTTACATTTTATTAAAAAACTAATAAAAAAAAGAGTAGCACTTTTTAAAAGAAATGTAACATACGAAAGGTAAAGGGTAAATATTAACCATGTGAGCTGTTTATATTACTTGCAATTTAGGTGAAGCAAGCATGTGTAAAGCATTTTAATGTAAAATTGCTTAATTTTGCTGAATTAAATACAAGTTACAAAGTAAACGAGTAACAAAAATATGAACACCACACAAGGGTTAACTAATGATTAACCATTAAAACCCTTTGGACAGATTTTTCGTCCAAAATCGCACCTTGTGTTCTCAGCTTAATTACTCAGAAATCCCTTCACACATCAACATAATCCATATATGGTTAGAAAGGGCGAAATTTGCTCTTTCTAAAAAATAGTGATTTCATCCCAGTGCGGTAAAGCTAAATCTACAAGAAACCCACTGAGAAAAACACCTAAAAAAGTGAAAAATCTCCTTCCCCAACCAATATTATTTACCTTTAGTGCTTCAAACATATTTATATGATGTTTCAAACCAAATAATATCAGTAAATAAATACTCAAAGTGTCCACAGAAAAAAAGTGTGAAACTACCTGCTTTACTCAAACTAAAGCTAAAGCTAGGTATGGTGTGCGCACTACTTTATATAGTTTTTATTTTACTTGCACATTTTTACTAAAAGTTATTTTGCACTAAACATTTTGATTTATTTAGACTAAAAAGTTTACATTTTTGTATACACAGTAGTTTTCTTTGTGTGTCCTGATTAAAATACTGAAAGGCATAGGCTGCTCTGAGTGTCAGGTTTTTAGTATCTACATGTATCCTAGAGATGTGATTATATTTTGTCTCTCTTATTGCATTTTCTTTCTTTTTCTGTTTATTTCCCTTTCCTCCCTTTTCCTTTCTTTTCTTTTTTTTCACCAACTGTTACCAGTCTCCCTTCTACAAAGGTGCAACAGAGAGTGAGGGTTTTCACTCAGTGCAGTGAGTGCTGCACAGGTGTGGTTGGTTTGCACTGATCATCGCCGGGAATTCTGGGAATTGGAGTTTTGGGACATAAAAATATATGTTAATATACTGTACTACAATTTTTAGCTTGTTACAAAATTACTTTTTTTTCTTTAAATTAGTAGTAGTAGTAATTTGATTTACTTTCTAAAAAGTTAACTGATACATTGTACTTTAAGTGAACTACTGTATCAGTTGTTTTTAACAAACTTTGCTAAAAATTTACAAAAGTATGTTTGGAAATAAGTATTTTAGTATTTTAAAAAAGTATATGGAATTAAATTTAACTAAAAGTGTACTTTATAGTAGTCTATTTATTTATAATACACTATACAGTACTTGAAAAAGGATGGATCAAAGTTTACTTTCAAACATTTGATGAAAGAATCATATTTTTGTACTTTTAATATATTTTAAGTAAGTACATAAATCTGTTAGTATATTTACAGCATACTTAGACATTTTTCAATATGTTTTAAGTACAATTAAGTATATTTGTTTTCACCAGGGTATAAGGAAACTAGTTTAAAGACTTAAAATGCAGTAAGAACTAAAAAAAAAAAATCTTGAAAGCGATCTTAATTGTTGCCTACCAGAAGGGTAGGATGATGGGCTATTATTTAATATTGAAAAATAGTTTTTAAACATGAAAAAGTGTTAGATTTACAGCTTTTAAAAGTATTTTCATGTCTTTTCCAACTCATCCAGAGTATAGCTCTCCTTAGTTTTGACAAGAGGGTTTTAAAAACACTCTTCTGCTACAGCATGTGCAGCTTTTCACTACACTAAGCAGAGCTGTCCAACTCTCAAGGACACTTCCAGTCCTGTCCCTGTCAAACAGAAGCAGCCGTCACAGTGTCAGTGCACTCGCTGACCCAGCCTTACCGCACACTGTCCCTGCCAGGGCTCTACTAGCTGAAACATAGATGGAATAATACATCAACCTCAGCCAGCTCAGAGTGTGACACCCTGGACCGGGCACTTCATGACCCACGCTTGCCAAGTGCCAAGCCTATCACAATGAGGGGAAAACCATAGGCAGTAGATGAGTGGAATTATATGAAGTGCACAGATGTTTATATTGATGATGAATTGCTCAGCTTCACAAACAATGGTCACATTCCTAGCGGCCTTGTGGACGTGGAAACCATGATCACCTTGACATTCCCGGCCATTTCCTCAAGCGGCGAGCTCTACCTTAAGTCTTCTGCAGCTTAACAGACTTTCCGATGTGTGCGGCGGCGCATCCTCCAGACCAGCGCTCATGACGACTGCGTGGGGTTGGGCCGAGAGCAGGTGTGAGGCTCTGGATGACTTTCCAAGGATGTCAAGTCAACAGAAGACTCATTAATGCTCTTCCCTTACTTCTGAAAACAAAGGCAGTGGAATTCCAGAGGATGCATACCAACATGCCTCAGATTGCAGAGATAGGTGGCTCTGAATAGGATCCAGCGTCGTGTGCCAAGATATTGTCTATACAATCACTGAAGACGGGACTTTTTCAGGTGCTAGGAGGCAAACATAGGAAGGTGCAGGTCCCAAAAGAACTTGTTGCGATGTCTCAAAACAAGTAGATAAATAAATAATGAAATGAACAGGAAGGAATGAAGGAAAGAAAATAGTAAGAAAACAATAGTAACCCATCAATTTTAAGCTTTTTGTCTGAGTCAGGCTATGAAGTGCATCCCAAACACTAAAATAAATATAAAAGTATGAAATTAACCATTAAAACAAATACACATAAAACTATGCAAAGACAGCATGAAGAATGAGTTCAAGCTCAGCTGAATTATCAGCATCGACTGAGATTCGGCATCAGCCATGTGAAACTGGGCACAATATAGTGAATACTCGCTGTGTCTACTGGTATGTTGGCACAAGCAGCTTGGGCCAATAGCTGTATTATACTTTGCAGCTGGAGCGTTTGCACATTCGACTTGGGCCAGCTTCCATTTTATACTCAGGTGGCTCGTGCCAATTGCTGTATTATATTGGCAACCAGAGTGTTGGCATGTGTGGCTTGGGCCAATTGCTGTATTATACTTTGCAGTCGTAGTGTTTGCACACGTAACTCGGGCTACTTGCCATATTATACTCTGCAACAAGGGTATTGGGACATGTGGCTTGTGCCAATTGCTGTATTATAATAGCAACCAAGGGGTTGGCACATGTGATTGGGGCCAATTGCCACATTATAATTGCTGTATTATGTGGCTTGGGCCAGTTTCTGTATTATAGTGAGCAACCAGTGTGTTGGCACATGTGGCTTGGGCCAGTTGCCATATTATACTTGGCAAACGGGGTGTTGGCACCCAGGCTTAGGGCAGTTTCTGTATTATACTCAGCAACCAGGGTGTTTGTAAGTGTTGCTCTTGCCAATTGCTGTAGTATATTAGTATCTGGAGTGTTTGTATGTATGTGTGGTTTGGGCCAGTTTCTGTATTATACTTTGCAGTCGGAGTGTTTGCACACGTAACTTGGGCTACTTGCCATATTATACTCTGCAACAAGGGTATAGGGACATGTGGATTTTGCCAATTGCTGTATTATAATAGCAACCAAGGTGTTGGCACATGTGATTGGGCCCAATTGCCACATTATAAATGCTGTGTTATGTGGCTTGGGCCAGTTTCTGTATTATAGTGAGCAACCAGTGTGTTGGCACATGTGGCTTGGGCCAGTTGCCATATTATACTTGGCAAACGAGGTGTTGGCACCCAGGCTTGGGCCAGTTTCTGTATTGTACTCAGCAACCAGGGTGTTGCACATGTGACTCAGGCCAATTGGCATATTATACTTGGCAAACCGGGTGTTGGCACATGTGGCTTGGGCCAGTTTCTGCATTATACTGAGCAACCAAGGTGTTGGCACATGTGGCTTGGACCAATTGCCATAATATACTTGGCAAAAAGGGTGTTGGCACATGTGGTATGTTCCAATTGCTGCAGTATATTATTGTTGGTATGTGTGGCCTGGGCCAGTTTCTATAGTATACCCAGCAACCAAGGTGTTGGTACCGCCCAATTGCTCTATTGTACTTAGCAAATGGAGTTTTGGTACATGCAGCACTTGGCCCAGGTGTAAACAGAGTATTTGGGCCAGAATCAACTCATAAATGGCTCAAGTGATTTTTGCTATTTGGGTAAAAACAATGCAGCTTTATCTATGAGAAGAATAAAACTGACATAAAACTGACTAACCAACAAATGACAAAACAAGAAACAACTGTGTCCAACCTCAAAGGCTAAAGAGTGCAGGTGTGTCTAAAAAATCCTATTTAAAATCTCATTTACCCAGCAAAGGGCAGAGTGCCAGACCCCGGATGCCGAGTATACTATAGAAAAATCAACCACCACATCTTTTGCCAATGAACCAGCTTCAATTTTGCATGGCTAGTAATAAATTTTAATTGATGGTGCCATATTCAGTACATCAGACAAGCTTGCGCCAAATCTTCATGCTATCTGGGCACATTCTGGTATGCTAAAAACAAAATTTTTAACTGGATTCTAAAAGCAACAACAGTACAATGAAAAATGTTACTGTCGTGATTGCTGTCCTCTTATCTTCTAAAGGGAAATTCTGATAAAAAGGAACATTTGCACTTCAGCAGGGAGCTCTCCCAGCGTTTGATCAGATTTTAAATATCACCATGCTGATTATAAAAATGCTCTTGAAAGCAGAAACCGCTGCACAGTCTGTCTCGGCGTGAACGAGTTCTCAGAAGATTCACGACACGGCACAGAACAAATAATCCCACAGCTCGCGTAAATGACTATGACGAAGGCAGAAAAGCAATTTCAGCTTCAAAACGGATTTCGATAAATGTGGTGACTGGCTTTACGCTGTGAGAAAAACAGCTTACTCACTGGAAGCTCATTCAGTTTGATTCTCTGCCACCAGATTTTTGTCCCAGTTAAAGAACGCGTTTCAGGGGTGGTTCTGAAAGCCTCACACAAGCTTTTCTCAAAGCCACAAGAGTGCCCCCAAATTTGATTCCTGAATCAGTGAGAATGACTGGGAAGCTCTTTGTTAGGAGGAGAAGTTGAGAAGCTTTTTGGCTTTGAGGAGAACAAGTCATTGTTCCTTTGAATTCAGACCAGTTTAACAAAAGCTCTGAGCTCTACAAACTGCTGAAGTGAGGACTATTCAGAGGAAAGAGCCTGACCATTTTCTCAGTTCTGAACTTTGGACAGTTTTCCGGGTTTGGGAGGCAGACAAACAGGGATTAAAGGGGAAGTCCTGCACCGTAAGCCGGGCAGAGAAATAAATTTTTGACCAGAAACTGTTCTGCCTTTATTACCTAAATGAGTACATGTGTACCTGTTTAATATCATTTATTATTAATTACAAAAGTCAGCTATGATGCAGTATGGCAGCCAGTGTTAGTGCAGCTAGAGTCCAACTTAAGACCAGAGGCATCTTACACTCTTTGCAAAGCGTGTTGTGATGCTCATTGCTATCTAAAATCCAGTGACGGGAATAACAGCGTTAAAATAAATGGTGTTACTAACGCCGTTACATTTTTTCAGTAAAGAGTAATCTAACTAATTACTCTTTACTGTCACTAAAACGCCGTTACCATTTCCGACACCCTGTTACTGCATGTTACTTTAGCCGCTAAATTAACCTTTTTTTTAACTTCGCGCATACAGACAAAGGACAAAGGAGCAAGTGTGTGTGTGTGTTGTGTGTGTGAGTCACAAGGGAGGGGAGGATGAGATAACCGCCTTAGCAATGATTGTTGTCGTTGCTGTCTTGCACTCGATTCATCTGGCTTATGAAACACTCTCCGAGAAGGTGGGGGCCGGGGGTAACTAGTTACTTTTACTGGTAACTTGTTACTTTTATAGAGGAGTAACTCAGTGAGTAACTCAGTTACTTTTTCGAGAAGTAAATAGTAACTATAACTAATTAGTAACGTAAAAGTAACGTGCCCACCACTGCTAAAACCCCAACAACAGCCTATTTTTATGCCTTCACCACCTGCGTCATTTAAATAGCAAAGATGCTTGTGAATAGATCTACTTTGATGTGCATATTGGTCTGGAAGTGAGATGTGTTCAGGTAAATTTCTGGCATATTGCTATCTTGGTAACAGAAAACACAGGTGCACCACTGACTGAATACAACCTAGACAGATGTCAACACTCAGACATTCATTGCTATCTTGGCAGTGAATTGCCAGCCCAATGCACATACACCCCACTTGTTATGCACACATTGAAAAGCAGCAGTGCACAAACCCAACTTTTACATCAACAATAAACACAAAATGAACAAGAAGGTCAGTTTCCTCTGATGAGAAGTGTTGGACAAATGATAAGTTGTATTAGTTGTATAAGTTGTCCAGATAGCTGCGCTGTTTAACTAGCAATCCGCCAAAGTCAGAGCACACCTGACTCCTAAAGAAAATGGCAAGTGACAAGTTGATTGGTTTATTGCATGTTTTCCCTGGCTTTTGCGCGTTTTAATCGTACTTTGACATCTCGTCTATAGTTCACTAAAACAAATCCCCAAGACTTTTAGTGGCTGAGAAATTAGCTTGTAGCTCAGTGTACACTAATTATTCTTCATTATACATAATATCTATTAAGAAATACATTTCGATATAACATTAAAAATCATAATGTATAAATAATACAGAGAATAAAAGTTGGTCTCAACAAGTTTTTTTGAGTTCTCCTCACCCTGAGACTGAGAAAAGACCGGTTCCAAGACAAACACCACTTGTTCATGGGAACTCACAAACCTCCTGTATAAGTTGTGAGGTGTTAAAATGTGTACTTGGATTACTACATAGGGCAGTGGGGGTAATTATCGTGATCGGTGACATCTGGCTTGAATTATCTGTGCAAAGAGATTCTGAAGAAACTCCATCAGAAATCTGTCTATATTCAATACAGGAGACATCCTTAGGATATGGCAAAAGTCATGGGACACCATACAGAACTCTGGTTCCTGTGCCATTACGTGTGGGATGTCAGTGTATTAAGCTCTAAAACCATCCGTCCACCTTTAATTAATTTTTTTCTGATTAATGCCTTTTAGTAATTTGTATAAATCAGGTACAGTAAAAACGGTGGGCTGACTGAATGAAATAAATATAATGAAATTAAATAACTAAAATAAAACTCTAAATTCTACATCCTGTTTATGAACAACATGATGGCAACCTTGAGCATGGGCACCACAGTCAGTGCTGAAGCCCGGGCTGTATTGTCAGGGAGTTTTAATGGGCCGAGCTGATTGATGACTCCATTACTGTCCTCCACACATGGCTGCAGCCAGCCCAGTTCACCGGTCCCTCTCCGCGAGGATGTCACCGGATTGTTTTCACTGCTGGAAACAAATACATTTACAAAACAAACAAACAGAAACAGCTCCTCTTCCTGAACGACATCCTCACAATAAGAAAGAGCTCTGGATAACTGAGAATGACCAGCATCCTCGTCAAGCGCTGACAGCAGTGGTCAGCCAGTTCCTGTGGGATGCTGAGCTGTCTTACAGCTGTAAGACAGCTGTTATTTATTTAAGCAGTTACAGAGTCCACCAAAAATACCAAAAATGAAAAACTCATCTTCATTTCATGCTGTTCTACTGTTGTGGTCCTGCATCATTGGAACTATTCAATGGTTAAAACCATTAATACCAATACTGTGATCAATATAAAGCCAATATGGCTACGAGAATGATTTCAAAAGCAGCAGCTAGTCATGCTGCGTCTGCTTCTACAAACATTAATGAAAGAATAATAAGAAAGATAATAATGTAGGGCTTCCTGCATTAAATATGGTTGTGATTTTCGTCTGTCCTGTCAAACCCAACTTTTACAACAACAATAAACAGAATACAACATTTCATAGCATTGCTATTCCCATAAATGAGCTGCTTACGCACATTCAAAGTGTGAATGAGCAGGTCAGTTTGTTCTACTGAGAAGCGCAGAAGCACTGCGCTATTAAAATGGCAATCTGCCAATTTTAAAGTGCACCTGGATTTTAAAGGAAATGGCTAGTGACATGCTTACTGGTTCATTTTACATTATGTATTAGTACATTTCTTTTTGCACGCTTTGAAATGCACAAGGTGTACTTTTCCCATCGTCGCGATAGCAAAGACACACTGACATTAACCCTATATGAAGCTGCATGGTGCATGGTTGACGGCTCACCTATAGATCGTGAACATAATTAACTACATAATATTACCTAAGCTAATGATCAAATTCCCTTTCATCACTAAAGCGTGGTGAAAAAAACAGCTTTGACAATGTTTATACATATATACATATACTTGTACTATATATACACATATATAGTCACATTAACTCCCCTCAACATGCCTTTTACAGTCACTTAGTCCCCCGTGGGCAATGCTAAAATCACATTTATTAAAAGCTGTACAGCGGGCAAGACTTTCATTGTTTTTTGCTTTTACCAGACATGGATATACTTTAGAGTAGTCAGATGTGAAATGAGTTTTGATGGGAGCCATGATGGTCTTGAATGCATCCCGTCCAGGAGGGAAAAAAAAAAACCCACCCACACTGAAAGCTAACTGGCTGACTCACAGACTCTTTGCAGACAACAGGCCAATTAGATCCCTCTCTGTTTTGCATTCGCTTCATGAATATGCACACGAGGGGAGTGCTTTCTCTCTACCTTTGGTAAAAAAAAGTCTTTGTCACCTGCGTGTGCTTTTGTGGCCACTCATTCTAAATTCTGGGAGTTTTTACTTTATCTGCGGGAATCAGAGAGCCGTTATTGATATGTGGTAGACTCCCGCAACTTCCAGGAGACATGCACTGTAAGTACGGATAAGTTGAATTTACTTAAAACAGTTGAGAAGAACGGTTGCCTTAAAAAAGTTGAGTAATGGGGAATGAAAACTTAAGTTAGCATAACTTAGAACATCAAGTTATTACAACTAAAGGGGAAGTTGATCTTTACTTTTTTATTTTTTTATACTGTAGGAGCAAAAAAGTTGAGTTAACTTAACTTTTTAAGGCAGCCGGTTTGCTAAATTTTTTTAAGTAATGGGAAAAAAAAACTTGAGTTAGCATAAATTAAAATATCAAGTTATTACAACTAAAGGGGAAGTTTATTTATTTGTAAGGTAGCCCAGGGGGGGAATCACTACACACTGATGGTGAGTGTTTAGTCAGAAACTGTTGGACACACCCAGTATGCAACTAGATTGTGGCCGAAGCCAATGGAAAAGAAGCTGCCAATGGCAACAGACTAAACTCAGTTATTATAAGTTGGTTCAACTCAAAGATCTCAGTTTGAATAGTACAGTATATGTGCCCACAAATGTTCAACTAACTCAAAATAGTTGAGTATTGTTTAGAAATATCCAATTTTATGTGAAACAGACTTAAATCATTTAAGTTCAAACAACGTTTGGGTTTACAGTGTGGAACGTCTGCTTACTCAGTAATTCAGCAAGTATTAAAGCCTCTTTTAGACAGTCTGGCAAAATAAAAAAACACATAACAGAGCACTGGGTCTGCTCGGCTGCAGGAGAATCAGTCAGGAAGCAGAGCGGTTCTCTCTCTGGTCACCCGGGTCAAAACCCAACAAACCCACAGTGATCTGAATTACTTGATGAGGGAAGACAGGCCTCGCTGGTTACTCACGCTGTTCTAATCAGACGCAGGTGTGTGAGGTGCTGAGAGGTGTTAAGTCTGGAGGCCCGAGTGCTGCTATAGCCTTAGGGGAGGTCCAGGAGCTGGAGCTACACACACACACACACACAAACAAACTCTCTCAACAGGGTGTTTTATTGAATGATCCTCAAAAGAGCTTTGAACTAGAGGCCAGTAGAGTAAAGTTTTTACAAAGTTCTACATTACCACTAGTTTTAACCTAACTAGTATCAACTACTGAACATAGCAAAAATCCATTATCAAAAACTAGACAAATACCGTATTTTTCGGACTATAAGGCGCACCGTATTATAAGACGCACCATCAAAGAACGCCTATTTTCTGGTATTTTTCCATACATAGGGCGCATCGCATTATAAGGCGCATTAAGTGACACTAGAAAGGGTGCCTATATCAAAGTGAACAGGGGTGGCGCCATGTTTCCCTTCCCCCACCGGGGGTGGTCGCTTGCCGGTGGAGCGTCTCAGTATACAAATATAGCTCTTTCAAAGTCAAACGAGTGCTGGATATTAATCTACACAGATTCCTCTCCTGAAAACTGTTTATTTGGGTGAGTAAAGTGCTTCAGTTTATTTACAGTAAGCTTAGATTTCCAGATTTCCACTAAGGCTTGCTGCACCAGCGTTAGCATAGCTATCCGCTAGCACGCTAGCTAGTCCCCTAAACTAGTAAAGTTAACCCAAACTTAAACGACAGCGATACACTGAGTAATCCTGTGTGTTCTGGTAAGACAATGAGATATTAGCTAGCGATTCGTCCCCCGTAGCTTGTTTTAACACGGTAAACAAGCAGATTACAGGCTGATAAAACTCACCTCTGAGAGAGTTAGTGCTTAGCATCTAGCTAATGCTAGCCAGGCAAATCAGCACAGACTTACAGGCCGATAACTCACCTCTGAACAGGGAACGCTTAGCGATTAGCATCTAACTCTAATAATACTGCTCCAGCAGTATTAAAAGTACTAAATTTAGATAATACTGATCTCTGAACAGTGAAAAAGCTAGCTAGCTTAGCGGTTAGCATCTAGCTAATGCTATTGCTGCTCCAGCCACGGAGCTGCACGGCTCTGCACGGAGTGTGTGTTTACTTTAGATAATTTAGATAATACTGATCTCTGAACAGTGAATAAGCTAGCTAATGCTATTGCTGCTCCAGCCTCGGAGCTGCACGGCTCTGGACTCTGTATAGCACTGAAACTCTCTATAACGCTGCACCGAGTGTGTGTTTACTGCTCCTTACAACCTGACGGGTAAAATCCATACAAAAGGCGCACCGTATTATAAGACGCACTGTCAATTTTTGTGAAAATTAAAAGTTTCTAAGTGCGCCTTATAGTCCGAAAAATACGGTACTTGTAAATTAAGACATACAGCTGATTTTGCTATTTATAGGGAAAGGTTTGAGTAAAATGAACATTGTCGTTTTATTCTATAAACTACAGACAACATTTCTCCCAAATTCCAAATAAAAATATCATCATTTAGAGCATTTATTTGTAGAAAATGAGAAATGTCTGAAATAACAAAAAACACACAGAGCTTTCAGACCATAAATAATGCAAAGAAAATAAGTTCATATTTTTGTTCTGTTATTTGTTTGTTGTTTGTTTGTACTGAGCGGGTCAACCCGAGTAGGATGGGTTCCTCGGACTGAGTCTTGGTTCCTTCCAAGGTTTCTTCCTCTTAAAGGGAGTTTTTCCTTGCCACTGTGTCACCATAAAATTGGCATCTCTGTGGTGCTGCTCATAAGAGGCGTGGACCTGTTTTTCCTGTAAAGCGGCTTTGTGACAACCTTTGTTGTAAAAAGCGCTATATAAATAAAATTGAATTGAATTGAATTCATACAATTTTAAGAGTTCAGAAATCAATATTTGGTGGAATAATCCTGGTTTTTAATCTCAGTTTTCATGCATCTTGGCATCATGTTCTCCTCCACCAGTCTTACACACTGCTTTTGGATAACTTTATGCCTTTACACCTGGTGCAAAAAATCAAGCAGTGCAGCTTGGTGGTTTGATGGCTTGTGATCATCCATCTTCCTAACTTATCATTTTTAAGCGCTCTCTTATTTTGTTTTCAGAGCTGGAAGAACATTGGCTGGCAAAGCCTCTCATATGGTGGAGATTTTCAGGTTAATTTCTGTAGATCAGAGGGGAATACATACACTGTGTCCATGTTTTCTACACTTTCTCTGGATGTAAGTAAAATTGAAATGAAAATGATTCCTGTAATTTTCCTCAAATAAGTCCAAACAAATCAAATATTGGAGTCTGAACTTTAACTAGCCTACGTTTAAACTTATGCATTAGTAGTGCAACCAGGCCATATTTAAAAATTCTGCTCACAAAAAAGGATCTGGCAACCTGAACCGTCCCAGTGCCCTCAGCATTTACTCAGATACTGATACTGAACCCAGGCCTGAACTCCCTGAGATAACGTTAACTCAGAGCTTTATCAGAGAACAAAGCTCAGTTTATAGTCTCTGTGCATTAAAACTCCGACTGGGACGAGATCTGCCGCTGGTCTGCTGGGGTCACTGGTTCCAGAGAAACCTGATGCTCTAAGTGCCGTAAATCACGGGACAGATCCAGCAGACGGGGCAGGGTTCACTGTGTGTAAGTGCTCAGGTGTGTTCGTGTCAGACGGCCGTCTGGGAGTGGTTGTAAGGATGTTAAGGGCTAGTTGCTGCCGGATTGATACAGCACACAGCGTGCCATCCAGGGTCCACTGAAATGGGCTCATAAAAAATTCACCCATTCACAATAAATATTTCACCAGCCAAAAAACTTGCTGTGCTCCAGTTTGGGATGTCTTGGGGAGAATGAGAGGTTTGGAAAACTTGGATAAGTAAATAACACAACCCCAACTCCAAAAACAAAAGTTGGGATGCTGTGTAAACTGTAAAAAAAAACATTTATTGATATGCAAGTATCCTAGACCCATATTTTATTCAAAATAGAACATGTCAAATAAAAATGAGATGAGAAAAGAATTGAGTATCATTAAAAAGTTGCTTAGTAATTCAATTCAAAATGTGAAAATCATATATTATATAGATGTATTAAACGCAGAGTGATCTATTTTAATCATTTATTTCTTTTATTGTTGATGATTATGGCTTACAGCCAATAAAAACCCAAAAATCAGTGTCTCAGAAAATTAGAATCTTATATAAGATCAGTTGGTACTTTTGGCAGTGTGGGCAGTGTGCCAAGTCCTGCTGGAAAATGAAATCCGCATCTCCATAAAAGTTGTCAGCAGCAGAGGGAAGCATGAAGTGCTGTAAGATTTTGCGGGAAAACTAAACTGCACTGACTTTAGACTTGATAATAAAACACAGTGGATCAACACCAGCAGATGACATGTCTCTCCAAACCATCACTGATCATCAGTAAATTTTACATTTCATTTGTAAATCAAGGCAGCAGAGTCTGGAGGGAGAGTGGAGAGACACACAGTCCAAACTGCTCGAGGTCTAGTGTGAAGTTTCCACCAATCAGTGATGGTTTGGAGAGACATGTCATCTGCTGGTGTTGATCCACTGTGTTTTATTATCAAGTCCAGCTCAAATTTCAAATTTGAGAAAGGCAAAAAAATTGAAGGTGTAGTTTGGGAGGGGCACTGGGTGATGTATGGGTTTAGAGGTGGGGCAAGGGGGAGAGCTAATTGGCTGAAGGTGAATGTCAATTGATAATGTGAAGCTTTTTCACTTTTTTACTTTTTTGTGTAAAAGCAAACAGTGTTCTCGTTCTAAATCTTACACAATATATAATAAAATGTCAAAAATGTAGATACATATTTTAGCTTATTTCACTGTGTAGCAAAAGTGCCATATGATTATAACCACATTAATCACATTAAACTGGCATTAAAAGGTTCAGGCTCAGGTTATTTTTTTCTGCACCATCATACAAAAAAAACACACTTTTCTCTTTTTTCTGCTTTGCTATGCTGGTTATATTCACACTCTCCTAATTCATCCCTCTGGAGCAATTCAGCTACAAAAACACATGAACTGGATCTGGAGGCCAATTTAGTTGATGATGGGTCACATTTTACTTCGTGTCAGCCTGATACATTTACCAGCTAAATGGCCTGGAATGCACTGGAGTGCAAATCAAACAGAGATGAATCAAACTCACTTTTCTGGCACAGAAATTACAACCCAGCAGGTTCTGTAGGGTAAGAGTATCCACTGTAGTGGATAAGAACATGGTAATGTGATACTCTGCTGGCAGCTAGCAGCACAGGCTGACTGCCTACAGATACAGTATTACAAAAAAACAAGTTTTTCAAATCAGATTTGAGTCCCTTTCATATGTGGTCCTAAATCGGATTTGATCCAATCCACAGAAATGTGACATGAATGTGAACAGTCAAATCTAAATTCATGCATAATTTCTTTTTTGCTTTTACGCATTAGCATTAGTGCTACATGCTTCTCTCTCGTACCCACACTGTATCTCTTGGTGCAGCTGTGCAGCTATAGCTGCAAAAACAGCAAAAGCAAAACCGCCTCGCCTTTTTTCTTAACCTCCTCGACCTGAGCATGAACTTCAGATCAGCTGTTTTCTCTCCACTCCAGCAAAAGATGCTCCACATATGAGCTGCTAACTCATCGTTTTCCCTTTATAAAGCTACGAGTCTCTCGTCTCTCTAATATGAGTTTTTTTTTGTTGTTGTTGGTGTAGAAGGCGACGTTTATACAGGTATCAATTGAGCATGTGAGGTGTTTCAGGAACAGATTCGTTCACATTACACACTGTCAGGATGGCCAAATCGGATCTGGGCAAAAAATAGGATTTGAGCAATGTGGCTTGTAATGTGAACGTAGACCTTGAGTACTATGGTTAAAATAAGCTGAGCTAAAAATGACAGCACTTTTCATGGAAACTACATTCTATTTTGTCATGTTTTTATGTTTTAACCAAAATTTAACATAGTTTTTATGTTTTTTTATGTTTCTTTTTACGACACAGAGCTATACGTGGTGGGATGTAATCAAAATCCTCTAAAGGCTCTAAATTTATTACTCAGCTTCTTTGCCTGGTATCAGGACTGGCACTGGTTTTGTGAGAGTTTGCTGTTTGCTTTCTTTTCTTTTTTCTTTTCTTTTCATCTTGTCTTGTCTTATCTTGTCAATACCCTCTGTTACCAGTCACCCCTCTACAAAGGTGCGACAGAGTTTGTTGCTTGCCATGGGCTTATATACTAGTGACAACAGGTGTGCCTGGTTTTTAGTGATCACCTTTTGGAATTCTGGGATTTGGAGTTCCCTTGGGTGAAAGTACATTTTCTCTAGCAGCACAAACCAACCGCCTACAGATGCAGTATTGCAAAACTATAAAGTATGATTCCTAGAGTACTATTTTTTTTAAATAGTCAGCACTTTTTATTGAAACTACATTATTTTTTTATGTTTTTATGTTTTAACCAAAATAGTTTTAACCAAAGTTTTTATGTTTTTTTTTAAGGTTTTGTAACGACACAGTGCGGTGCGAGGTGGGAAGTGATCAAAATCCTCTAAAGGCTCTAGATCTACTACCCAGCTTCATTTCCTGGTATCAGGACTGGCACTTGTTTCAGAAGAAAGACGGAAGTGTCCTTCTTCTTATTGGATTTCGACGAGTCTTTGGCACAGATTCAAATGTGTAAATCTCTCTTTAACCCGCCATGACGGTTATGCACCTGTTTCTCCAAAACGCTACTAAACATCTGTGGTTCCCTCTTACACCATCTCTCTATCTCCACCTCCTTCCCCCTCCCTCCATGACTCCGGCTCCCTGAGGAATTCCCAGTCCTCCTGCAATTCCATGGATCCTCCAGCGTGGATTATTCCCAGCCTACGCGGCGGCTGGTGGGTGCCAGTGGACTGGGGCTGAGCGCACAGATGGGAGCGTAGCCCTGTGATAGGTTCCATATGCTGAGTTACACCTCCAGACTCAGCAAACAGTTTCTCTTTTTGTTTTTCTTTCCATCTCTCTCATCTTTTCCCTCTTGTTTGTACAACCAAGAATGTGCAAAACCCTCAAAAAGTTGGGATGCTGTGCAAAATGTACATAAATATGAATAAAAAGGGAATTAAATGATTTGCAAATCTTATAGATCCATATTTTATTCACAATGCACTGCAAAATAATAAATGTTAGCAAGTGAAATGATCTAAGTTTAAGGCAATAAATCTTATTTTTCTTCTCTCATAAGGAATGTTGACTTACTAAGCATTGAGCAAGTGTAAGATTGTTTTACTTATTTTAGAAAAAATGATCTTATTCAGTCTTACTTACAATTTTCACCATACTTTAAGTAATTTGAACTTCTGATTCTCATGTACACATTTAGGCCACACACAATAAGAGATGTTTGCTTTAAGTTAGTTAGTTTTAGTTTTAGACACTTTGTGATTGCTTTTTGTAAGAACTTTTACTAAGAAAAAAAAAACTAGAAAAAAAATGTAAAATGTTTAATTTAAGCATATACATATCAATTTACATGTACATATGTTTGGTCTAGTTTTTGCCAATATATTTTTTTTGCAGGGTGGAATAGAGAAGACCTATCATGTATTAAAAAATGAGAAAATTTGATTTTTTTTGTCTTTTATAACTTAAAGAAGAAGTTAAAGAAGTTGCGATGGGACAACAAAAGACTGAAGAAAAGTAAGCAGTACTTATAAAAAACAGCTACAATCAGGGCAGTTTGCAACTTTTTAAAGTTTTATCTATCTGCCAAAAACTAAGTCTTTGAAAAAATGTAAGAAAAAACTTTCCTCAGCATAAAATTTGCTTCACAGATTCAGAAAATCTGGAGAAATCTCTGTGTATAAGGTTCAAGGCCAACAGTCAGTATAGGATGCTAGAGATCTTCAGGCCCTCAGGTAGCAGTGCACTTAAAACTGTGAACACAGTTCAGTATTCAGTGCTGTTTAATACACAAATGCAAAGAAAAACGCCATTTTTCATACAGTAATGCTTGTTTAATATGGAAATATTCTGTGGTCAGATAAAAAAAATATATATATATTTTTAATGAGATTTAATTAATTTTTTACACAGTGTGTCATGTTTTGTTTGGAAATCAGACTTAAAACATTAGTTTTAATAGAAAGAGAATGATACAGGAAATCATAGCCAGTGAAAATTGCTTTTTTCCTGCCTTTTTCTCACCCAATCAAAACGACTTGTCAAGTTAATTTGTAATCATTTTTACGAGCCATTTAGGAAAGTAGTTTCAGTTGTTTCAAATCTTATTTTTTTCTCTGATAAGAATTTTTATCTTAATAAGCCTCGTAAGTTTAATATTCACATTATTTAATTTAAACTCAAAGTAATTTGAACTCACAAAAAAGAGATTTTAGAGATAAGAGGTGCTTTAATCTTACTTTATTCATTTTGAGACTTTGTGATCACTTATTTTAAGAAATCTTAGTAAGACAAAAAGTGTGTCATGTTTTTTGTTTGGAAATTGGATTTTTAAAACCATAGTTTTGTAAGAAAGAAAATGTTACAGGAAATCATAACCAGAAATAATTGCTTTTTTTCCTGCCTTATTCTCACCCAATCAAAACGTCCGGTTCAGTTAATTTGTAATGATTTTTACGAGCCATTTAAGGAAGTGGTTTCAGTTGTTTCAGATGTTTCTCGAGCTGCTGAAACGATACGCAGAGATGCAGAGATCTGGTTTATGTCCTCGTGACCTTGCAAACATAAATAATCTGTTTTGCATAAAATATCCATCACAGGCGTGGGACTGTTTAAGGGCGCCCCAGAGAGGGAAAGACACAGATCCGTGTTGTTTTATGGTAAATAAGAGGCGTCAGGAGAGCAGAGCGGGTTCCGCGGACACGGCCGTACCGGGAGGTTCTCTCGTCTGCTCTGACACATATGTGCGGTAATATCCCCCCTCTGATTATAATCCTCAGAGTCGACCTCATTAACCACACATCCGCACTGAACCCTGTCTGAGGAGGGGCAAGGAGCTGCCCTGTCAATCAACACAGTCCGCCTTAAAAAAGGTATCAAGAGAAATAACCCAGAAACCCCAGAGCTCAAAAAGAAATCTGTGAAAAGCCACACAGACGGTTATAATGTTATGCTCAAGCTCATCTGTTGAGTGACAGGAATATTTTGGCATCGGAAAACAGCCACGGGAATACAGAGCTACAGATCTACAGGTACCTGATCCACAGTGATCCAAGATTTCATCACCTTAACTTTCACTATCAACATCCACACTGCAAAAAATCCATTGGCAAAAACTAGATACATTTTATTAAAATTAAGACATAAATGCTTAAATTGAGCAAAAAAATCGATACCACTTTAAAATAAG
This sequence comes from Astyanax mexicanus, assembly GCF_023375975.1. NCBI lineage: Eukaryota > Metazoa > Chordata > Actinopteri > Characiformes > Acestrorhamphidae > Astyanax > Astyanax mexicanus. The sequence continues at coordinate 48,942,207 of NC_064417.1, forward strand.
ACTACCTTTATAAAGTGTTTATAAATGGTTTACAATTAGTTTATTAATGGTTACTAATTAGGTTGTAAATGCCTTAAAAATCATTAATAATCAGTTATAACACATACATAGAAAGGGCAACAATGACCTGTTGTTTGCCAAATAGTGAACCCACAGCCTTCTATATTGTGGCCCTTTCTAATTTTGTGTTATAACTGACTATTAATGATTTTTAAGGCATTTACAACCTAATTAGTTTTTTTTTTATTATTATTTTGTATATATTATGTTGTTTTCTCTATGCATAGTAAGTGAGAACCTGTACACCTGTACTTAAGTGATATCACAATAAATCTAATTTGATTTGATTTGTCCTTCATTGGCAACCTCCCCACCACAGTAAAACACAGTAATATTCCTACTCATACAGTCTGTCCTGGGTATCCACAAGAACACTAATGTAGAAATAAAAAGACAGACCAGTTTCCTGAAAGCATGCAAGCATGAAAATGACTGTTAGATGGTAGAAAGTCACACTGCCTGCCATGAAATAATGATCATCCTGCTGGAAGCTTCAGGGGAGATGCAGTCTCCAGATTTTCTCACAAGAAGATCAGCATGATGCAACACTACAGACCAGACCAGCAAAGAACTAAATAAATAAATGAAAAACCCACTAACTCTAACTCTAGACATGCCATCCAATGAATTACTAAAAGATTAGAGCCCAGAGATGGATAAAATCCATTGTCTTTGCATCAGTATCAGTCAATTTTCAATCAGTATATGCAATCGGATGATATTTTCTAATTTATTTTCTAAATTATCAGATTAGATTTGGGAAATTAGGATTACAGGAGCTCTGTGCAAGGCTCCTTCAAAGGGCACTTTGGTTATGGAAAGCTGCAATCCTAACTGGATACCCCTCTCAAGAGAACATCAATCAGTTCAGTAAAGTGAGCATCAGTGCACTACCTGAATATTCCTCTCAAGAGTACATTTAAGTACACTTAACCCAGTACAGTGAGTATTAGAACACTAACCAGATACCCTTCTCAAGTGTAGATCACTCAGTTCAGTCTAGTGAGTACCAGAACACTAACTGGATACCCCCCTCAAGAGTAGATCACTCAGTTTAGTCCACTGCTTTTCAGAACACTAACCAGATACCCTCTCAAGAGTAGATTACTTAGTGACAAAACATGAACCAGATACCCCTCTCAAGAGTAGATTACTCCAGTGCGTGTCAGAACACTAACCAGAAACTAGGGGTGGGTGATATGGCCATAAAATAATATCACATTATTTAAATTTTATACTCTTGGCAATATGACAAAACACTGACTTAAGAAAAATATTTTAAAAATAAACTACTGCAACAAAATGAAAATTAAATTTTATTATTACATGCGATATGATATCGCACAACCCTGAGATATTTTAAAATACAAGAATTGTATCAGATTAGTAACAGACGTAAATGATTCAGAATCAGTCATGATACTAATAATGCACTCCAAATATCTCCACATATCCAGGATTAAAGTAAAACAATGATACTGATACTCTCTAGCAGAAATGAAAAAAAAGTGTGAATTTTTCCTAAAACTGTAAAAAAGTAGTACCCTGATGTGATAATTAGGAGTGGGCAATATGCCAAAATATTTAAGGCTATAATATCGTTCACAATACTCAAAAATGATTATTATTGTGTAAGATAAGGTAAGCACACCCCTACCAGATACTCTCTCAAGGGTAGATCACTCAGTCTGATACAGTGAGTATCAGAACACTAACTGGATACCCCTCTCAAGAGTAGCTCACTTAGTCTAGTACAGTGCTTTTCAGAACACTAACTGGATACCCCTCTCAAGAGTAGATCACTCTGTCTAGTACAGTGCTTTCAAGAACACTAACTGTATACCCCTCTAAAGAGTAGATCACTCTGTCTAGTACAGTGCTTTTAAGAACACTAACTGAATACCCCTCTCAAGAGTAGATCACTCGGTCTAGTACAGTGCTTTTCAGAACACTAACTGGATACCCCTCTCAAGAGTAGATCACTCAGTTCAGTCCAGTGCGCATCACTCAGCTCAGTACCCATGTATTCAGTTGTGTATGAATTATTCTCTGTTAGAATGAATGGGATGTTTTTCACAGTGCTGTCAGACTAAACCTGGAATAGGTTTTCACACTCTCCCACAATCTGCTGAGAGCGTACTGTGCATTTAGAAACTACTGTCAACCTCCTGGAGGCTTGGAGTAAAAATATCAGAAATGACACGAGCTGTGGGCAGTCTGCAGATTCTAAAACCTGCGGGCTGACAAAGCGACTCACAGCACATCTCTTTTCCTGAAGGTGACAGAGAAGAGCATCAGGCCAAGTCGACTTAGATTAAGATTGAAAGGCCCATGGTGCTCTAATAACATTCCACTGATATTGTGAGTAATTTATTAAAGAAGACATCCAAGGAATGTGCCATGTCTCTTAACAACAATGAAAGTCCTGAAGAAGAAGAAGAAGAAGAAGAAGAAGAAGAAGAAGAAGAAGAAGAAGAAGAAGAAGAAGAAGAAGAAGAAAATGAACCCAATTTTAAGTATTTTAAAGTAGTAGAACCTTAAGACAAACTGTTTGCCTTATTCTAGAAACTCCACAGATCTTACAATGTTCCACTCTTTCTGTTTCTTCACTCCTTGTCCACTTTTGCTGTCTTTACAGTTTGCAGTTCTTTAAGAAACATTAAAAAAAACTTTAGGATGCACCTAGTCAAGGGACAATACATTCAAATACATTTTTTACCCAATTTTCCCCTAAATTCCTCTAATTCCACCCACTAATGTGGGTGGAATTAATGTTTAATGAACTAATGTTTTTGATCATATTAAGGTGAGGACAAGCATATGCCTCCAATACATGTAAAATCAAACTCTTTGCCTCTTTTCCAACTTTTCCAATGCGCTTTGGGGAAATCACCAGATCCCCAGCCCTGATACAACAGCCAACAGGCACCTGTGAGTCTATGGGAGTGTTGAGGGGAGAGAGCACTACCTACACCTATACCTACCACCTAAGAAAAATCATGTCCAATTGTGCTCGCTCTGACTCCGGCTGCTGCTGCTAATAATCATGCATTATGACCCTAAATCCGAACTAATGATACTTGGGCCATAGTTTGGTCTGCAACCATGACAACTAAGTTCTGATTGGTCAGCCTGATATGAATGCATCCATACAATGCATTACACCAGAGCAAGCTCCAATTGAAAAATATGACTCTGTGTAAAATTCACTATTAATATAGACTCACCATCCACTTTATTAGGTACGCCTTGCTAGTATCGGGTTGAACCCCTTTTTTGCCTTCAGAACTGCCTTAATCATTTGTGGCACAGATTCAACAAGCTACTGGAAACATTACTCAGAGATTCTGGTCCATATGTCCTGCTGAAAGAAGCATCAGAAGATACAGGTACACTGTGGTCATAAAGGGATGGAGGACATGGTCAGCAACAATACTCAGGTAGAAGATGGCATCGACATGATGCTCAATTGGTACTAATGGGCCCAAAATGTGCCAGGAAAAATATCCCATACATGATTTCAGCACCACCACCAGCCTGAATCGTTGATACAAGGCAGGATGGCTCCATGCTTTCATGTTGTTGACGCCAAATTCTGACTCTACCATCCGAATGTCACAGCAGAAATGGAGACTCATCAGACCAGGTAACGTTTTTCCAGTCTTTTATTGTCCAGTTTTGGTGATTCTGTGTGAATTGTAGCCTCAGTTTCTCGTTCGTAACTGCTGGAGCTGAACCCGGTGTGATCTTCTGATGCTGTAGCTCAACATCCGCCTCAAGGTAGTACTTTTGTTCAGAGATGCTCTTCTTCTGGTTGTTTGAGTTACTGTTGTTGTTCTATCAGCTCAAACCAGTTTGATCATTCTCCTCTGATCTCTGGCATCAACAAGGCGTTTGCTCCCACAGAACTGAACTGCAGTTCATTGGATATTTTCTCTTTTTCAGATCATTTTCTGTAAACCCTAGAGATGGTTTTGGGTGAAAAGCCCAGTAGATCAGCAGTTTCTGAAATACTCAGACCAGCCGTCTGGCACCAACAACCAACCACTCCATGTTGAAAGTCACTTAAATCACCTTTCTTCCTCATTCTGATGCTCGGTTTGAACTGCAGCAGATCTTGGCCGTGTCTACATGCCTAAATGCATTGAGTTGCTGCCATGTGATTGGCTGATTCGACATTTGCGTTAATGAGCAGTTGGACAGGTGTACCTAATAAAGTGGCCAGTGAGTGCAGTTGGCCACTACATTACTCTGTGTATGTAAAACATATACCCAGCGTGAATAGGCCTTAAGAAACTGCCAGCACATACAAATAGCCAGCGATAAGTGAAGGGTGAAGCAGGGTGAGATTAAGTCGTCTTCTTTGGCAGCGGAGTGAATCTGGACTGAATGCATTTAGCTCTGATAAAAGGGTGGAGGGAGTGATGGAGAACGAGGGTGAGGATGAGGGTGCAGGCGAACTCCTCTCCCTCTCGTGCTGGTGGATGCCCTGTCACGCTGCTGGACCACTGCCTGTGAGACAGATGGCAGGCGATCGCAGAGGAAGATGCCCTGAATGCTAACCCTGCTGGCTAGCCTTAGCATGACAGAGCCTGAACTGTATCTGTCCGTATCTCTGGCAAAATCCCCCCAATATGCCTCGAGCCATCGCAGGATTAAGAGCTACAAGCGAAGAAACGGTTTCAGTAGCAAACATTTAGCTGGATTATAACAGAGGCTTTGTGTTTATTGGTTATTTATCCAGTCAGGATGGCATTATTGGGATTTGGACGAATGTCATGCATTGGTCAGATTTGGTTGAAGGATAATGGTGTTTTCACTATTTAAAACTTCATTTGCACACTTGGTGCAGGCTAGCTGTTTCAACATTGAGACCCTCGAGAGAAAATGTTCTCAGTCTGGTCCCAAATCAACTCTGGAGCACTTCATTTGTGATGAAAAGGTGATCCAACCCTAATCCAAACAACAACTATCAACTATACTCCTCATGCTTGAGCTAAATGGCTGTTCAGGTGCAGTTTAACCTGATTTATTCCCAATATAATTACTACAGCTATTAAGTTATGCCTGCTGTGTAATCTCTGCTGCTGCTCCATGCTATACTACACTAAAATACTGGATATGCTAGTCTTGTTATTTTTGCGGAAAACAGAAAATCACACTCAGGTGAGACCCTCGATAGGGAACTGCTCTCAGTCTGGTCCCAAACCAATTCAGGAGCTCTTCATTTGTGGTGAAAAGGTGATCCAACCCTAATCCGACCAACAACTATCAACTATCCTCATCATGTTTGAGCTAAATGGCTGTTCAGGTGCAGTTTAACCTGATTTATTCCCAATATAATTACTACAGTTATGAAGTAAGGTAATCTCTGCAGCTGCTCCATGTTAAACTACACTTAAATACTGTATATGCTAGTCTGGAACACAGGACGTTCTTTATGCAGTTACTGCTTGAAAAGTAAACTTACTGTTCTTCATAATCTTATTATTATTATTCTGCACTCAAATTGTACAGCTTTTGATGTAGAAACACAATATTTTGTAGCATCATCAGACCCTATTTTGGAATGATACCTCATGCGGTTTTCATACAACAGGCGTTTTAAGGCATGGACATTTCCCTATAGGAATCCATTCAAAAGTGTTCGCAAAATACTGTATATGCTAGTCAATTGTGGCACCTTTTGTTATGTTTGCAGTTTTTCTTATGTGAAATCAACCCAAATCAAGGGGAAAATGTTCCAATTTAACTGATTTGAACCAGAAAAACGTACTACATGCCTGAAAAGAGCCTTAAACTCTTTTTAGACTCTAAATATTCTTCTAGGAGTCAGTAGTCCACTTTTCAAACGGGCGTGCCATCAGAGAAGATGAAGGCCTTTTAATATAAGCAGGCAGGCATGCTCCATACCCCCTGCTGGCATGTCTAATCTGGCTGGGAGGAAGTGATTTGATCTTTTCCAGGCGTGGGCTATCTCAAAATCTATCAGAGACCAGCTCTCACCGTTTGACCTTGGGTTTTCATGCAGACATATGAGGAGCACCCCGCTGAGCGCTGGATGGGTTGTGCAGCAGAGTCTTGGGCTGCTGGCTCCATTGATCTCCGGCAGCCGCCATCACATCCATCTCCTCTGTGATGTCTGACATGGCAGAAGTCTGCTGGACACATATCCTCAGGCATTTTGTCAAAACAAAGTATTCTCTCAGAAAAAAAGATCTTTGTGACTCTAGAGGGCTACTTTAAACTCAAATACAGTGTTAAATACAAGTGCTTCTATTCATATTTCTTGGGCATTGATTGATTGTTACTGTTTATTTAGGTTAACAAAATAAAGAACTATATATGTGTAAATGTAATATGATATATAACGTATGTATAGTGCGTTACTACAATGTTAGAGTGATTAGAATAGACATTTACTGGGGAAAAGTGTTGAATAAATTAAAAGGATGCTCTACAAGTACCCTGTTGGAGCCTCTAGCCTGGATATATAATGAGATTGAGACGGTTGGGTACAGAGGTGTAAAGAACATTTGCCTATATATGTTGCAGCTGGGCCTTTAGATCCTGTAGCTCTACACTTGTAGGTTGCTGAATCTCATAAATGCTCTATTGGCGATAAATCTGGTGACCAGTCTGGCTAAGAAAGTGTAGCAATCTGAAATAAACCTTCCTGGAAAGCCAAAACTGTATATGGGTTAGCATTTTCCAGCTATAAAGTGGCAGCTGTGAGAAGTTCTGCTGTAAGAATGAATACATTTAGTCCAATAATGTGCTCTCAAAGCCTGTAAACTCGAGAAAAATTGGGGGAAAGTCTTATTTTAGTGATCTATACTGTAGTGTGCCATAAAAAAACATACACCTAAAAATAAGGCGTGTACTAATTCTCTTAATTAATTATGGGTGTGTTTCGGAGGTAATGTGAAATAAACCAATCAGTGTCTCACTTGTCATTCCCTTTAAGAGCCAGGGGAGCTCTGACTTTGGCACATTTGTATCTTAACAGTGCAACACTCAGAGGATACTGAACTGCATATTTCCTCTATAAAGGTGTGCCAGCAGCTCATTTGCAATGTTATTTTATTCTTTATTCTGTTTATTGTTGAGATAACGTCTGTTTATCTCTCTACAGTGCATTTGTGTGTGTGTAACGAATGGGGGTGTACACAGTGCGCTGGGAGCATCTATAGGAATGGACTCTGATGATTGATTGTTGTCTAGATTAATTTCAGTAAGAAATATATCAGAACACACCTCACTTCCAGACCACCACACCCATCAGTGTAGATTCATTCCTAAACTCTGTTGCTTTTTTAACAGCGTGGGGGCAAGGCATGAAAATAGACTGTCGATGGGGTGTAAGATAGCATTGAGCATCGCAGTGTGCCCTTTGAGTGCCTCATAGAGGCATGTCTAGCATTCCGTGTTTTCTCAGCAAGAGGTACACTACCTACAAGTACATTTTCAGAGGCTTTAAATACAGCAGGACAGCACGAGAAAATTTTTATGCCCTATTGTGGTGAGAGACAGTGGCTGATCAGATCACAGCTGTAGTTATTTTCATGACATTTGTCAATGAGTGTTTTTCAAACTTCTGTTTTTTTCAGATACAGATAGATATACAGGGGTTAGACAATGAAACTGAAACACCTGGTTTTAGACCACAGTTCTGGTGGAAACAGGAGAGTTGAGGTGCACATTGAATTCTGCCGTGATTTGATCAGCCGTGGTTTTATGTTTTTTGGATACGATCCGGGTTAGCACCCGAACATCCCTTTCAGACAGCTTCCTCTTACTGCGTCCACAGTTAATCCTGTTGGATGTGGTTGGTCCTTCTTGGTGGTATGCTGACATTACCCTGGATACCGTGGCTCTTGATACATCACAAAGACTTGATGTCTTGGTCACAGATGCTCCAGCAAGACGTGCACCAACAATTTCTCCTCTTTTGAACTCTGGTTTGTCACCCATAATGTTGTGTGCATTGTAATATTTAGAGCAAAACTGTGCTCTTACCCTGCTAATTAAACCTTCACACTCTGCTCTTACTGGTGCAATGTGTAATTAATGAAGATTGGCCACCAGGCTGCTCCAATTTAGCCATGAAACCTCCCACACTAAAATGACAGGTGTTTCAGTTTCATTGTCCAACCCCTGTAAATGTAAATGCTTTCTTCTACTATTATTTCTTATGCATTGATTGGTAATTACTATTCATTTAGGTGATTATATAATAAAGAACCAATGAAAGATGGATGTGAACTGAATGTGAGAGCTTATATATATGTATACATGTACAGTTTATATTAAGTATATCGGTTTTCATGTCTTTATGTTCTCTCTGGAAGCATGAATTCAGTTCTACACTCTCTTTCCTCTGGGAAAGGCCAAACAGTTCAACTGCTCTGCTTCAGCATTACAGAGGGTTAATCACTACAGCATATTTTTTGTTTTAAACATGACACGCTACGTTTCATCACTCCAGCTTTCGTCCACACCTGAGTGATGTAGAGAATGACCTAAACGCACGGCAATGTGGCGTATCGCCTGAACGCAGCCGAATAGAACATTTCAAAGGTGATTTGAGCCTTAATGCAACTCGCTTTTAGACCTGATTTGCAAGTCTATCTGATCCATTATGCAGGAGGTCTTTGATTCTTTCCATAAATACTCACGCAGCACATGCACTACCTTTAGAAATTTGGCCGGAGCACAGCTCAGCCCTTTCGTCACTACATCTGGTCGTGCTACACAGCGAGCATACCTTGTATCTGACACGTTCATTCTGTTTGAAGTGGACTGGCCTGTCTGTCCCTGTTAGAGGCGTCTCTGGCTGCTGGATCAGGTTCCTTCACCTGCATGTGTTTCCTGGGCCACAGAATTCAGGACACACAGTCCGGTTCTCTATTTCCATGGGATTCAAATGTCTCTCAATTCCCACGCAGTGCAGCCATTACACTGAAATGCTTTGAATCAATTTTACTACAATTGCTATTGCTATTTTCATCTTATTATTAAATATAGTTTTCCCACTATATGGCACACCGGATTATGCAGGTGCATTATGCAACACCAGTAAGGAACAGGGGTGTCGCCATGTTTTCCTTCTAATTCAGCAGGTCTCATCGCTGGGTGGTGGTAGTGGGGGGGGGGGGGGGGGTAACTAAGTTAAGTAAAGCTAAGCTAAGTAAACACTGGATGTTAATCTGAACAGATCTCTCTCCTAAAAACTGTTTATTTGGGAGAGTAAAGCCCTTCCATTTTATAACAGTAAACTGGGTGAAGCAGCATTAGCCTTAGCAGCTAACCGCAGTTGGCACTAGTAAATGCCGCCCGACAGCGCTACACTGAGTAACCCTGAGTGTTCTTGTAAGCCAGGGTGATATTAGCTAGCGGTTCGGCCCATGTAGCTTGTTTAAACACGGTAAAAACGCACACTACAGTCCAATATACTCACCTCTGAACGACAAAAGAGATAGCGCTATTAAAAATCTGCCTGCACTGACAGCATAATCCCAGACAAACACACAGTTAACACCTCAGCAACACAGAATAACACAGAATAAATGTAACTTGCTCTTACAGCCTACAACATCAAGGCCTAGTAGCTTCCACATATATATAAAATACAAATCCTCGGGGTCCCGAGTGGTCCAGCGGTCTAAAGCGCTGCCACTATGAGTGGGAGGTCGCAGGTCCGAACCCCAGCTCATGCAGCTTTGCCATCAAGCTGCCGGCGCTCAGAGGGAGCACAATTGGCCCTGCTCCCTCCGGGTGGGTAGATGGCGCTCTCTCCCCACATCACTCCTAGGGTGATGTCTGCAGCACAGGGCGTCTGTGAGCTGATGTATCAAAACCGAGCTCCTGCGCTTTCCTCTGAGCGCGCTGGCTGCATCAGCAACAGCTAGAAAAGAAGCGGTGGCTGACTCCACATGTATCAGAGGAAGCATGTGCTAGTCTTCACTCTTCTGGTGTGTTGGGGCATCACTAGTCATAGGGGGAGTCCTAATGAGTGGGTTGGGTAATTGACCGTGTAAATTAGGGAGAAAATGGGAAAAAAATTTAATAAAAAATAGCTTTAGGGGATATACAGTACACTGACGATAAATAAGAGGATAATAAAACACGTGATGATAAAAAAAACCTCTGCCCATGCTTAGAAAACTAAAAGCTGGTTATAAAATTTAATGAATAAAAAATTTATCTGCACCCAAGACCAATTCTGGGCTCATTTGTGGGAGGGGCTTTTTATTGCTTTTTCCCAACTATAATAATTCCATGTATCTGTTGTCTGTTTGCTACTTTTTATTATTTTGCTTGTATATAAACACTCAAGCAGTGAAGAAAAGAGCTTTTGGGATGAGGTATGAGAAGATGTTTCTCCATGCAGACCAGTGTTTATCAATATTCTGTACCCACACTTTTGTATTCACAAAGCACATGAGCATATTACAGTACCCATAATCCTGTTCCAACACAATATGCGATTTTACTATGATATACTAATGAAAAGAGAAGTAATGCCAAGCTCAGTCTACACAACATTTTTGTCCCTCACGACGTTCACTTTGTCAGATTAAGCAGTTATTTTCGTTTTGCGTTGTTCTCGGGGGACTGTCAACACTACACGTTAGTCACCGACCAATCATCGTCCACGTCCTCGCGTGAGTTCGTAGGTCATCGAAGGGGAGAAGCATAGAATCGGACAACCACGGCTACAGAAGCCCTTTGCGTGATGGAAGTGCTTTTGTGCTCAAAAAAACAAAAAAAAGAGGGAAAAGCGACTGTGGGTTCATTCCTGGGTGACACAAATGGACATTACATGCTTTGTGTACTCCAGAGAGAACTTGAGGTATAGTAAAGATGTAACTGCTTAGGTTTCAGTGCCTGTAAACAGTATATCTCATGGAGGAATTAGATTATTAGATGATTATTAGATTATTCTTCTGTTTCTCTGGTCCAGTGAACTGCAGGAGCACCGTCCTGCTTTCTTTTCCCGTGTTTACATCTGTACGCAACAGAACGCTCTGTCTTCCTATTGGTCAGAGTCAGGGAGCGCGTCGCGGAGCAGCATGTCAAACTAAGCGATAAAATACAAAAAATTCTAACATGCTAGAGTCTTTCTGTCGGATGCTCCGTCAGCGTTGCTCGCGTCAAATTACTGATCTTTAACTGTGTCACACTACACAGACCTTTGTCGCTCGCGACACTGAAATTCGGATCCGATGCACGCAATGTGTCGGCGGCGACAAAATCGGGTCAAAATTGGGCTACAATCGTGTAGTCTGATCTGGGCATAATGTGACAAGTAGAAGCATCACATTTCAAAATCCTCTGCTGAGACACACAAAAGTGCCGTGCTGTTAAGATACAAATGCGCCAAAGTCAGAGCTCACCCGGCTCTTAAAGAGAATAGAGGCAAGTGGCACACTGATTGGTTTATTTCATGTTAAGCCCAAAACACACGCCTTTTGCATGAACTAATAATTTCAAGCCACGGAAAGCACATTTTTTTGCCCTCACGATACCAAAGACACATCGACATGCTCTAAATCCAGCTGCACAATCCGCAACTGACAGGTGTGCTCCATAGTGCGTATTTGATAAGTAGAAGCATCACATTTCAAAATGAACCAGTCACACGACCCCACACTAGGCACTGGGAGCAGATAGCTTTCACACCTGCAGTTAACTACACCAAAATCTGAACCCAAGACCTCTGATTCCAGGAACACCGGAGATTGGTACTCTGGACCACTCAAACAAATACTGTATCAAAGGGTTAGTGTTAACATGCCCTAAAGTCACTTTTTTTGGTGTACCTGCCCAACCGCTACACCTGGACCTGAGACAGACAGGGCTAGACCCAAAGTTAGATCAGGAAGAAGCTTTAAAGCCACGGAAAACTGTGATTAAATTCTGCAGCTCTCACATTTTGCAGTTGCGGGTAATCTGCTCCCTCCAGGATCACGTGTTTTCAGCTAGTCTAGCACTTCCCCCTCCCCGGCTCGCAGCCAGACAGAGGAGTGTTGTGGCTCTGCGCGCACCAACCTGCTGGACGTATTCACAACCGCCACACCGAAAGGTGCAATAAAAACAAAGTCTGAGACTGTTAATATCCACACGTCAATCATCCGCACATATCCGCACATATCTGCAGCAGACACAGAGGCTGTCTGAAGAACTTCTCCTCTTGTGGAGGTTCTGAGGGAGAAAAATAACATTTCCAAATTGCAGAAAACAGTGCAAGGTTCTATTAAAAGCTAAAACACCACAGTGAAAAAAGCAGATGTGGCACAATCAAGGACAGAACAAGAACAAGGAAACCTCTCATGCAGGTTTTTGCCAAAAATAACTTGGCCCAAGTGCTGCGCTTTAGATAATCAGGTGTAAACGCCAGCGTTAAAAGCAGATCAGATGAAATCACAGCCATGATGTTAATGGAAGAAACAGGTGCGCAAATAATGACTAAGAAATAATTTTCAAAATTAAATGTAATTTTAACATTTGCATTCCTGCAAGGAAACGAGCAACACCCCAGCACAATCTCCTGATGTTGTTCCCTGGAACACTGAAAATAGATAGACTATTACACATTATGAGAAGCTTAGACAATAGCACTGCTTCACATTCACACTATTATTATTATTCAAAGCAGTTTAAAAGATAGTTAGAAACTAGGGGTGGGAATCGATTACTATCTCACGATTCGATTCGATTCCGATTTTGGGGGCCACGATTCGATTCAAAATCGATTTTTGATTCAAAACGATTTGATTTATAAAAATTTATTGAAAACTTATTGAAAAAAAAAGCCTCCAAAATATACACTGGTCCTGGAGAAGGTAATGTGTTACAAAAACAATAAAATGTGCAGGAATGTGGGTCTTCAGTGACAGAGGAATCACTGGGATATCACAATGACGTTAATGAACAATAAATAAATAATAAATAACACTGCTTTATTATAAGGCTACTAGCGGTGGTGTGTAGGTGACGCTGCTGGGCTGATGTGATGATAGCAGTGGAGCGCTAAAGTTCAGGAGCAGCTGCTGATTAACTAGTTAATTTTAGGCCGTTGTATTTCTTCAGAAAGGGGGCAGGAGGTGGAGAAATTAATTCATATTGTCCATTCCTTAATTCCTCTGTGATGGGGAGCTGAAATTAGCTCTGATTAGCTTATTGTTATTTTTCCGTTCCGCCTTAAATGCTGCAGCCCGCTGCCACCTGTAGCGTTATTTAAGGTGGAACTGGAAAGTTAGCTAGTTAGCTAGCTAACAGAAACTGAAACTAACTACTAGCGATCTTTTTTATGCTTGTTATGAAGCATTCTGCCATAAAACATTAAAACTACACGTTAATCTAAGGTAATATAGTGCTTGTTCTGCCATCTTACCGGTGATTCTCATACACCTACGCTCTGTGTGGGTCTGACGGTAAGTTCAAACTGCAGCGGCCACGGTCGCTTTGGGCAGTGGGAGGCGGAGCGAAAAACGCTTCGTGCCGCTGCAGTGTGAACTTACCGTGAGGGGTAGGGCCAAGGGAAGAAATGGGATTGGACCTTAGAATCGATTTTGGGACATTTTAAATCGATTCTGAATCGTAGTAAATGAGAATCAAGATTCTTATGTGAATCGATTTTTTGGCACACCTCTATTAGAAACCCATGCTGTGTCCCATTGAAGCTCAAATGTTATAATTTCCAAGTTACAAGTGGAAAATTTAAACTGCTACAGATCAGATTTTCCACTCGGAAAGTTGGGAGAGTCTCAAAAAACGAGAGTTAAGAATGCAACAGCAGTTGGATGCAGCAGTAAAAGCAGAACTATTACACAATTGGTGTATTTATGAGCATAGTGCAGACAAAGACCAAGCTTCTGGACATGTAAAGTGTAGGAGCCCTACTGTACACCCTGCGCAAGGTGCATTGTGATGCTAAACCCCGTCAAGAGTTTAGGAATAATTCTAAACTGATGGTTTGGTGTGGTGGTCTGGAAGTGAGGTGTGTTCAGGTAAATTTCTGGCGTGTGGCTCTATTTTTTGGTAGTGGAAACACAGGAGCTCCACTGACTGATTAAAACCCTGACAACAGTCAATCGTCTATTCCATTCCTATAGGTGCTTCTTTATACATATATATATATATATATATATATATATATATATATATATATATATATATATATATATATATATATGTATAAAGAAGCACCTATAGGAATGGAATAGACGATTCCTCACTTCCAGACACCTCACTTCACCTTTCTAATAATGTGTTATAACTGATTATTAATGATTTTAAGGCATTTAGAACCTAATTAGTAACCATTAATAAACTAATTGTAAACCGTTTATAAACCCTTTATAAAGGTAGTCTTATTTTAAAGTGGTACCAAGTTCATGGCACGTAAACAAAGAACAGTACCGTATGCACTGCTCTGCTTTTCAGAGGAAAGCTTGTCCTCTTGAACTCCTTCTTCTTCTTCTCCTCCTCAGAAGTCGGTGATGACTCAAGCAGCTGTCCTTCAGTCTCTAAAGCTCTTATCTCCAAGCCTGCACGCATGAGCAGCTCTCATCAGAACTTCCTGACTGTCTTTTCAAGGCCATTCATTTGAACAGAATCGTGAAATGTAATCTCACCTCAGTGACAAAATATGGCAGCAGACTGCAGGCGGACGTGTTTCTGTCTTTAGGAAATGTGATATTGTGTCGGAGCAGTATAGGAACAGTAGGAGCAGCAGGAACAGTAGGGGTACAGGGATAAGTTATGTACTGACTGGCCTTGACCTTTGGAAAAAGTTAAAAATGTAAAGTCTTGAGAAGCAGCATGAATCAGTCAGGCTTCCTCTCAGCTGGGCTCAGGTTCTGAGGAAGGTTCAGGAAAGGCAGGAAAATCCACTAATCCAGAGCTTCTAAAAAACTCTGGTATGTGTATCACTGCTGGTATGCAAAGCCTCCTAAGGTGGTACTCAATATGACCTTCAATTTGATGTATGCACAAAAAATATAAGGACTGAAATCTATCAATCTTTTCACAGATTTTCCCTTGTAATTTCTATAAAAAAAAGTCATTGATGTTATGACTGATTAAAGTTATGGTTGATTTTCTTCCTCCAATCTATGTTTTTTTCAAAAGGCATGAGTTCAGGTGATTTTCATCTGACGTTAGTAATAAAGAGTAACATATTTTATGGGTGTAATTTACCTGATGTTAGTGTTTGTGTGTTTAAATCATGGGTGGACCAAAGACCAAGCTCCCAGCAGCATTATTATTATTTTAGGATATTACCCTATAAGGACTACCTGGTTTTCCAATCGTTTTTCTGCTTTTTTAACCCTTGTGTGGTGTTCATATGTTTGTTACTCGTTTACTTTGTTACTTGTATTTAATTCAGCAAAATGAAGCAATTTTACATTAAAATGCTTTACACATGCTCGCTTCACCTAAATTGCAAGTAATATAAACAGCTTACATGGTTAATATTTGCCCTTTACCTTTCTTATGTTACATTTCTTTCAAAAAGTGCTACTCATTTTTATTAGTTTTTTAATAAAATGTAAAAAAAAAATGAATTAAACTCAATATATGAGTAGAAAATTAGTTTAGTTTCCAATATAAAAATGAAGCAATGTTTATTAGCCCTTGGCCAAACATACTGTATGTAATATAAATGTGTAGGGGGGGGGGGGGGGGGTGTACAGTGTGTGTTTATCGAAAATGTGTTTTGATATATGTTTCTCACAAAAAAATGAGCCAATGCCAATGAGTTTGAGTTAGAAAAAATATTTTTTTAGTATCATTTGATGAAAAATTAAATCGGGTCCCACAGACCCGAACACCACACAAGGGTTAAAGGGTCATCAGTGGCACCGTTTTTATTTTATGTGATGCTGTATGTTATAAAATTAAAGAAGGGTTCCAAAACTTGTCATACAGTGTAAACCCAACGTTAGTGATGGTGTTACTAATTTTAACATTAGTGTTCTAGGGTTAACCTGCTAAAAAAGTGTCTCTCAAACTTTTGGGAAACATGTACCATTAATTATCAAACTAAAACCTTCAAATAACATCTTTTTTACTTGTTGTTTAAGGCTTAGGGCTTTATCATACACCCGACATGATGCTCATTGCTATCTTACACCCTGTAAACAGTCTATTTTCATGCCTTTTGCTTGCATTGTATAAATAGCAACAGTACTTCTTAATATATCTATGAGGATGGGCGTGGCGGCCTTGAAATAAGGTAAATGTCTGGTGTATTGCTATCTTGACAGCAGAAACACAGGTGCACCGCTGACTGAATACAACCATGACAGATGTTAACAGTCAATTGATCATTGCTATTACCAATGCTTGTTAAGCACACATAGACATGCAACAGTGTACAAACCCATAGTATGTGCCTGTTGGAAGCTATGCAAACTTTTGCATCAACAACAATAAACAGAATAAACAAGCTGGTAAGTTTTCTCTGCTGAGAAGCGTTGAACACATCCAGATAGCTGCGCCGTTAAAATAGCAACCCACCAGAGTCAGAGCAAAGTCTGGCTCTTAAAGGGAATGATGAGCAAGTAAAACGCTGATGGCTTTATTATACGTTACACCCAAAACACACCCATTAAAAATGAAAAGAATAAGAACATGCCTTTTGCATGCTTTGAGCTGCGCAAGGTGTACTTTTCCTGCCGTTACGATAGCAAAGACACACTGAAATGCCCTCAATTAAGCTGCACTATTTACACATAGCATCATCCACCCCTAATTCTTTAGTAATATGGAGCTGAAGCTGAAGTTAGCTCTTTCCTAGCTTCTTGTTTGAATTTTCCTTGAGCAATTGCTGATGCACCATTTAAGGTAGAATAAAAAAATAGAAAAACTTAGCTAGCAAGCTAGCTAGTCACCAAGATGAATTACTAGCATTTTGTTACACTTGCTATGAAAAAAGGGCTATAATAGATTTAAACAATCCAAGTAACAATGTTTTAACCAAGAAAATGTAATGGTTATTTTGATTATATTTATTTTAACAAACAAGTCGATAAAATAAATTTTTTGCTTGCTTGCACTCTGCAAATATCATGTTGGAGGGTCATGTAGCCCTAAGACTTCACCCTACCCCTACCCCAGTCCACCCCTAAAGATGAACATGCAAAACAGTGGGGTAGGGCTAAGTGGTAGAGGGGGGGTAAGGGGTTGAAATGGGATTTGGCCTCAGCTCCTGTGAAATGACCTGTACACAGAACTTGGAAGTTTGATCATGGGTGGTACATGGTCTGAAACGTTTGAGCACCGCTACGCTAATCTATTTTTCCTATTATTGTCCTTAATGCCGCTCTGGCAGCAGCTCTGTACGTGTCTAAATTGCCGTGTGCAGAATTCGCAACACTTGAATCTTATCTTAAGCGGCCCCCACTGTTGGCTGAACACCATTCTTTGCACATTTCTGCACGTACAGCACTGCTATTCAGCTTTAATGACCTTCAGGTAGTGGACTGCGTGTGCACGGGGCTACATTTCTGTTTAAAATAGTTCAGAGGCGTTTTCTTTGTTCGCTGTCTAAAGAGTTTAGGTTCAGGAAGTTTAGTCAACTCTTTAATGCTATTATAAATCAGACTCGGGGTGGATTATGGTGCAGAATACTGGAGGGCAGGCAGTTGGCCTGTGTCCAGTGTGTGAACAAAGAGCTGCCTCTCTCTTTTCTCTGGTATAAAAAAAAAACACTGCGCTCGTTAAACTAAGCTCCAGTTTTGTCTTCTTTGGTTTCCTCTTCTTAGGACTGTAACCAAACTTCAGACCGGGCTTCTCCAAATGCACCAAATATGCTCTATCCTTCTCTCTTTCCCTCTCTCTCTCTCTCTTTCCCTCCCTCGCTCTCTCTCTCTCTCTCTCTTCTAATTTGCTGGCCACAGTTAGAAATCAGCCGGCTGGGACCTGCCAGTAATTGAAGTCTCCACAGTGACTGCCTACAGCACAGCTTTCAGCAAAGCACAGGGGAGGTTTCCTGGAGGAAACTCAATAAGCTGTTCACAGTTAAGTGTAGTCATCATCAGGCCGTTTCTGGCAGAGGATGCAGAGCAACACTTGTCAACATAGTGTCTGAAAAAACATGCCTTTACCCACAGTGTTTCCGCTGCCTATATACAGTATATGCTCTGGGAAAAAAAAAACATAAGAAATCACTTTAAAATGATGAGTTTCTTGGATTTTACCAAATTGAAAACCCCTGGAATATAATCAAGAGGGAAATGGATGATCACAAACCATCAAACCAAACTGAACTGCTTAAATTTCTGCACCAGGAGTAAAGCAGCATAAAGTTATCCAAAAGCAGTGTGTAAGACTGGTGGAGGAGAACATTATGCCAAGATGCATGAAAAAAAAACTGTGATTAAAAACCAGGGTTATTCCACCAAATATTGATTTCTGAACTCTTTAAACTTTATGAATATGAACTTGTTTTCTTTGCATTATTTGAGGTCTGAAAGCTCTGCATCCTTTTTGTTATTTCAGCCATTTCTCATTTTCTGTAAATAAATGCTCTAAATGAGAATATTTTCATTGGAATTTGGGAGAAATGTTGTCTGTAGTTTATAGAATAAAACAACAATGTTCATTTTGCTCAAACATAAACCTATAAATAGCAAAATCAGATAAACTGATTCAGAAACTGAAGTGCTCTCTTAATTTTTTCCATTTATATATATTTATTGCATTCTGATGCAGCCGCTGCTTCAGAATTGTATAAAAGGTAATGTTTTTTTTTATTTAAGCCTTGTGTATGGCTATCTTGGCAACAGAAAAAAAAAACAGGTGCACCACTGACTAGATAGAACATAGGTCGATGTTAACAGTCAGGGGCTTATTGCTAAGAAAAACCTGCATAGAACCACCCTGGCACCACCCTTCACCCATCAACCCTCTATCAGAGCCCCACCCACTAGATTAGTTAAATATCTGCCATTTCTAACATTTATGTTGAACACCTCACACAATACACAGCAGGATTACATAGCAGACTTTGTCTGAGGGAGGGATCTATTTCCACTGTCCGTAGCCATTCAGCAGATGAGGGAGATGTAAGAACTTTCAAATAATGAGTTTTGTGCTTCTATCACAGTGAAGCATGAACTAACTTGTCCTAGCTTCTGTTTTGATATTTAGCACAAGCTAACATTAATATGTGTTAAATTATCAGCATAAACATGAGGCATGGCCAGCAACAGATTATTTGCATAAAAGTGACAAAGCCCTTAAACGGCTCATTCTGAAAGAGACTGAAACTGGTGAGATCTTTATCTTTATGTGAGAGAGATTTTGTGTAAAAAACTTCATGAACTCGTGTTGTATAACCCATAGACCTATTCTAACTTATATAATATATAATGTGTACACTTTAAAATTAACCCTCCTTTTTTGGCTTTTTTTACCCATGTTTTCCTTTTTTGTACTGTATGTTCGAAAGGAATTACTGTATAAGTAATCAAGGGCTGTAAAGGATCCATCAGTGGCATCTTCATTTTGCTGTTACCCTGCCAGCACTGTTGAAAAAAAAAATCCTTCTGAAAACACTGAACCTTCTGGCTTTAAACTTTTAGAGGTTCTCTGAATGTGTAACATTAAACTATATTACTATTTAAACAAACCAGAACAGAGAAAATACACTGACATATTATGACAAGCCCCTAAAAAGCCCACACACTATTAATCCGCTATGTTTTTGTATTGTGAAATATATTTAAAATGTGAGAGCTTTAGAGAGATCTGTAAATTTTATCCAATAATCACACGTCTCCTGTGATTGTTATTGAGAGAATTGAGCCAAAATATCTTGAGAAATGTGTGAGAACTTCGAGGAACAGTTTTGTGGGAACGAGGAATCGTTCTGTACTGAGACACCTGCTTATTTAGTGTTTTTTAAGAAATCAAGGCTATTAAAAGAGAGTTTATCCTGCTTTTGTTGGATAACTGTCTCTAATGCCCATGCCAGACTTTCTAATCACTTATTTGGAGTTGTGTTGAGGTTGGTAACTCTGATAAACGTATCCTGTACAACAGAGAAAATTCTTGCTCTTCCTTTCCTGGGGCGAACCTGATGAGTGCCAGTTTCATCATAACGTTTTTGATGTTTTTTTGTGGTGACTGCACTTGAGGATACTTTCAGGGTTCTTGAAATTCTTCTTTTCTGATTGACTGACCATCCTTTTTTCTTAAAGTAATTTTTTCCTTTATTTAGTTGAGTAGTTCTTGCTTCTCATTATATGAATTAGAACATTCCTCAAATATTCCCTATTCACTGTATACCTGTAACTCTACCTCTTCACTACTTTACTTTAACTGATGCTCTCAAACTTTAACATTAAGAGGCAAGAAATTCAAGTAATTAACTCTTGATGAGTTCAGCACAGCTGTTAACTGAAAGTCAATTCCAGGCGACTGAGAAAATCAAGCAGAGATGTGCAAAACTGTCCCTATATAAGCATTTCATATGTTTTATATCGTTGTTGTCCAGCAACTTTGCAGGAGAGAGAAAAAAACCTTCTAAACTTTCAATGGAAGTCAATGTCAAATATAATTATTTCTGGTCATTTTTAAGTATTTCTGTTGGTCTGTTCATCAAGAAAATTGGGTACAGTTTAAAGGACAGTTTATATGTTTAAATTTTGTAGTAAACTTAAAATCACCAAAAATTTAAATACTTGTTTTTCATTGGACAGCAACTATATGGTTTTCTTTATGAAGTTTAACTTATATAGCGCCTTTCTAGAAACCCAAGGATGCTTTACAATTTACATGTATTACACGTAACCATTTATACACAGCACTCATCCACACACTGGCGAGAAGCAGCAGCCAATAGTGCACAGCGTACTCTCAACCGGAAACAACCGTCCACCAGAAAGACTGCATCGGGCACTACAGCCTTTAACCAGGACAGAGTGCCAGTTAATACCTGAGCACAGTCATACATACATTTACACACACAAACAATTTTACATACATACATACCACACACACTTACACATACACACCAGATCAATTTAGAGCATTCCATTCTTCTGGGTAATTTAAAGTATCCAATTTACCTGATCCATGTTTTTTTTTTTTGGACTGTGGGAGACAGACAGGGGGGAAAACATAGAAACGCCACCTAGATAGGGACTTGAACCCAAGACCCCAGTGCTGGAAGGCGAACGTGCTAACCAAGGTGTGTCCACAAATATGTGCACAAGTATTGTAAATATTTATTAGGAACTTATGAGGTGGTCTCAAGTGATCCACAGTCATGGATAAACTTTGTCAGTCCTTTCACTATACAATTGTGGATATCACTACAATCTGAGAGTCGATATACTGTATAAACAGTAGACCAGACAAACCAAGTCTCCCTGAAGCTGTGGGAGTCTCCCGCATTTCGGTAGTGGCTCCCTGATGCCCGCGAGTCACATATAATCTCCCGGAATTCAGAACGAGTGCCCCAAACGCACTGCACACAGGCGGAGAGAGAGAAAACAGAGAGGGTTCTGATTGGCCTGTTCTTTGCAAAGAGTCTGTGAGACAGCCAATCAGTTTTTTGTGTGGGCGGGCAGTGTTTTCCTCCCCTCCCGGACGGGATTTTTCAGTGAATGAGAGAAAGCAGATCATGGCGGAGGCAATATTAATAATTATTGTAATATGATATGAAATTTTTTGTGATATTGTAACTGTCAATTTTTGTCAAATAAAGGCTTTTTTTTCCCCCAAAAAAAGGAAAGCAGAGGCCGAAAAGAAAAAAATATAAAACTCATTTCACCTCTGAATACTCTAAATTTTATTTAAAACAAAGTAATTAATGTAAAAGTAAAGTTTCGTTATCCTTTGGTGTGTGTGCAAGTTTTTTTTTTTTTTCTTTTTTTTTTTTGGCTGGGGGGGGGGGGGTGGTTGGGGGTTTGAGGGGTGTGGTTGTAGGGTAACCTCCCTGAAATCAACTTTTGCAACTTGGGATGTCTGAGTAGACAGGTTTATTAGGAACTTTCCCCTATAATTATCAGTCTACACTTCATACCCAACCCATACCCAAAACAAGCTCATCTGGCTACTTTAGCAGGAAGTGAGATACAGTATCTTTACTTCAGTTTTAAAGGCTTTACACACTGATTCATTTCCCACTTTAGGGATTATGTGCTTACTTTGGAGCCCACTGTGCAAAACCCTAGGAGGCATTAAAAGTGTTAATTGCAAAAATCGACTGGCAGCTCAGAGGAGCAGCGGCGTTTCTGTCCTTTAAGGTTTCTTATTTCTTATGGTTTCTTGTGGTTGGTCGTCTTTTAGAAGCTGGCAAGCGGTCAGCTGCCTCGTAAAACGGCAAAAAAAAGTTCAAAAAGGCTGTTTTCATTAAAACATTCTGGAACATACAGCTCTGGAAACAATTAAGAGAGCACTTCAGTTTCTGAATCAGTTTATATGATTTGTATTTTGCTATTTATATGTATAGGTTATGTTTGAGTAAAATGAACATTGTTGTTTTATTCTATAAACTACAGACATTTTTTCCAAATTCTAAATAAAAATATTGTAATTTAGAGCATTTATGTGCAGAAAATACTGAGAAATGTCTGAAATAACAAAAAAGATGCAGAGCTTTCAGACCTCAAATAATGCAAAGAAAACAAGTTCATATCCATAAAGTTTACAAAGTTTTAAGAGTTCAGAAATCAATATTTGGTGGAATAACCCTGGTTTTTAATCACAGTTTTTTTTTTATGCATCTTGGCATCATGTTCTCCTCCACCAGTCTTACACACTGCTTTTGGATAACTTTATGCCTTTACTCCTGGTGCAAAAATTCAAGCAGTTCAGTTTGGTTTGATGGTTTGTGATCATCCGTCTTCCTCTTGATTATATTCCAGAGGTTTTCAAATTGGTAAAATCAAAGAAACTCATTCTTTTTAAGTGGTTTCTTATTTTTTTTCAGAGCTATATTCTGGGAGGAGGTCTAAAAGCACAGGTGGAGATCATAAGTGCACTTAGCCTCTCACCTGAGTTATGAAGTACATGCCGTTTGACATGCAGACTAACCTCTGAATCATAGTTTCCTGGTTTGGGGGTCAGAAAATAAAATAAAAGGCGTATAACTGCTGCACCTGGAAGCGCATGCATGCATGCGGCGGATCTGACAGGCCAGCGAGCGCTGAGTGCATGATGAATGGCTGGTGATGGAGCTCATTTAAGAACCTCCTGCATCACGTCAACAGAATCACGTGAGCGGAGTCAAGACTCTCGTTTCTTGTTCAGCAGGACTCGAGAAATGCCAACATGCTGAAGCCCAGCTGAATAGCGAGAGGCTGATTATGGATAATCTAGATCCCTCATTAAAAGGGGGTGGGGGGGGGGTGGGGTTGGCTGTGTCATGCTCAGCTGTTGGAATATCACACATCTGAAAATTTCTGTTTTTTTTTTTTTTGCAGGCCTTGTCAAGCACTCTTCAAGCTGGAATGGAAATAACCAGATCACTTTAGAAGCCCGAATGCAGCCGCAGTGACGCAGTGCTAATGATCTATAATCAACGCATGATTAATATCATGTAGAACAGGGGTGTCCAAACTTTTTTTGTTGGGGGCCAGAAGGAGAAATATATTTGAAGTCACGGGACAAAGACTAAATAATAAAACAAATAATGAAATATACCACTTTAAATAATATTTTTTTTCCTGATTATTTCATTTACACATCATTTTACTTGACTTACTATCTTTATCTTTTACAGTGTTGTGTAAACTAAGATTTTTCAAATTGATGTTTAATTTCATGATGTCTCTTATTATTAAACTCCTTAATTACGGCAACTTTTAGACTCTTTGGCCTGTTTTTCTGCGCTAGAAATGCGCACTCTCTCCGCTTTTAGACTCTTTGGGCCATTTTTCTGTGCTAGAAATGCACACTCTCTCCGCTTTTAGACTCTTTGGCCCATTTTTCTGTGCTAGAAATGCGCACTCTCTCCGCTTTTAGACTCTTTGGCCCGTTTTTCTGAGCTAGAAATGCACACTCTCTCCGCTTTTAGACTCTTTGCCCCGTTTTTCTGCGCTAGAAATGCGCACCCTCTCCGCTTTTAGACTCTTTGGCCCGTTTTTCTGTGCTAGAAATGCGCACCCTCTCCGCTTTTAGACTCTTTGGCCCATTTTTCTGTGCTAGAAATGCGCACTCTCTCCGCTTTTAGACTCTTTGGCCCGTTTTTCTGAGCTAGAAATGCGCACTCTCTTCGCTTTTAGACTCTTTGGCCCGTTTTTCTGTGCTAGAAATGCACACTCTCTCCGCTTTTAGACTCTTTGGCCCGTTTCTGACACCTAGCGTTCAAACTTTGAATCTCACATTATAAAAACCTGCTTAACAGCGGGCCAACTTCCATTCTATTTCTAAAATACCTCGCGGGCCGCTCCAAAAAGAAAACGGGCCGCAAATGGCCCGCGGGTCGTAGTTTGGACACCCCTGATGTAGAAGCTCAGCTGACAGACATTTGTTTCTCTCAGAAACCTGTAAATAACTTTTACATGGCAGTGATTTTCATATTTTACACTTTTACTTAACTCAAGTCAAGTCAAAAGGCTTTTATTGTCATAAAATCTGAGTACAGGAACATAGTGTAGTGAAATTACATTCCTCCAGACCCATGGTGCAACATGGGACAACAAGCAATAGACGACTTAAAGTGCAACAGTGTAACGATAGCACAACATAGAAAAAACTATAACACTACAATAAATACAAAAGACGAGACAATTTAAAAGACAGGACAGTGCAGTACCGATATGGTATAATAAAGTGTGTAGTGAGGATAAGGTGCAGAGATGTGTGACATACTGTAACATATAGAACATATATAATCACAGCAGTTACTGAGGTAGAGAGAATATAGTATTTGGAAGCAGCAGCAAATATTGCTGATAGGGATAGACATTTCAGTCTCTGTGTGCTTGTAACTGAAATATACTGTACGGACATTATGTTTGCACTGTGTTTAATATAAAAGCTAAGCTAATCTATGGTTGAATGGGGCTGTTTACTATTCATAAAAAATAAATTAAATTAAATTAAATAGAATTTTAAACTGAAACAATAGCTTGCGCATCACTTTAAATGGTGCTTTCAGTTTACAAATACATAAAACTAAAGTTATTTAAAAACAAATAATTGCAACCGAGAATCACTCTCACTTACATATTTAAACACACATATATTTAAAGAATATTGTTATATAAAAATCGCCCAGCCCTACAATATACTGTGATATATTAAATCATAATCCCTGTCTCATCCTTGCCAATATACAGCCCTACTCAAATGTTACCATTCAGGAAAGGTATGGCGCAGTGGATAACACCACTACCTGCCAGAGCTAACTACCACATCATGTGATGGAGAGACTGCGGTTCAATTCCCGTTCTGGGTGCGAATGCTGTGCTGCACCAATAAGAGTCCTTGGGAAAGACTCCTAACTCTACATTGGCGCAACTCTGTAATAGGAATAACCTTGTAATAAGCTTGATTTAAAGCATGTCAGTGTCTTTGCTATCGTAACAAAAGGAAAAGTATACCTTGTGCAGCTCAAAACATGCAAAAGTCATGTTCTAATTACCTTAATTAATCATGGGTGTGTTTTTTTTGGGCGTAACATGAAATAAACCAGTAAATCAGTGCAGAGCTTTTACGCTTCTCAGCAGAGAAAAGTGACCTGCTTGTTCGTGCTGTGAAGATGCGTATGCAGCTTATTAACACGAGAAGCAATGTTATTTTGTTTTCTATTCTGTTTATTGTTGATGTAAAAGTTGTTTTTTTTGCACTGCTGTATGTGCTTGTTTGTTTAATGAGCAGGGGAGTTGGCTCGCATGTGTTGCCAAGATAGCAATGAACATCTGACTGTTATTATCTGTCTAGGTTGTATTCAGTCAGTGGTGCACCTGTGTTTTTTTTTTACGTCGCCAAGATAGCAATACGCCAGAAATTTACCTGAACACACCTCATTTACAGACTGCCGCACCCAATAGCGTAGCTCTATTTACACACACCATTGCTATTTAAACGATGCAGGTGCAAAACGTGAAAAGAGACAGTTGGCAGGGTGTAGCAGATAGCAATAAGCATCGCTTGTATTTATTTGGGAATATGTTGGGGAACAGTGTTCCTTTGCTTGTAGAGTTGGAATATCACACATCTGAATTTCTGTTTTTTTTTTGCAGGCCTCGTGAAGCCCCTTCAAGCCGGAATGGAAATAACCAGACCAGTTTAGAAGCTCCAGAACCCGAAAGCTGCCGCAGTGACGCAGTTCTCGCGCTCTATAATCAACGCAGGGAAGGAAGCTGATGACATGATTGCCTGTTGAGGGTCTGCTCTTTCTAATTAAAACAGGAAGAGGGATGATTCCTCTCACCCTCGCTGAGTTATCATGCTCGGCGGCTCGGCGATGGCCATGACTCAGCGCTCCACTTCTTCCTTCTGATGCTGATAGCACCAAGGAGCTCCGGGAAGAGAGAGAGAAGAAGAGAGAGAGAGAGAGAGAGAGAGAGGCGTCACCTCCACAGGCTTGTTTACTCCACCCAGGATGAACCAGCACTGATTACAGCCCACAATGCAATTTTTACACCAAGCTTTGGTGCAAAACAAAATAAACAAAGCCAAACAATGGGGGACCATGAGGCGAAGCAGCAGCCAGCACGGGGTGTTCTCCACAGCGACAATGAAACATATACACTCATCATCAAAGGACTTGATGGGTTGCACCCAGAAGGAAGTGTTGAATTGCAGTGCAATGTTGGAATTGGAAGAAGTGACCAAAAACAATAGATGACTATTGACCATATTTATTGAGTTAGACACGTGTAAAACAACATGCCAGAGGTCTTGCCGTTGTAGAGGTTCCTAATGGTGTCTGGCGATAATCTCACTCATGCAGTTTCTGCAGATTTTGAGACATTTCCAATAAGGGATAGGTCAGGCAATAGCCCTCAGTTTCTGAATCAGTTTCTCTGATTTTGATATTTATAGGTTTATGTTTGAGTAAAATGAACATTGTTGTTTTATTCTATACACTACAGACAACATTTCTCCCAAATTTCAAATTAAAATATGGCCTTTTAGAGCATTTATTTGCGGAAAATGAGAAATGGCTGAAATAACAAAAAAGATTTAGAGCTTTCAGACCTCAAATAATGCAAAGAAAACAAGTTCATATTCATAAAGTTCAGAAATCAATATTTGGTGCAATAACCCTGGTTTTTAATCACAGTTTTCATGCATCTTGGCATCATGTTCTTCTCCACCAGTCTTACACACTGCTTTTGGATAACTTTATGCTGCTTTACTCCTGGTGCAAAAATTCAAGCAGTTCAGTTTGGTGGTTTGATGGCTTGTGATCATCCATCTTCCTCTTGATTATATTCCAGAGGATTTCAATTTGGTAAAATTAAAGAAACTCTTCATTTTTTTCCAGAGCTGTATGTTTAACATGTTTGTTATCTATACTTTACTGGAGTAATTTGTTTAACATTTTCACACAATTGTCTGAACTTTCTACCATTTACATTTTAACAAGTTTCATTTCAGCTCGTTTTCATTCCAGCTTCTCATAGTTCAATAAAACCCCTATCCAGATAAATCTCTCCATCCAGATAGAGTGAATCTGATTGTGATTGGATGTAGAGAAGTATAAACATATACCATTCCGACTCCCTATTGGTTTATACTGTGATCCATCACTCCTGTACACGCCCCCCCCCCACACACACACACTCCAGCAAGAACATAGCAGACGTATGTAGTCTAGTATGAAGATGATCCGTGCAGAGACTCAAAAGAACTCCAGACAAACTCCAGTCCAACTAAGCTTCTTTAATATATTTAATACATTTACATTCGACTAAAATACATTCATTTACAATCAGCATATATGCAGCTCAAAGAGGGAAACACTTGAGTGCAATATCCGAAATTATATTATCAACATTAACATTTTAATATTTTAACATTTTAGTCATTATGGTTTTTTAGTAAAATGTGTTTTGGGGAGGAGGGGTAGTGGACTATAGGACTCTATGGGCGTGGCCTAAGCTTTTGTAATTAATGGCTTTATTTGTTCCCCCTTACGTTACTTTTACTTTTATACTTTCAGTAGTTTTAAAACCAGTACTTTTACACTACTTTTACTTAAAGAGTAAAAAGCTTGAGTTGATACTTCTTCAGCTTCTTCAGAAGTATTTTATTAAACCCTAGTATCTATATTTCTACCTACAGATTCTGTCATGACTACCCACCAAGTTTCATTCCTGTCGGCTGGTTCCTTCCAGGTGTAACAATTATTTGATGCTGGCTGTAGATTTGATAAGACAGTGGGTGACAGTGTTCGTTCTTTAGGAGTGTTGGGAGCGAGTCTTCAGAGGCCGAATGCCCACAATTCTTCAGCTATTTAAGGATTCCCCTTGGCCTACATAATCTTTAATGAGTCGGGCTGTAGTTAAACAGGAGGGTCAGCAGAGTAACGCTGAAGCAGTCCTCCACTTCGTCGCTGCTCTGGAGGACTTGACATTAATCCTGAGGGTAACCCGCTCCGTCCTGTGGCTAATGAAATCTGAAGCTCGAAAATGGCCGCACCTAATGACGCACCCTGACAGTTTTTGAATTAAGCAGCCGTGGCTGGGGATCAATCTAAATAGCACACAGATGGCCGGAGTAATTTTTCTCCCCTCTCTCAGTACCCTTAAGCGGTTGCATACGGTATCTATTCTGGCATCTAAGGGCGGCTTCTCTCAGCACAGGAACAATGAGAGCTTGAGCTAATTATCCTGCAGAAAACACACACAGGTGGCCAAATAATTAGTCAGTTTTTTTTATGTCAATGTTACCTGTTTATAATAAAATCAAGTGGAATAAATGCACAAAAGAAAAATATTTGACCTCTGATTTGGACTATTTTTGAAGAAACTTTAAACATACTGTTTTAAGACCTCAAAACAAACAAAGAAACACACTTGACCTTTGCACAATGTGTCAGGAAGTTCCTACATTGAAAATTTCTGCTATATACAAAAGACAACCAAATTATAGGCAAACAAACAGCAGTTTGTGCTACTATAAATGAAAAAAAAAACGAATACATGAAGTTACGCATATATAGCACTTTTCTATAAACAAAAATGATGCTTTACAATAAAGCTTTACACAAAATCATTTATACTAAGCACTTACAGAGACAGACATACAAACACACACCGGAGAGAAGCAGCAGCCAATTGCAAACAGCGTACTCTCAACCAGAAACCACCGCCCACCTATAGCACTTTTCCACCAAAAAAACCTCGAACATCATAGCGTCTCAGTGAGAATAGCAACCACCTATCAAAACTACAGCAATTATAGGTTATACTGTAGCGTTTAGGCTATAATAATAGTTTTTACATCAAGTTTTGTGATGCGAATGAAATACATTAGGGAACAAATATGTGCATGCTTATATAAGTACACTATATACTGTACATATTTATGATCTCCCACCATAAACCAACCATCCATTTCTCCAGAGCTGTTTGCACTGTAGAAGTTCTATAAACATAAATGACGCTTTACAATAAAGTTTTACACACAACCATTTATACTAAGCACTTACTGAGACAGACATACAAACACACACCGGAGAGAAGCAGCAGCCAACTGCAAACAGCGTACTCTCAACCAGAAACCACCGCCCACCTATAGCACTTTTCCACCAAAAAAAACTCGAACATCATAGCGTCTCAGTGAGAATAGCAACCACCTATCAAAACTACAGCAATTATAGGTTATACTGTAGCGTTTAGGCTATAATAATATTTTTTACATCAGGTTTTGTGATGCGAATGAAATACATTAGGGAACAAATATGTATATATTTATGATCTTCCACCATAAACCATCCATTTCTCCAGAGCTGTTTAACTGTAGAAGCCAAGCCCTTCAGAGGCTTCTAGAAACATAAATTACACTTTACAATGAAGTTTTACCCACACTCATTTATACTAAGCACTTATTGAGACAGACACACAAACACAAACCGGAGAGAAGCAGCAGCCAATTGCAAACAGCGTACTTTCAACCGGAAACCACCGTCCACCTATAGCACTTTTCCACCAAAAAAATTCGAACCAGCCTGCATTTTCAACAGTTTTAGTTAGAGTGCCAATCCAAATCTGGGCATATAGCCATACACAGAAATACACACACACACCAGGACAATTTAGAGAATCCAGTTTACCTGATGTCCAAGTATTTGGAGCCCCTGAAGGAAACCCACATGAACATGAGGACAACACGGAAACACGGAAACACGGAAAAGACTTGAACCCAAGTCCAAAGCGTGGAAAAGCAAACATATTAACCACTAAGCCACTGTGCCACCCACTACTATGGCACTCTATATATGCAAGTAATATAAAATTGGAAAAACATACTAGGGGTGCGCGATATGGCTCTAAAATAATATCACAATATCTCATGGTATTTTTGTGATAACGATATACTTGGCGATATAGGAAAACTAAAATAATTCATTCATTTCAAGAATATAGTATAATAGCATAACAGTATAATCATAATGTGGCAAAATAAATAATATAGCATAAAATAATATAATGCAGCAAATAATATTGTAGAATATTTAGTGCCTGCATATAAACTGCAAACTAAAACAATTATACAATAAATACACCTAAAGCTTAGGTGTAAATAATAGACTACTTTTAAGACAGAACAGCCCTATTATCACGATATGGATTTTTAATATCATGATATTTCTGTGTCACGATATATTGTATACGATATAATATTGCCCACCCCTAATACATACGTTGAAAAACTGCACAATGTATAAAAATACATTTAAGTACGGTAAACATGCTAAAATTAACAGAGTAGCCCTATGTAAATGAATTCATTCATAAGTTGTTACCTCAGGAGGATGGCTTTGGAATGCCCACACCTGTATACGCTGTGAGGTCTTATCTTGTGAGTGAGGTCGTATACTGACTAGAAGACATTTCACATTCCTTGATCCACAGTATCCACAATTTGTGTACCAGGAATATGTCATAAAATGCATTAATTACCACCCAAAGTGGACAGTGCAGTACAGTGGGTGGAAATTATCATGACCGGCGGTATCTGGTTAGAACTGTCCATGCAAGTGATTCACAGGAAATAAATCACTGGCATGTTACTGCACTTCTGTGATGCATGACCCAGCATCTGCATTCTTTTTCTCTGTTCTCTTTGATTATATTTCATTAATTCTGGTTTAATTTAGATAGTTATCAGATGTAATTCAGCAATAAGCCTGGTGAGTGATTTTAGATTAAGTTTTCTGGATCGTAGATGAAAGTTTTGCCTCTTTTTTATGGCTGTACCAGCCGGTAATCTGAAGCTGAAAGCGAAACGGGGAAAATGGATCCATTCTGCTTTCTCATAAAGCCATTGATGACAGAGCTTAACTTTGTGAGGAACCATGGCAACAAACAACTGCCAGCAATTTTCCCTCTGCCTGCATCAATAACACTGTTGATGCGAACGCTTTCATGGACCAATGGGAGGAGGTTCAGAAAAATACCCCCCAGAGATAAAATCGGTAGAACATCAGGACGAAATGAAGAAAATGTTCTGCAGCAGGAGGAAAAAAATGTTCTGCAAGCCTGAGAGAACAAACCAGAGATGACCTGACAATTTGTGGTTTGATGAAGAACATTGAGATTTTAGTGCGAATGTACATTTTAAAATAGAGCTCTGACAGGCTCAGCAGAGCAGAATATTGTAAACGATTATGAGAGTCATAGTAAGTTTGTAAAAGATACACTTTTAACACCCAACCTTCGATATAGAGTATTACAGCTATCACTTGGCAATACCAGAGCAATCCCTGAGACACCATAGCAACCACCTAGGATACCACAGCAACAGCCAAATAACCGAATTACCTTAGCAATCACATTGACATGTGTCTGGACTCATTTTGACTTAGCAACCCCATAACAACTACATGAAGTACTACAGCAAACATCCAGCAAACTTCATATCAACCACCTGGGATCCCATAGCCATCTCTTTCAAACAACATACAAACCACCCTGAATAACATACAGATTAACAGTTAGTAAACAAATAGTAACCACTTAGCAGCACCATAGTAAGAGCAAGCCATGAGACACCATAGCAACCACTTAAGACACCACAGCAATAGCCAAGTAACTGAATTACCTTAGCAATCACATTGAAACACTGCAGCACTCATTTTGACTTAACAACCCCATAAAAAACTACGTGGAGTACTACAGCAAACATCTAGTATCCGCCTAGCGCAACACCTTAGTAACCATCTGGGACACCACAGCAACAACTCAGGAATCAATCTGCCTACTTTCATCAAAAGCACCCATCTAGAAAACTTCATATCAACCACCTGGTATCCTATAGCCACTGCTTTACAACAATGTAGCAGTTTGTAAGCACCTAGTAACATCTTAGCAACCACCTAGTATCCACCTAGCAGCACCATAGAAACTACCAAATACAACAGCAACCATTAGTGACATCATCGCATCTCAATGAGATACAATAGCAATAACCTATCAACACCATAGCATTTATTTAGTAACCACCTCGCAACACCTTAGTAACCACCTGGGACACCACAGCAACTTCTGAGGAATCAATCTGCCTACTTTGTTCAAGAGCACCCATCTAGCAAACGTCATATTAACCACCTGGGATCCCATAGCCATCTCATTAAAACAACAAAGCAAACCACCTTGGATACCATACAAATTAGCAGTTTGTAAGCACCTAGTAACATCTTAGCAACCACCTAGTATCCACCTAGCAGCACTACAGAAACTACCAAATACAACAGCAACCATAAGTGACATAATCACATCTCAATGAGATACAATACCCACCAACTATCAACACTACTGTAATTAGCTAACAAACACTTAGCAACACCTTAGTAACCACCTAGGACACCACAGCAACTACTTTGGAAGCAATGTGCTTATTTTAGTCAAGAACACTCACCTATCAAACTTCATATCTGCAACAACAAAGCAACCACCTTGAATAGCATTCAGATTAGCAGTTATCGAGCACCTAACAACATCTTAGTGATCACCTCGTAAACCACTTAGCAGCACCATAGTAACCACCCAAATACAACAGCAACCATAAGCAAAAACAGCAGCTAAGTAAGATACAATAGCAACCACCTAGCAACACTACAGCAATTAGTTAACAAACACTTAGCAACACCTTACTAACCACCTGGGACACACCAGGTTCTTTGGTCAAGAGCACCCACCTATCAAACTTCATTTCTACAACAACATAGCGACCACCTTGCATACCATACCGATTAGCAGTTATCGAGCACCTAGCAACATCTTACCTTGTAACCACTTTGCAGGACCATAGTAACCACCAAAATATTACAGCAACAATTAGCAACATCATAGAGGCGCAGTAAGATACAATAGTAATCACCTATCAACACCATAGCACTTATTTAGTATCCACCTAGTAACACCTTAGTAACCACCTGGGACACCACAGCTACTTTGGAAGCAATGTGCCTACTTTAGTCAATAACACCCACCTATCAAACTTCATATCTACAACATAGCAGCCACCTTAGATAGCATAAAGATTAGCAGTTGGTGAACACCTAGCAACATCTTAGCGATCACCTCGTAAACCACTTAACAGCACCACAGTAACCACCAAAATACAACAGCAACAATTAGCAACATCATAGCGGCTCAATGAGATACAATAGCAATAACCTATCAACACCATAGCAATTATTTAGCAACCACTTAGCAACACCTTAGTAACCACCTGGGAGACACCAGCTACTTTGGACAAGAGAACCCACCTATCAAACTTCATATCTACAACAACATAGCGACCACCTTGCGTACCATACAGATTAGCAGTTATCGAGCACCTAGCAACATCTTAGCGACCACCTCATAACCACTTTGCAGGACCATAGTAACCACCAAAATACTACAGCAACAATTAGCAACTTCATAGTGGCTCAGAGAGATACAACAGCAATCACTTAGCAACACCTTAGTAACCACCGTAAGACACCACAGCAACTACTTAGGAACCAATCTGCCTACTCTTGGTCAAGAGCACCCACCTATTAAACTTCATATATACAGCAACATAGCAACCACCTTGGATACCATACCGATTAGCAGTTATCGAGCATCAACCACTTACAACCAAAATACAACAGCAACAATGAGCAACATCTTAGCAGCTCAGTGAGATACAATAGCAACCAACCAATCAACACTACAGCAATTATTTAACAAACACTTAGCAACACCTTAGTAACCACCTGGGACATCACAGCAACTACTTTGGAAGCAATGTGCCTACTTTAGTCAAGAACACCCACCTATTAAACTTTATATTTACAACAACATAGCAACCACCTGGATACCATACAACCACTAAGCAGCACCATAATAACCACCAAAATACAACAGCAACCATAAGCAACATCTTAGTGGCTCAATGAGACACAATAGCAACCAATCAATCAACACTACAGCAATAACAGGTTATACTGTAGTGTTTAGGCTATAATAATATTTTTTATATCAAGGTTTGTGATGCAAATGAAACACATTGGGGAACAAATATGTGCATGCTTATATATGCACACTATATACTGTATATATTTATGATCTCCCACCATAAAGCATCCATTTCTCCAGAGCTGTTTGCAGTGTAGAAGGCGAGCTCTTCGGCGGTGGGGGGGTGTAGAGGTTTTGTAAGACACAGTGGAGTGTAGCACAGAGTGTTTCTGTGAGTAATAGTGTTGATGCTCCTTCATGACACCTTCTGCATCTTCCCTTATGTTCAGTCCGTTTGTCTGCTGAAGTCTCGGGCCAGAGGAGGGAAGCTGTGGGAGCAGGAGCATATTCTCTTTTCCTGCTGAATAAATAAATGCACACTCACGCTCAGACAGATGGGAATTACTGTACGAGAGGCTCAGCCACGGCTGCAGCGTTTCATTTTAGACTATACTGTAGATACACCTGAAAGAAAAAGTATGTGAACACTGCAGAAATTGGTCATTAAATGTGTTCTGATCTTCATCTACATCACAACAATAGACAAATACAGTCTGCGTAAACTAATACCAACTAATATATACAGTACAGGACAAAAGTTTGGATACAATTTCTCTTTTTCAATGCGTTCTCTTTATTCTCATCACTATTTACATTGTAGATTCTCACTGAGAGCATCAAAACTATGAATGAACACATGTGAAGTTTTATATACAACAAAATATATTCTAGTTTCTTTAAAATAGCCACCCTTTGCTCTGATTACTGCTTTGCACACTCTTGGCATCATTCTCTCAATGAGCTTCTTCAAGAGGTGGCCACCTAAAATGAAAAGTTTTCCAACAGTCTTGAAGGAAGGAGTTCCCAGAGGTGTTTTTTAGCACTTGATGCTCCTTTGCCTTCTTCACTCTGTGCTCCAGCTCACCCCAAACCATCTGGATTGGGTTCAGGTCCGGTGACTGTGGAGGTCAGGTCATTTTTTGTTAAATACATAAAAAGCAACAAGTGCTAATAAACACCTCTGGGAACTCCTTCCTTCCTTCAAGACTGCTGGAAAACTTTTCATTTCAGGTGGCCACCTCTTGAAGAAGCTCATTGAGAGAATGATGCCAAGAGTGTGCGAAGCAGTAATCAGAGCAAAGGGTGGATATTTTAAAGAAACTAGAATATATTTTGTTCTATATAGTAACTCCACATGTGTTCATTCATAGTTTTGATGCCTTCAGTGAGAATCTACAAGGTAAATAGTGATGAAAATAAAGAGAACGCATTGAAAAAGAGAAGGTGTGTCCAAACTTTTGGCCTGTAGTGTATGTTTGCATGGTTTTATTGAACACAACATGTTAAAATTCACAGTGAGGGAACCTCAACTAATCGTTTCCTGTAGTTTCAGATCAGACCTGCAGGACGGTCAGGAGGAATTCTGGATCATTCCTCTTCACTAAACTGTTTCAGTTCAGATATAATATTCTTGGGATATCTGGTGTAAATTGATCGATCTCTTGAGGTCATGATGCCACAGCACCTCAATCGGGTTCAGGAGGTCAGGACTCTCCAGAAGGAGTATTTTCTTCTGTTGAAGCTGTTCGGTTGTTGGTTTACTTCTATGTTTTGGGTCGTTGTCCTGTTGCATCATCCATCCTCTGCTGAGCTTCAGAGCTTCAGAAATTAATTTAAAACATTATGATTAGATTTAGATTTTGATTTTGAGTGACTTGCATTGTTGCAACACAATGCACCATTACATTTACACTCATTCAACATATAAACTATAAATATTTCTAGTGTGTTGTGCAAGTAGAAGCCATTGCTGTGGCCCCTGAGGAGCACTGAAGGGTGATTAAGGGTCTTGTTCAAGGGCCCAACAGTGGCAGGCTGTCAAACTGCTTTGACCGAATTCACCGAAGACGTAAATTGTAAAATGTATTTGATGTAAAACACATTAGCGTAAAGTACTAGCATGAAATGTAGCAAGACCTTAACATCCACCAATAGCAACAATGTAAAACCCTTTAACAACACCATTACAACCATCTGAGTTATAAAATAATCAGGGATACCACAGCAACCAACAGGGAAACTTTAAGCAATTGGTTAGAAACCACTTAGAGTATCTACACTAGTGCATCTCAAACAATTAATTGAAACGTTTCTTTTTTCAGTAATTCAGATAAAATGTGAAACTCATATATTATATAGATGTATAACACACAGAGTGATCTATTTAATTTACAATAATACACTGATTTTTGGGTTTTCATTAGTCGTAAGCCATAATAATCAACAATAAAATAAATAAAGGCTTAAAATAGATCACTCTGTGTTTAATACATCCATATAATATATGAATTTCCCATTTTAAAAAATTTAACTGAATTAAAACTGAAACATAGTAATTTTTCATTGATATTCACATTTTTTGAGATGCACTAGTATACGCATTTTTTTTCAAAAGTTTGTGGACACAAGTTTTTAAAATCTGATTCATTTTCAGAAGATTTGCACCAACTGCAACACACTGTAAGTTTCTGCAGGAGCTGCTCTCTCTATTTTATCCGAGTGTCCAATAGGCAGACTCCCTCTTTCTCAAATAAATCAATCTGTTTACAGAGTGAAAGCCGCTGGGAGTCCGTGTCTAAAAGACTTCAACAGGATATTTTATACACTGCACCGTGGTAAATCACTGTCACTGAAAATTGCCCGAGGCTATTTCTTTTATACACAACAAACAAGCTGTTCTGACTAAAGTATCAGAGAGCTCTGCAACAGGGGTGGAAAACAGTACAGAGGAATGAAGAAAATAACTTCATTGTCGCACTGTTCACAGAGGAATGTCCCTGAATGCTTTTCAACAACTCAAAGAGTTCCAGCCTTAAGAAGTTCAGACACAAACTTAAATCCTTACCATTTTAGTCCTGCAGTCAGTTGCACCAGCTGAACCTGTTGAAACATCAGACCCGTGAGGTTGGGTTGTTTGAACTATCATGAACGATAGTGACAAAAAAAAAGTTTCTCTGGCGAACTTTTGTTTACATTCCTCCACTGTCTCTCTCTGTTGCGCTCAGTATGACTTTAATTTCCACCCGTTCTCGTTTTTCCCGCCCGTTCTTGGGCTCCCTATCTCCTTATAAGGGAGTTTTTTTTCCCGGCCGTGTCCCAATTCACTAGCCGGGGCAGTGGTAGTAGTGTATTGGGACGCGACCCTGACGACACGGTTCGATCCCGTGTGAGGAGCGGTGTGTTTATTATTTTTTTCTTTTTGGGTTTACCTGCTTTGAGATCAACTGTTCTGCAATTGGGTTCAACAACCCTCTGGGCTGGAGAGCTACTAGTCTGTAGTACTCCATCCTTTTACACTTTTTAATTTTTCAAAAATGATCTGTCAGATTTCCATCCCACATAGTGAAGTGACCCAAATCGGACTTAAAAATATCTTATTTGATGTCTTTTCTCAGGTCTGTGTCACATTTATCTTTTTCTTATTATTTTTATTTTTATTTATTTTTTACTCATTTATTTATTACTATTTCATTACTTTTTATTATAATGCTTATTATTCATTTTATAATTTCTTGTCCTTCTCATCATTTTACTTTACTTTTTCTATTATTATCTTTTTATGTATTTTATATTTTATAAACTCTACTTTTTATGTGTCAAATTGTTTTTATGGTCTTTTTTAGATTTTTTCCTTTTTTTTCTTTTTACATATATATATATATATATATATATATATATATATATATATATATATATATATATATATATATATATATCAAATGCTGATTTAAAATGACTATTTATTTGATTTATTATTTTTTACTATTTTGTTCCTTTTTATTTCGAATTACTTTTTAAATGTTTTCAATCCCTTTCATACTGTAGGTTATGATCAGATGAAGTGAATGCAGGAATCTTTCTTTCTTTCGCATGTGTACTCTCACTATCTTTCCTACATTCCTCCCCTGTCTCTCTCTGTTGCGCTCAGTATGACTTTAATTTCCACCCGTTCTCGTTTTTTTCCCGCCCGTTCTTGGGCTCCCTATCTCCTTATAAGGGAGTTTTTTTTTCCCGGCCATGTCCCAATTCTCTAGCCGGGACAGCGGTAGTATTGTACCGCAACCCTGACGACACGGGTTCGATCCCGTGTGAGGAGCGCTGTGTTTATTCATTCATT
This sequence comes from Astyanax mexicanus, assembly GCF_023375975.1. NCBI lineage: Eukaryota > Metazoa > Chordata > Actinopteri > Characiformes > Acestrorhamphidae > Astyanax > Astyanax mexicanus. The sequence goes on from NC_064417.1 coordinate 48,981,078, forward strand.
TTTTCTTTCTTTTTGGGTTTACCTGCTTTGAGATCAACTGTTCTGCAATTGGGTTCAACGACCCTCTGGGCTGGAGAGCTACTAGTCTGTAGCACTCAATCCCTTTAAACTTCATTCTTCAAAAATAATCTGTCAGGTTTCGATTCCACATAGTGAAGTGACCCAATAAAAAAATAAAAAAAATATTATTTGATGTCTTTTGTCAAGTCTGCGTCACATTTATCTTTTTCTTATTACTTTTTTACTTTTTATTATAATGCTTTTTATTCATTTTATCATTTCTTATCCTTCTTATGATTTTACTTTACTTTTACTATTATTATCTTTTTATGTATTTTATATTTTATATATATTTTTTTATAAAACTCTACTTTTTATGTGTCAAATTGTTTTTATGGTCTTTTTTAGATTTTTTCCTTTTTTTTCTTTTTACATATATATATTATTTATTTATCTATATCAAATGCTGATTTAAAATGACTATTTATTTTATTGATTATTTTTTACTATTTTGTTCCTTATTATTTCTAATTACTTTTCAAATGTTTTCAACCCCTTTCATACTGTAGGTTATGGTCAGATGAAGTGAATGCAGGAATCTTTCTTTCTTTCGCATGTGAACTCTCACTATCTTCCTCTCTTCTGTCTGTAGCCTCCTGTGATGTATGATGCTTCAGCACCTCGTATTACAGTGCTGTGCTCAGACAGCTCATTCCACTCTTATCACAGCGAGAGCTCCCCCACCTCCCCTCAGTAAAGTGATTTTAGTGTCTGGCTAATCAGTAAGAGTTGAGAGGGAGTGCATTAAATCTGCAGTGTGGACGAGCCGGAGAGGACGATGCGCTCCAGGTCTGCTGGCGTGGACGGATCTGGCAGGGCTGGAGGTGATGATCAGAGCGGGGAATCTGCTACCATTCTGGAGCTCCTCTGAGACTGCACCCGTGGCTGTTGTCCTGGTCAGGACAGAGACCAGTCTGTATAGAGGCTCCGGTGATCTAGTATAACACTGCTTTAGTCCGGTGAAGGAGTGGAGGAGTGGGGGAGGGGATTAATAGGATTTTGGCTCTTGCTCTTGAATATTTATATACATACAAACTTATTGCCTCTGACAACAGTTAGAAACATTTTAAAATAAAGACATTTATACACTAATAACAGTCTTTGCAATATCATATGTTACTTTACAACATGTGTAATAATGCCCTGCTAAGCGCAGTTCAGCCACTGACCTAATCTTAGAGTCTCTGTACAATCCACCAAATCCACCGGAGATCCTATTTAAACCTATAGTTAAACACAGAGGTGGGTAGTCCAGGTTCAGAAAATAAAAAAAATCTTTGTAAATGATTAATGGCCACCATGTTGCATCTAGCCAATCAGGGACGAGTAGACTGGTATGTTAAACGTGCATCACATAGAACATAGAACACATGCCTTTTAAATAAAAAACGAAAAAAGAAGCTGAGAGCAGCAGCAGGATTTCCAGAATTAAATATTAGAATAAGATTAGTTTAAATTTAAATTAAAGGAAATAGACAACAACTCCGCCCCTAAACCCACACATCACCCAATTCCCCCTTCCAAACTACCCCTCCCATTTTTTAGCCTTAGTCGAAATTGAGCTGAGTTTGGAGTCAGCAAAAATCAGGGGGTTTAGTGCCCTTTAAAGTAAGGTAACAAAGTACTTGATACAACTCTTGCATCTGAACTGCAACTGAAAACACAGGAGGACCAGTGAGTTTTTTTAGGCTTTCTCGGTCACGTGACATCGCGGTGTTCAGTAGCGCCTCCATTTCCACTCACTGTTGTGTTTTTACATGGATCTCCATAGAAACATGCGCTCAAAATATAATTACGGTGCGCGACAGAGGACCGCGAAAAATGAGTTTAGCGAAAAACAGTAGATAATTCAGCCTGTAATTTTCTCTGTCTGAGAAAAACACACACAGGGTTGTTCTGGATGGGAATAAAATCATAGAGGACTCCCTATAAAGACTGTATACTGCAAAAAAAGTCTCAGAAAGAGATGCGCATGGCAAAATGAATCAAAGGAAAGTAAAAGTGGGCTTATTTCTCTTGAGGTCAGTCCTGACTGCCAGGTTCCTTCTGCCGTCATCCCGATCCAAAGAGCCTCCAGCTGGCCCAAGGCCACAGTCAGGCCGCATCGGGTCTGAGGAGGAGCTGTCGGACACGCAGACCATAAACAACACGGCTACTGACGTACACAACAACCTCCACACGAGAGACCGGCACCAAGATGAGTCACTCACACGCCACACAACCCGGAGCCCAGAACTCCCACGAGGCCCTGCGGTGCTGTGCATTACCTGGGCTACCCAGCCGGCGAGCACAGCGTCAGGGCCAGGGCTCAGGCTGTGATTGGTGCAGAGAGCTGTGGCTGGACTGAGGGAATATGCTGTACGTGCTGATTCACCACATCCAGAGGTTGGTGCTCATGATTGGAAATCATGTGACGCTGTTAACTTGCTTTTTGCCCAGTTAAAAATTGCATTTGTTGCCTTGGTGACATAACCCCTTATGAAGCCTGAGGGAAGGAGATCAGTGGACGGTGGAAACCCAATCCAAATGAGGCACACATATAACACACACACACACACACACACACACACACACGCACACACACTCATATACAGCTCTGGAGACCACTTCAGTTTCTGAATTTGCAGAAAATGAGAAATGGCTAAAATAACTGAAATTATTTGAGCTTTCAGACCTCAAATAATGCAAAGAAAAAAGTTTTTTATGCATCTTGGCATGTTCTCCTCCGCCAGTCTTACACACTGCTTTTGGATAACTTTATGCTGCTTTACTCCTGGTACAAAAATTCAAGCAGTTCAGTTTGGTTTGATGGCTTGTGATCATCCATCTTCCTCTTGATTATATTCCAGAGGTTTTTAATTTGGTAAAATCAAAGAAACTGATCATTTTTTAGTGGTCTCTTATTTTTTTTTCCAGAGCTGTATACATATATAAAAACACAGTACCAATCACCCACATCTGGACATATACTCAAAGGTTTTCCTCGTTTTTACGACTTTTCCGTGAAGCAGCTTCATGAGGAGCCAACTGGGATGCTTTCTAGCATGAGATGCTTTCAAGATGTCCCTAATGCCGTGTCCCATGACTTTTGCCATGTCTCATGGAAGCTAAAGAATGCTGCACTGACCTGTGGGATTTATTTTTTTCTGTGGAATCACCTTAATTAAACATGAATGTGATTTCTTTTCACATGGGCAAGTATTTCCGCCTTTTCCGTTTCGTAAGCTTCATCAACTTCCTCTTCCAATAGCACAGTTAGCTATAGCTATAGTTATGTAATTTCTTGCCTATATCTACCAACAATAACCAATCTTGTACATCAGCCCATTTACAGAGATTATACATCTGCGCTTGTTCAACGTAACACTAGAAATAGACCAATCAGTGGTTTTGTCATAATCATAATGCAAGGCCTTTGTATTACTCTACATCATTGCTTGAGTTAAAATATTGAGCTGAAAACACAACTAAAAAAGGGCTACAGTATTTATCTAATTCTATCTAATAATTGGATGTGACTTGGAATATTGCACTCTCAAGAGGGTTATCCTGTTAGTGGTGTTCCCTCTCTTAACTCTTTCTTAATGCCTGTTGTTTCTTAAAACATGTTAGTTTTGCAAATAGTTTTTTACAAATTGTTTTAAGCCAGAAATGCTAAAATACTGTCTGAGACTGTCTGAGCACAACCAGAACATTGGGTGGAGTACAACACTGGCTTTAATGGGCGTCTGCGCCACTGTGCAAATTCTACAGTTTCTCGTGGCAAAAGAAGAGACTGCAGCTTCAAGTGGCTAAAGAAAATCCTTGCACAGAGTTGCTGTAATGCTTAACTCACAAATATGATCTGATTGGCTCGTAAGATTGGCTTATTAGAGAAATAATAGCCAAATGCTGGTTGCATATTTTGGCTAATAATCTGCAAACAATAACGTATTCATCTGGATTTAAATTCAGATTATAGTATTACCACAGCGCTTATACATTTCTACACATTTACTACAATACATTAAGCACTATAAGCCATAACAAAATGCGCTAATCAGACACTTTAGTTCAGCTCAGAGCTAAACAGCTACCCAAAAGACTCTCAGGCAGGAGAGTAATTGATTGCAAGGTCAGCTGGGAGACTGGAGTGGCTGTAATAGTGCAGATGCTTCTCAGAGCTCTACAGAATGGTGCCTGGAGCTCTCCAGTCAAAGTCAATTGCTGATTCATCTTGGGTGATTTATGCTCTGCTAATCAGAATTATTTTATTGATACACTCTAGCTTGAGGACACTTAAATGCATGAAAAAAGAAAACCATTGCATCTGTTATGGATGTTTGATCAGGTTGGTTTTTTTTTTGCCTCCAATCCAATCTTTATTAGAAACGCCCACCACCTAATGCACCAATGTGAGTGCTTCCACTCACATTGGCCACTTTATTAGAAACACCTACTCATTGGTGTTAAAACCGGGGGGTGGGTGGAACACATCAGAAATAGGTGTATTTGCCCCCCCCCAAAAATGATGCCCCAGAAAAAGCAGAAGTCATGCCGAAATCTGCACCCCCGCCATGAACAGCACCCCCTCTCAGGAGTGTGTTTCTTATTAAAGTTAGCTCTAGGAATTATCTCCATTATTTCTGGAAGACGGTGCGTAGGTGCTGCCGAGAGGGGGTGCTTTTCATGACTGAATTCAGCACCCCCGCCAGGAAAAAAAATCACTTTGGATGTGATTTGGAATATTGCACTCTCGAGAGGGTTTTCCTGTTAGTGGTGTTACCTCTTTCAACTCTGAAACTTTCTTAATGCCTGTGCCTGGAGCTCTCCAGTCAAAGTCAATTGCTGATTCATCTTGGTTGATTTATGCTCTGCTAATCATAACTATTTTATTGATACACTTTAGCTTGAGGAACATTTAGGTTTTTTTTTACCCCGATCCAATTTTTTTTAGAAACGCCTGCCACCTAATGCACTAATGTGAGTGCTTCCACTCACCTTGGCCACTTTATTAGAAACATCTATCCATTGGTGTAGAATCTGTGATGCCACAGTAAAAGCAGAAGTTGTCACGCCGAAATCTGCACCCGAGTAAAGTTTCCTGGTGGGGGTGCTGAATTCAGGTCAGTGATAAGAGCAATGAATCACTACAATACAACAATACAACAATATACTGCAGTAAAAATGACTTTTGGGTGATATCTTGTTCTGATAACAGACTGGGAGGGTTTGGGTTACCTAAAGTTTTTATTAACTGCTGCTAAAAATCTCTATAAAAATGTAAAGTTACATTTTTTTAATAAAAGGACACCATCGTAGGAAGTGCTTTCAGTAGACAAAATAAAAAACATAGAACACAACACTACTAAGCTTAAAAAAAAAGAGTGGATACATAACAATAATAGTAATAATAATAATAATAATAATAATAATAATAATAATAATAATAATAATAATAAATCTGTTATTATATTATTTTAAATATTAGGTGATGACTGATCAGTTTTTGTCGTATATGTATATAATTCAGACATTGCACACATAATTACGGAAGTACAGAAAAAAAAGATTGTGTTTATTTGTGATTAACTGTAATTCCACATATGTTGTTTTAAGTCACTATAGGGTGGGCTTTGATTCCTTTTAGCGAATGTGCCCCCCCCATGTCAAACCTACCCCTATGCCTTTGCACCTACCAACCCTCAGTAACATTATACACTCTAGACTGACTTTTGTTGTTGTTTGTTAACAACTGATGTGTAATAACACAATAGGCCCTATCTATATTATGCAACAAGTGCATCACAGATGTTTATTGCTATCTTACAGCCCTTGCGCCTGCATCATTTTAATAGCAATGGTGCTTCTGAATATATCGACACTGATGGGTGTGGTGGTCTGAAAATTAAGTGTGTTCAGGTAAATGTCTGGTGTATTGCTATCTTGGCAATGGAAAACACAGGTGCTCCACTGACTGAATACAACCTAGACAGATGTCAAGAGTCAGACGTTCATTACTATGTACTGAAATGGACAGAGGGTCTAACAGGTTTCAGGTCATGGATAGAACAGCTATGCACTACAGTTTCTGCAGTTTCTCCCATCAAAAGTCCAGTTGCTACGTTACAGATAGAGGCCAGTGGAACTGTATGAGAGGAATGGGGTCCTCCAAAGAACTCCATTTATCAACATGCCAAACACACAAAGGGCAACACATCCTCTGCTGGCTGTTTCCCCCGAACATTCACCTCCCCTTTTTTACTCTTTGAATTTCTACCTCTAAACTTGTTTTCTGTTTCCTGGAGCCCATAACAATTTGTTAAAGGTATAAATCTGACATTTTAAACACATAATAGCAGCAAATATAGATGCAAACTACTCTTTTCTATGCAAAGACGCAGTGCAGAGAAGATATCCAGAGCAAAGAATGAAGCCACGCCCCTCTGTGTGCGTATTTGTGTTCTCTGAACTTTCATAATCTTGTGTTCATAGCTGGAGACACATACAGTACAGGGCAAAAGTTTGGACACACCTTCCTTTTCAGTGCGTTTTCTTTATTTTCATGATTATTTACATTGTAGATTCTCACTGAAGGCATCAAAACTATGAATGAACACATGTGGAGTTTTATGTACTTAACAAAAAAGGTGAAATAACTAAAAAAGTATATTCTAGTTTCTTCAAAATATCCCCCTTTGCTCTGATTACTGCTTTGCACACTCTTGGCATCATTCTCTCAATGAGCTTCTTCAAGAGGTGGCCACCTGAAATGAAAAGTTTTCCAACAGTCTTGAAGGTAGGAAGGAGTTCCCAGAGGTGTTTATTAGCACTTGTTGCTCCTTTGCCTTCTTCACTCTGTGCTCCAGCTCACCCCAAACCATCTGGATTGGGTTCAGGTCCGGTGACTGTGGAGGTTCAGCTCATTTTTTTGTTAAGTACTTAAAACTCCACATGTGTTCATTCATAGTTTTGATGCTTCAGTGAGAATCTACAATGTAAATAGTCATGAAAATAAAGAAAACGCATTGAAAAAGAGAAGGTGTGTACGAACTTTTGTCCTGTACTGTATAGAATTTCGTAGTAATCAGTAAAAAAAGTGTTAGTTCTCCACATTAATCCCCTGATCTAAACCTGATGAACTGAGATGGTGCTTTGAGGTGATTTAATTGGGATGAGCTGGAGCTTCACAGAGTGAAGAAAAAGCAGCAACTATTGTTCAGCACTCTGCGTTGTGTTTTTACTGGATTTTAATCAGATAAACAGAAATAAACAGCCTTTAGCTCCACCACTCTCTCTCCATTACACATCATGTACAAAAGGGCCATAATTAATATTTACAGAGATTTACAGGCTCACACGCTAATATACTTAACAACAGAGTAACAGATGTGTAGCTTACCATTTTTTTAGGTTTAAAAATGCACAAACTAGCATAACTAGCTTAGCTATTTAGCCACTTAGCCTAACCGTTCTACAAAATATTTAACACATATTAAATAAAAATTCTCTGTACCTGATGAACAGAAATAAACAGCCTTTAGCTCTGGATAGGTGGACACTTTTTTCTTCTCTTCACTCCTCTCTTTAGTTAGTATAAAATCATGTAGGCCAACATAAACCTGTAAACACTTTTCCACCGACGTGAACCGGCACTGTTCTGGTTCACAAACCTAATTTTGAACCGTTCGCCACGTTTCCACCAATAAAAGTAGGTTCCAGAAAGTGATGGTATAGTTACGATTACTGATTACTGATTACTCCTTTAAAAAGTAACTTAGTTACTTTATGGATTACTTGATTTTAAAAGTAACTAAGTTACTTTACAAGTTACTGTATTAGTTACTTTCAGCAGCTGCAGACACCACCTCCCGCCGCCTTAACATAAACATTATAACCAGTTTTGCCAATACTCCCTTTATTGGAAAATGCCTTTTTAACAGCAACAATTTATCTCTATTAAGTTGAACTATTTCCTAAAAAATAAGTTTTTTTATATAAAAATAAAAAAATTAACTTAACAAATATTTTTTTTATAAAAAATAAAATATGGTCTTTCTTGATTTTACTAAACATAAATACTTGTATTTATAAAAAAATATATAAAATAAAGAAAGTCTTTCTTGACCTGACATATTTAACACTGTAAAACTGAACATTGAACTTGTTGTTCTCAGCAGGGCAGCAAGGAGTGGTTTTATAAAACAGAACCGTGTATATGATCTAGACCAGGGATCACATATTTGCAGACTGCGGTCTGTGTGTGTGTGTGGAGGAGATGAGGTGGAGAGAGAGAGAGAGAGTAACGCACAGTGACTGAAATAAGTAACTTTAATCTGATTACTGGATTGGAATAGTAACGCGTTAGATTACTCGTTACTGAAAAAAGGGTCAGATTAGAGTAACGCGTTACTGACATCACTGGTTCCAGAACCAGGAACATTCTTTCGCAGCGAGAACCTACAAAGAATACTAGGTTCTTCAGTGCAAACGGTGTTTACCACCACTGTGTATGATGTTTCGTTTTGACGATTCCACTAAAACTGGTGGAAAAGCACCACAGTTCTTTTGGTGGAAAAGTGCTGTGAGAGATATCAAGAGTTATCAAGAGATATCAAAGATAAAAGTAGCTACTTAGACGAATCTAAAGTATAAAACATATTCTGGTTTGTTTAACACTTTTTTCATGTTTACAGAATTATTCATTCAGCATGTGCTCCTGTATAGTTTTAATATAGTATTCAATATTACATTTACAATGTAAAAAAATCTCACACTTTACTTTCCTTCACAGAAACATTGGTCATTTCAGTCCTGTCACTGTCTATCTGCCTGTTACTGACTCTAGTTTTCCTGAGAAAGACTCCATTTCCCAAGATGCACCTGCACTCAACACTAGCATCACTGTTCCGGCTTGCCGTGCTATTGAGATTGCCAGATACTGAATCTCTTTTTAAAGCTCTTCTACCTCATGTTTCCTTTGTTGTTTGACCTTTCGTTTCTTACCCTTTTTGCTCTATCAAGTATATTATTGCTTAGCCCTTTGTTTGGTATGTTGTTTGTTTATGCTGCCATTTTGTTATTGACCCTGCCTGTCCCTGACCATTCTTATAAGCCTAAAGCCCCTAGTTACTAAATATTTGTTAATGTTTTGGATCTGCCCTTGTCTGTCCAGTATTTGGCTCTTGTGACAGGTCAGGAGATGTGTTTAATAAATACCCTAGAGAAAAAAAAAATATTATGTACTTATTAGATAGATAGAGGTACATACCAGGTATATTAAAATTAGTACTAAAAATTGATGTTAAATATGTGTGATCTATTTACATCAGAGTTCAAATATGCTTCTTGTTCTTATCTTTTGTAAGTAGCACACTTTTAATATACTTTGTTAGGTTTAAAAATGTATTTTATTTTACTGTACTACAATTTTAACGTGTTACAAATTTACTTTAGAATTTTTTCATTATTAGTTGTAATGTAATTTACTTTATAAAAAGTTACATGATACATTGTACTTTAAGTGAACTACTGTAACAGCTGTTTTTAACACACTTCGCTAAAAATGTACAAAAGTATATTTGGTAAGTATTTTAGTACAATAAGTATTTTAGAAGTATAATGAATCACATTAAACTAAAAGTGTAAACTTCATAGTAGTCTTTTTTTAAATATACTATATTGTACTTTTTTTTAAAAGAATGATCAAAGTTTACTTTCAAACATTTGATGAAAGCATAATATGAATGTATTTTTAATATGCAGTATTTTAAGTAAGTACACAAATCTGTTTTTACACAAATCTGTATGTACAGCATACTTACATATTTCTCAATATGTTTTGAGAACAATTAGGTATATATTTTTTTACACTGGGTGTGTTTAAAAGCGACACGCTGATTATTTCAATTTGGCTTTTTGCCATCATTTCAATGGGATTTCTTGAGCGGTCACAATCAGCCTGACCCCTCTATATTTATTAAAGCTCGTTCAGTTTTAACAGACAGGAAACAGGGAGTTTTCAGGTGTTTTCCATCCATTTCTCTGCTCACAGACTGAAACAATACATACCAAATGGGTCCCTGATCTCATGTTGAAAAATGACCCCGATCCAAACTCCCCTGTAACAGGTGGGGGATATGAGTGGGACTGACCATTCATAAAAAGAAACGTATGAGAAATTTATGATACGGGTGTTCTGGCCTAAGCACAGGTCATTAAAGAGCTGGGGTCATTAATAGTCGCCTTTTCTTGTCCATTTCCTTTTCAGCTGATAACAAAACGCAGCTGTGGGAACAGCGTTACACAAACTATTGCCTTTGGCTTTATATGTGACACGATATAAATTAGGTTTATTACTTAGCATACCATGGAAACCCTACACATTACACTGTGAAATGTTTATGTTATTCTTCCCAGACAGAGCAAAGAGAATTGATAAAAGGCAAGGTGTCAGCGCATCAAAGGCGAATTTCACAGAGATAAGAAACAAAGGAGGCTGGGTTCAAAACGCTGCCACTCCACCGCAGCTTTTATGGAGGCTTCTTATTCCCCATTCAAACGAGTGCAAAAAAGAGTGAAAAAAGGGCATTCACTCCGTTTCAACACCTTCTTTTCGTTCCTCCACCTTTAAAACTCAGTGCCAGGTTCTGAACAGAGATGAGGGTGAAGTCATGAAGTCACTGCCACTGACTTTTTTCCAAAAAGTCAAAAAAAGAGAGAGAGAGAAAAAAAAGCACAAATCCATCAGTAGCTTAACCTCGCAGGTTGAAATGTAGCGCTAACCGCTTTTACGCTGTACCACGGTATGAAAATGTGTGGTTATCATGCTGTGGATGCTAAAAGTAAAGCGTGACCGTGCTGAAAGAGCAGGCCTGTGCAAGAAACAGCTCCACTAGGGTTGCACAGGCCTGGATAAAAAAAAAAAAAAATATATATATATATATATATATATATATATATATCACATTTCAATTTTGTTTTGATATATACAGTATTTGCGATATAAAAAAACAGGATTGTATCAAAGTTTTTATTAAAAATACTTAAATACTGTCGAGCGTGCACCGTGCAGCTTGATCTAGGGCGTGTCGGTGTGTCTTTGCTATCGTAACAACAGGAAAAGTACACCTTACGCATCTCAAAATGTAAAACAGGCATGTGCTAATTCTCTTAATCAATCATGGGTGTGTTTTGGGTGTAACATGCAATAAACCAATAAGCATTTCCTTGTCATTCCCTTGTCCTTTAAGAGCCAAGAGCACTCTAACTTTGGCAGATTGCTATTTTAAGGGTGCAGCACTTCTACGCTTCTCAGTAGAAGAAACTGACCTGCTTGTTCACGTTCTTTGCTATTTAAATGGTGGAGGTGAATGGAAGGAGTAAAAATACACTATTGGGGAGGTGTAAGATAGCTATGAGCATCGTAAAGCTCCCTGTGTAGGGTTAGATAATTCCCAATGTCATGGAACACAAGAAAGAAAAAGTTCTGATATGCACCATAAGGGAGTGTTACACTGTTGTTAGCCAATCAAAGGCGAGACATTTTGCATATCATGAATATTTATGAGTAAGATCCAAAATCTTGTCGTTCTTTCCTACCCACTCCTCTGCTGAACTAAAACAACCTGAAACCAGAGACCCAAAATCAACTCAATGAGCATTCTTTTATACCAAAAACCACCACAATATTAATGAACAAAAACATTTACATTTACATTTAAGGTATTTAGCAGACGCCCTTATCCAGAGGGACTTACAACAGTGCTTCATTCTTTCCTTCAAAATATCCATAGCTAGTTTGTAGAGACTAGGACTAAGAGATACACAAAGCTTGAAAATGTTTAGAACCATAGAAGATTTTGAAAAGATGAGTCTTCAGTCGACGTTTGAAGACCGCGAGTGAATCTAATGTTCTGATTTTCAGTAGTAGAAGTTCGTTCCACCACCTTGGTCATCTAGAACAGAGAAGATTTGAGATATTTGTGGTTTTCTGTTGGTTTTAAGAGATGGTGTTTCAAGTCGAGCCGTACTGGAAGCTCTAAAAGCTCCAGATCTGGCTTTGACCATCATCGCCATCAAGTACGAAGAAGCTGGTCTGTTTTTGTCTTTGTAGGCCAGCGTCAGGGTTTTGAATCGGATGCGGGCGGCAACAGGAAGCCAGTGGAGGGAACGCAGCAAAGGAGTCACATGACTGAACTTCAGAAGATTGTAGACGAGTCGTGCTGCCGCTAATTCTAAACTAGTTGCAGGGGTTTGGTGGGTTGCATTGGAAGAGAAAGAGCATGAAATAAAACCTTTAAAAACTCCAGCAGCACTGCTGCAGTACCTAATTCACTGTACCAGCACAACACACACTAACACCTCATAAACCACCACCATGCTAATCAGTGCTAATCACTGATCTGTGGTGGCTTTCTCTCCTGTGGGGTCCTGAGTATTAAACAACAGGGTGAAAAGAGGATAATAATAATAATAATAATAATAATAATAATAATAATAATAATAATAATAATAATAATAATAATAATAATAAAGTGTGCAAAGAAAAGCTTTATAGATTTTAATAATTACAGAACAACAAAATTTCCTATATAGGTAAAATCGGTATAGAAACAAGGCTTCATTGGTGTAGCATGACATAGTTAAATGCTATTTTCAATCAAATGTGTGATAACTATGGTACAATACAGTGAAAATCTCATACTGTTGCAACAGCAGAAAAATGGCTTCTACTCAACACATCCTTCTCTTTTTTATTGACACTTCTCTGCTTCTGCTTTCCTTCACCTTGGCCTGATTGCATCAATGGCAATAAAGTCCTCTCCCAGAGAATGGCTTCAATTGTTGGGTAAAATCCCCCAAACATCAGCCAGACAGTGCAGCAATACACGGTGGAGAAATTAGCAGCACGTGTTGCTAATGCTAATGATGAAATTAAGAGCAGTGACTGCCGCTGACAGGAAATTGAACATTTAGAGAGCAGCCAGCATCAACACACTGCTAACAACATGCTATTCTTCCTAATTAGCACTTTCTCAGCTCCTGTTAAAGAGCTGTAATTTTTCATCCCGAGATTACGATCTCTGGCCGCGGGACAGTTTGGGACATGTTCCAGTTCCATACGTTTCAGACTCAACACGCTGTTCCTGACACTTTACCCTCTCAATCTACAGAACGATCAGCGCAATCAGGGATATCAGTAAACAGGAGAAATTCCCAGAGAAGAGTTCTTCTTCAGAGAAGAACAGTAGGCTCTAATGATCTTGCATTAGTTGGAATTAGTGGATAAACAGCTCATTTCTGGAGTTAAAAAAAAAAATGTTGAGGAGCTCTGAAAAAAACCTTAAGAGATCACTTCAGTTTCTGAATCATTTTCTCTGATTTTGCTATTTATAGGTTTATGTTTGAGTAAAATAAACATTGTTGTTTTATTCTATAAACTACAGACAACATTTCTCCCAAATTCCATATAGAAATATTGCAATTTAGAGCATTTATTTGCAGAAAATGAGAAATGACTGAAATAACAAAAATGGTGCAGAGCTTTCAGACCTCAAATAATGCAAAGAAAACAAGTTCATATTCATAAAGTTTTAAGAGTTCAGAAATCAATATTTGGTGGAATAACCCTGTTTTTAATCACAGTTTTTATGCATCTTGGCATCATGTTCTCCTCCACCAGTCTTACACACTGCTTTTGGATAACTTTATGTCTTTGCTCCTGGTGCAAAAATCTATTTTTTTTTTCCAGGGCTGTATACTTTGTGCATTAATTTAAAATTATATACAGAAACAGTCAGATGTAGGGAAACACCTTACATTCAGGGGTTTTGCGAAAAAGTGTTAAACCAGAATGTTTTATATTTTAGCTCCTCTTGCTCAGATTAGACACTTTTGCACATCTCTGCTGGATTTTCTCAGTCAGCTTTATGACGTAGAGTCTCCTGTAATTCAGGCTTTCAGTTAACAGCTGTGCTGAACTCATCAAGAGTTAATTACTTGAATTTTTTGCCTCTTAATAAAGTGTTTGAGAGCATCAGTTGTGAAGAGGTAGAGTTACAGGTATACAGTGAATAGACACCCAACTGTCCTACCCCTGCTTGTTCAGTGATCTGTCCTTTACTCTTAAAACAAAATAAAATCATCTCCCTACTAAAAAAACAGCCAAAAGCGTTTTATCTCTCATCAGCTGAGTTGCATCAGTCCATCCAATCCACTGCAGAAGCAGAACTATAACCAACCTCAATCTCACCTCCTGCCACCCCAGCGTTTCAGCCAGCATCTTTACAAACCAAGCAGGCCATTTCTAAACCACATACGACTGATTAAAATTCTGATAAGTGAAACAAAAAAATAAAAAAATATCCAGAGGTGACGAGTAATGAAGTTTAAGTACTTTGGTACTTTATTTCTTTTTAAAAAATATTTTTTTCTAATTTTATCCCATTTTCTACACAATAAGGAAGACTAATTACCCAATCCATATTCCTATATACTACCTCTATCATTATTTATGTACCCACCACTAAGTGGGCGGAGACTAGCACATGCAGTCTTTGACCAAATTAAGTCAGACTCCGCCTCTTTTCCAGATGGCACAAATGCAGCGTCACAACACACACTCTGATACATCAGCTGATAAATGCCTGTGTACCCCACCATCACAACGGAAGCATGGCCAATTGTGTTCTCTCTCTCAGACTCCAGCTGCTGATGGCAAGCAGCATGACCCGGGATTCAAACCAGTGATATACCAGGTATATAAAGAAATCACAAATATATATATATATATATATATATATATATATATATGTATATATTTATACATATATATATAACATAAACCAGGCTTTAACATGTACTGAAGTATTTTCTAACTGGACTGTGTGAATAATACTATGGAACGTATTTTTCAAGACATCATTGGTTGAACATCATGGCTTTTCCATGTTTAGTCTCTGCAGGAAAAGCGTGAGCAGCTTCTGCCCCGGCTCCACTGTGCACTCAGCTACCATAATACATGGTTTAGATGTGCAGTAAAACTTTCGCAGAGGAAATGCATCTTTTTCTCCAGCTCCAGGTTTTGTTTCTATCTATTATAGTATTTTTCTGACTATAAGGTGCACTGGATTATAAGGCGCACTATCAATGGACATTTATTTACTGGTCTATTTTCAAACATAAGGCGTTAATCTACACAGATTTCTCTTCTGAAAACTGTTTATTGGGTGAGTAAAGCACTTCTGTTTATTTACAGGAAGCTTAGATTTCCAATATTTTGTCTAAGGGTGAGTTTTCAGTGAAGTTTCTCCAGCACTAAGGCTGGGTGCAGCAGCATTAGCATTAGCTGCTAAATGCAGAGCTAGCGGGAAGTAAGTGCCGCCCAATAGCGCTAGACTGTTGAACTCTGAGTGGCTTGTTTTAACACGGCAAACACACAGAATACAGTCCAGTATACTTACCTCTGAATGGCGAAAGAGCTAGCATTGAGGTTAGCTGCCAATGCTAATGCTTATAACACTATACTTCAGCTGAGTGGCTTTACTGCTCCTTAATATCTGACCGGTAGAATTCATATATAAGGCGCACCGGATTATAAGGCACACTGTCAATCTTTTGGAAAAATTAAATGTCATTATTATGATTACTATTATTATGATGATTGAAGTTTTTTTTGCTGCCCCCAGGCACTTGGTGGGCGTAGCACCGACGCTGAATGTGTCCTCGTGTACTTCTGCCATCTCCTCTGTCCTCCTTGGCTACTTTTTTTCCGACCGCTTAATTTGTTTTGACTTCTTAAGATCTTCTTGATCTCGCTGTTACAATAAATGAACTCCAGAATCCGGATGTTTGCGGGACTCTAGAGGCACCAGCAGCTTCAAATACCTGTTTGCTGGTTTGTAACGGCATTTTAGCAGCTGCTCTCTTAATCCAATGAACTTGCCTTGCAGAAACCTTCCTCATTTTGCCTTTATCTGCAGGAACCCGTCAGTGCTCTGAATCAGCCACAAATCTCTTCACAGTGCGATGATCACGTTTAAGTTTTTTGTTAAATATCTAATGTTTTCATACCTTGTACGAGGCGTTGCACTATTCGACGCTTTTCGGCAGCAGAGAGATCCTTTTTCTTTCCCATGTTGCTTGAAACCTGTGGTCTGCTTAATAATGTGGAACAACCTTCAACAAAGTAGTTTTCCTTTAATTGGGCGCACCTGGCAAACTAATTATTACAGGTGTCTGAGATCGATTTCAGTGATCCAAAGAGCTCTGAGACACAATATCATCCATGAGTTTCATTGAGAAATAAAAAATATAATCTTTTTGACACTTAAATCCAATTTGCATCATAATTTGGAACGCGGCGTATTATTATAATGATTTTTCAAAAGCCTGATTTTTTTGGTGGCTCCTCAGATGTATTTCTGCAATCTTCTCTGTCCGCCTTGACTACTTTTTTCCGACCAATTAATTTGTTTTGACTTCTTAAGATCTTCTTGATCTCGCTGTTACAATAAATGAACTCGGGGATCCGGATGAACGGCGTATCTCCTCTCCGAAACGGCGCAACGGAATAAAAGGAAAAATGTCCAGAACCCGGACTGCACTTTAAGACTTTAAGAGAAAGGACAGTGCTATTGAGACGTCCAAGAGAGCGTGTGAAATGCTGGCACTGCTCCACTTCTATTCATCTGCTCATTTTAGTGTTGTACATCTGGAGTGAAGCTCCAGGCTTCAGAAGACTCGTCCAAAACTTCCGCAGCGCAGGAGCTTCCAGCGGGCAGGGTCTCACCAGCAAAAGCTCTGTGAAGATCTGAAGCTCTGATTAGGGGCTGATTGTATGATGAATTCAAAGCCGTTCTGTGTTTGTTGGTTTAAGAAGACGACGGTAGAGCTGAGTACAACACAGGAACATGTGGGCATGACCCTCTGAGCTGTAATGAAAGGGAAAAACAGCTCTCTAAACTCTCACAAAGGGTCCTAGATTCATCCCTGTGATTTACAGCAGGAATGATGAAAAGGCTGCAGACCCAGAACTCTGGAAAAATGAGTGAAAGCATCAAGTGGCAGCAGAACACACTAATGCAGGTGGGGCGCGCTGTTCCGGTTCCGGAGCCGCCAGCATTGTCCATAAATGAATGAGAGCCTGTGGGTCAATTTCGCTCCGTTCACACGACGGCGACCCTAAACTGTCATCCTCTGAACGTTAGCCTCAGTTACTGCTCTCTGGCTGATGGGCCGGATAACCTGGATTATGGAGACAGCTGCTGCAGAGTCACGCAACGCTGGAGAGAGTGTTCATTGGGTATAATTGGCCGGGACAGCTTGAAGAATGTGCTAGAAAGCCCTGCTCTGCAGAGGCGACCTACACTTACAGCAATACAACATGTGCAAAGCAGTGCAGAGCAAAAAACAACAAGAAAAAACAACAGAAAACACTACATACAGACTTAGATTTAGATTGTATGTCTAAATGTTTGTGAACACTCCTTATAATTAATACAGTCGAGTACTGTACATACAGCTCTGGAGAAAAAAGAGACCACTTCAGTTTCTGAAACAGTTTCCATGATTTTGCTATTTATCGATATATGTTGTAAATGTAAAAAAACATTGTTGTTTTATTGTATAAACTGCAGACAAAATTTCTCCCAAATTCCAAATACAAATATTGTCATTTAGAGCATTTATTAGCAAAATATTAGGGGGAAAATGCAGAGCTTTCAGACCTCAAATAATGCAAAGAAAACAAGTTCATAATCATAAAGTTCAGAATCAATATTTGGTGGAATAAACCTGGTTTTTAATCACAGTTTTCATGAATATTGGCATCATGTTTTCCTCCACCAGTCTTACACACTGCTTTTGGATAACTTTATGCCTTTACTCCTTGTTCAAAAATGCATGCAGTTCAGTTTGGTGGTTTGATGGCTTGTGATCATCCATCTTCCTCTCCATTATATTCCAGAGGTTTTCAAGTTGGTAAAATCAAAAGAAACCCATTGTTTTTAAGTGTTCTCTTATTTTGAGCTGTGGTAGGGTGGTGATGATCCAATATCCTCACCTCACTAACAGCCTAATCCACACAGCAATGCTCCAAAATCTAGTCCAAAGCCTTTCCTAGTAGTAGAAGCAGTATCTCATTAAGTAATAAATTAGTACATGTTGGTAATGATGGTGACCGGCGGTGTCTGGCTGGAAATGCCCATGTGAACAAACAAGCTACTCAAATCGAGTGAAAACAGACTGTTGGTGGGGTGTAAGATAGCAATGAGCATCATAATACTCCTTGCACAGGGTTTTGTCTACTTTTATTATGCATTATCCCACTGACATATCGGAACCCATCAAAATGAAAAACCGAGTAGTTTTAAGAAAATAACTAGTTCATCTAAAAAGGAATATATGAAACGTAATTTTTGTTGAAAGGGCTCAATTGTCATGTATAAAAATACACAGCAGTAAGCAGAGAGCAGAGCTATGGTCACCACCATAGTGACTTTGATGATAAAACCTATAAATATATCCATCTTTTTACCCACGTCTTTTCGGTCAGAGTTGCAGTGGATTTAGAGTCTAGAAACACTGGTCAGAGGGCAGGACTTAAACATTGCTCAATTCTACCGTACCCTAGACAATGAAACAAATAAATACAAATAAATAACAACATATGATACATAAACCTCTTAATTATCGTATTTTTCGCACTATAAGGTGCGCTTAAAATCTTTATTTTTTTTCCAAAAATCATCAGTGCCCCTTATAATCAGATGCAGCTTATGTATGAATTCTACCAATCAGGTTGTAAGAGCAGTAAAGCCACTTCGCTGAAGTACAGTGTTATACACTCTAAAAAACAGAGGTACGATATAAGTACTTTTTTGTACTCAAAGGTACACTCTTCATAATTATACCCTCAAAGGTACAATATTGGTCTTTACAGGGTCAGATTTGTTCCCTCTGAAGTACAATGTCTTTCCTAACAGCAATAAGTACAGATTTGTACCATTTAACCTGCCGAAAGGTACATTCAGTATTCTGCATCACTGCACTGATAAACTATATATATTTTAATTGCACATTTTTTTTATTTAAAAGCCAGACAATTTTGGATTATCAAGTTCTTGACACATATTCAGTTGATGATAATGTTTATAATCTTTATAATCTTTACTGGCACAAAAAACATGGGTACAAAAAGGACTTTCACTAAAAGGTACTTTTTTGTACCTCAATATAAAGTACAGCCGCAGCGACAAGCTTTGTACTCTTTTAAGGACAAATCTGTACTTACTTTTCTTAGTGTGTAAGTGTGAGTTTTCAGTGACGTTTCTCCAGCACTAAGGCTGGGTGCAGCAGCATTAGCATTAGCTGCTAACTTCAGCGCTAGCTCTTTAACCATTCAGGTGAAGTGAGCATATCAGACTATACTCTGCGTGTTTGCCATGTTTAAACAACGGTGAGCCTTATATATGAAAATAGACCAGAAAATAGACAGTCATTGATGTCCGAAAAATACGGTACACAGTATATGAAAGCAAGAATAAAGTATCTGCAGCTCCACAGAGCGGCCAATAGCAGCATTTACCTCTCAAACCACATTTTCTACCAGTAACACTCAAACCCACTGATCTCAACAAACATCCGAAACAAACATCCGCCCGTTTCTTTTAGACGCCATGTTTGAGGCCTGTAATTAGGCATCAGATAATAAACAGGAAGGATATTAATCATGAATGGAGTCAAAAAAGAGGTAAACATTTAGTCAGATAAGAGACTTTTTTTAGAACTAGACGAAAGACCACCTGTTGGATGATATCGCTCATAAACGCCCAACAGGGCTGCTGTTGTTATGATCTGAATTGTATTCAGGTGAGTGTTAAGGAGGGGGGGGGGTCGAGTCCACACAGCAAGGCCATCTGAAGCGTCACCAGCGCTGTCTGACAGGCAGCATTCATAGCATTCCTGTATTGACGGGACTTCCTGTAAACATCCCTGAGCTTCCTGTGTCAGGTATGAGCGCTCCTGAAACCGGCTCAAGCTGGTGGATGAACGCTGTATTAATGAGAGGCCGGGTCTCAGGATGAAGAGGAGGATGATGATGATGATTTACCCGCGGAGAAATGCCACAGGAACCCGACGCCAACACAATAGAGAGTGTATATAGGAAATTACAGCACTGAAAGAATGTCGGAAATCAGAGCGAAAAAACATAAACTCCACCTGGAGGACCTTAATAAACAACAACTGTAAAAAGTCATCAAAAGTCACGTGGTCTGAATTTTACAGTCACGCTGTATACAGCATGGAAAAGTTTGGGCACCCCCGATCGAACTTTTTGTTAATATGAACAGTAGTGCTGGAAAATTATAAAAGTCATACAGGTTTGTGTTTCTGCCAGAAACCTGTAAAAAACTCTTTTATATGGCAGTAATTTTTTTTTATTTTACAATTTTCTTTACATTTTACACAGTTTAAAAGGGAGCTTCATTAAACAAACCTTAAGTTTTTATATTGATTTCATTCAAGTTTTATTATGCTTGCACAGTTTTGGCTCCCTTGAAAACGAATAATAAAATAGAAATATAAAGAAATATAAAAAAATAAAAAAATAAAATCTACATTAGTTCCTATGTTTAACAGTTCTAAATTTAGCTGTTTGCTACTATTCTACAAATAAAACTAAACAAAACTTAAAAAACATATTTTTTCTGCTTTTTCAGTTTTTCTGCTGTTATCTAATAACTAATACATAATAAATAATATTAAGATTTTTTTTTATATATCACACAGCCCAAAAGAATTGTTAAGAAAATAGATAGAAAAATAGATGCCCTGATTTGCAAATTTTATACATTTTTTAAAAATATTTTAAGGAAAAATCAATAGTTTGCTGATAACCAGATGCTTTAGAAATGTGCAATAGTCAAACATAAGACAAACTAATTAAGACATATCTACCAGAATAAGAAATCTTATTTATTTTATATATATATATATATACTTCAGTCTCCAATACATTGGGCATTTTTAATATGTTGTACCATTAAAATCTGGTGTAAATTCATATACTTAATTTGTATACACGTATATATTTTTCCCACTATCATGCAGCCCTAATGCCAGTGTGATATACAGTATAATGCTCCTCAAGTTTCATAACAGGCATTTTAATGATTTATTACACACTGATAATGTGCCAAAGGCAAATTAGCACCAGGGTGGTCCAAGTTAACACCTCTGATTCAAAACAAGCTGAAGCTTGATACTGTAAAATGCAACGCCTCATTATATACAGTTCAAAAATGTCATTTTATAGACCCATATTTTATTCACAATACAACATAGAACATATATGAGATACTGAAAGAGAGAGATTTTAGCACTTTTTACAAAACATGAACTAATTTACTAATTAAAACATTAGATATTTTACCATCTACAGTCCATCATACTCTGCCTGGCCAATAAAAAAAGTTGGTCTGCAGGTTTAGGTTCAGCAACAGTATGTGCTGAAAGAATGAGGTCAGCTGACTCTACCTGAATATACTGAATATAGACCAGGTTATTCCATCAATGGATTTAATTTTTCTTCCCGGATGGCACGGCCATATTCCAAGATGACAATGACATGTCTCCTAACGTTTAATAAAATAGCTATTTGTCCACTGCCGCACACCGTAATTACTCTTTGGGCAGGCGTTTCCACGGAGATTCACTTAAAATACAAACACGAGTGGAAATGGAGGAGCTACTGAACACCGCAATGTCATGTGACAGAGAAAGCTAAAAAAAACTCACTGGTCCTCCTGTTTTTTTCAATTGCAGTCCAGATTCAAGAGTTTTATCACTGAGTAGAAGTCTGGATAGGGCTAAAGCTGAATTATGCAAAGTAGAAGCCGTATTTCAGCAGTATTCAGAAACTTTGCCGTCTTCTATGGGCTGAAGCTTATTTATCTTCATTAGAATTAAATGGGTTGTATATCTAATTTTTCTAATTTTCTAACTCTACTGTATATAATGGGTAAAGGACATATAAATACCAGGCATATTAGTGGTGATATTAGTGGTGATGTAAAGCAGTGTGGACTGCTGTCACAGCAGACACAACCTGGCCAGTGTCTTCTGGCAAATTATCAGAGGACTAAAATAAGGCAGGGAGTGGATAAGAGCGGTTAAACTGGATGGAGCTCCACAGCGAGGCGAGGTGAGAGGATTACTTCACCAGAACTAAAGCCTGAAGTGGGCAGTAAAAATGGAAGGTGCTCCTGTTGGTGGGTCTGAAGAGGGTGTCAGGGACATATCTGCCCCGGGGCAGGGGGGCCTCTGAAAACAAAGCCCGTGCAGTGTGTAGAGGGGTCTGCCCCGCCCCTAAACCAAGGGTTCGAGTGAGCAGAGTGACTTTCCGAAAAATCCTTAAAGGATTACTTTGTGTTTTGCATGACAAATGTGATCCATCAATCATTCGCTTCTGTCCATTCAGCAAGTCCCTAATTACTGCTAAATGCTTCATTAACTTCACTATAAACAGATTTATATTGGTTTCAACAGCCATTACGCCTGCATGGCATATTGCATGACGTGGAACGTCACATAAAGCAAATAAAAGTGTTTATTTTATATCCCGTTTTAATGAAACAGACATGTTTTTTGATGTGTAATATAAAAGGGAAATTTGTACTTTTACTTTTCAATATCACCCAGCACTAAATAATAGCTAGGAACCAGGAAACTAGATTCAATACTCAGCAAGAGCAAGACAAACTGAGGGGTATATATACAGGGGAGAACAGGTGAAAATAATTAGTAGCTTGGAGAGTGGGAACACTGTAATGTCATGTGATCCTTAGTCTGGAGGTGGTAGGCTTACAGCGTCAGGACTGACAGCAATAATAATAATAATAATAATAATAATAATAATAATAATAATAATAATAATAATAATAATAATAATAATAATAGTGTAATTATCTATATTATGTTTGTGGGTCTATATTTTATATTTTATATTTCTGTAATCCTGTCACGTTTTATTAAAGCTCAATTACTATTAGTATATGCTTATAATAATAAATGTTGTGTTGGTAACAAGCACAATATAATAATAATAATAATAATAATAATAATAATAATAATAATAATAATAATAATAATAATAATAATAATAATAATAATAATAATAATAATGTAAATAGTAATATAATCATCTTTATTAGTACCCTTACGTTTAATAATGATGCATATATACCCTAAGGTATGCATCTATATTCTATATTGTAATTATTATGTATAAATTGTGTTCTTTTTCATGCACATGCACTTATGTCAGTACTGTGATAATGTTGGTATTGTGACAATAAACCTTATTTGATTTGATTAGTATGCAATAGTGATGGAATGTGGTCAATTTTGCAGTGATGTGACTTTAGATACACATGACTGGTATACATTATTAACAGAAAATATTTATGTGTCCAAAAACTGTACATTTAAATGCTTAATTAAATGAACCTAATTAAATAAATTGAATTATAGGGAGAAAAAAAGAAAATATTTATTATATATTTCCATGTCTGGAGTCGCTGCCTGGGACCACAAAACTCGTCTGCACCCAATCAGTGCTGAACGCAGATAAGGAAACTTGTCATTGTTTTCAGTTTTTTTATATAATTCTCACAATTCAGCCGGAGAAATAGAAGCTTTCCTGCGCGCTGAAAGACGGACAAATAAAACCGAACTAAATAAATATAAAAAAAAACATCTTCTGAATGCAGGCTGTGTGATTTTTCACCTCCCTTTGTTCTGGAAAAGAATGAAAATCTGTAGAGAAAGCAAAACAAATGAGTCAGAACGGGCGAAGCAAACAAAACATGAGATGGAATCTGAGCAGCGGGTCTGATAAGTTCCGGCGGGGCGACTCCCCGTGTCACGGACAGCAGAAAACTGCAGAAAGCGTCGGGGTGTAGCATGATGTAAGATCATGCAACACTACTATAGGGTCTATAGGAACTGTGAGGAAACAGGGGGCTTTAAAATATGGATTATTTTTGGGTCTACAGTTCATGGTGGTACTTTAGGAACTGGGGGTGTGGGATAATATGAGGGGAAGATGCTTCACTGGAACTGATATTGTGGTTCTTAATATTGGTTCTCATTTTAGTACCATGCTTTAGTAAGGAATTTGCAGGTATGGGGAAATTTTAAGCCTTTTTAATATGATTCAGAGACAGAATTAAGAATTTTGCAATAGTAAATGGCAAAATCAACAACACCATTATTATTTTAACCTTTATATGCTTTACAGTAAACTTGTGATTCCTGAATTTGTTTGATAATCCAATAATACAAACAAACCTCCAAACCTTATAGAACTGTATTAACTGGATTTTACAATTTGCTCCCTCACACTTTGTATTTGCATAGCTGTACATATATTCTTCTGTAATGTTAACATTAAACATTATTTTATATTGTTATAAACCTACCTCTATAAACCTATAAACCTATATTTGGACACAACTATATTTATATATGTACAGAATAGATTTTATGTATCTCTTCAGTGCTCTTCATTCCTTTAGTACTTTTATTTATATACTTATTTGATTTTGTACTGTTTATAGTACCTTAAACATAAATTGACATAAATGAATATAGGGTAACACTTTATTTTAAGGAACAAAAAATAGGCGCTTATTAATTGTTATTTATTATTTGCTTAATAAAGCCTTAATTAGACATTTGTAAATGATTTATTGACTACTTATTAGGCTTTATTCTGTGTAAGTGTTATTGGTGCTTAATTCAGGGTCTGTTATGTGTAAATGATTAATAATGGCTGTATTAAATCTTATAGTGCACAATACACAGTTATCATAGTTAGCACCCTGTTAATCAGATTATTACGCATTAACTGTTACATAATTCTACATGTTATTAGTGTTATTATAATTTGCAGCAGTTTGTGAGTTCTATGTGAGTTTGGTAAGGTTATGGCTGTGCTGGAGTTTATTATAAAAGAGTTACTAAGGGGTTAATAAGTCACTGATAGACCAAGAAGTGCACCATATTCTAAAGTGAGGATCTGTTCATCACTAATTACACACTAAAAAGAACTGAATAAATATATTTAATCAATCACAGACCCCTAATTCAGCACCAATAACACTTTACAACACAGAATATAGCCTAATAATAAGTAGTGAATAAATAATTTACAAATGTGTAATTAAGGCTTTATTAAGCAAATAATAAGACATTAATAAGCGCCTAATTTGTGTTCCTTGAAATAAAGTGTTACCGAAAATGGATGTTCCTACATTGAAAGTAGGTCCAGAGCAAATTCGTAATTATTTCATTTATATATCTTAAATTTCACTTACCCCTACATACAGCACTATTTATGTTAAATAAAGGCGAGTAGCTAATGAACATGCCCGAAAATAGAGTGCTTATATGTGTCATTAATAATGCAATATAATGAGTCTGGCCAGTTTTTCTGATTAGAAAAACAAAAAAGAAATAAAAACAATGTAATTAGTAGAGATAATTTCAATATTATATTCATATTTAATGGAATAAAGTTCTGTAGATTTGGTTCTTGTTATCAATTCTTGCCTTGGTGCCATAAACCTAAGTGCTTATATGTGATATTATTTGTACAGTAAAATCAGGTAAGCTAATGTAATCAGTAGAAATTCATATTTCTTCATTATTGGAGGCACTTCAATAACTTACAACAGTACAGAAAATATTTGATTCCTACCAAAAGGAAGATATGATTTATATACAGTTGTTCATTGGAAAGACTCAGTTGTACAATATGTTCAGTCTGGATGATTTATCTTATTCTTATTATGACAATAAAAAAAAAAGAAACAAACCAATGTAATCAGTAGTGCTGAGTATAATATTATAATGAAATTGAATGGGAAGATATTAAGGAAACGTGGTTCTTGTATTAATACATGCTTTAATGCCAACCAAAGCATTGATTTGGCTATTACCATAAACAAACCTGAGTGCTTATTATATGTGACATTAATTATGCAGTTTATACATTCTGCTTGATTTCTCTAATGTAATCAGTAGTGACTCATATTTATTCATATATATATATATATGATTATTTATTGGAAAGACTGTGCAACTGTGCAATACAATATAATACAATACAATAGTATTTAATGGGGGATATGTTTTTTTCACTTTGGTGCAATGCGTCAGGGCCAACTTTTAAACTATAAAACACAGATATGATCTTGATTTGGCTATTACCATAGACCATAGACCTTTAGTGTATGAGAGATTTGTTTGACATTGATGTGTTATTAACCCTTGTGTGGTGTTCGGGTCTGTGGGACCCGTTTTCATTTTTCATCAAATGATACTAAAAAATATTTTTTCTAACTCAAACTCATTGGCATTGGCTCATTTTTGGTGAAAAACATATATCAAAACACATTTTCGATAAACACACACTGTACCCAACACACACACACATTTATATTACATACAGTATGTTTAGCCAAGGGCTAATAAACATTGCTTCATTTGTAAATTTGAAACTAAACAAATTTTCTACTCATATCTTGAGTTTAATTCATTTTCTTTTACATTTTATTAAAAAACTAATAAAAAAAAGAGTAGCACTTTTTGAAAGAAATGTAACATAAGAAAGGTAAAGGGTAAATATTAACCATGTAAGCTGTTTATATTGCTTGCAATTTAGGTGAAGCGAGCATGTGTAAACCATTTTAATGTAAAATTGCTTAATTTGGCTGAATTAAATACAAGTAACAAAGTAAACGAGTAACAAACATATGAACATCACACAAGGGTTAATTATGCAGTTTATTCAGTATGGCTGATTTATAGTATAATGAACAATAATAAAAAAAAAACAACGTAATCAATAGTGCTAAATATAATACAATAGTATTTAATAGGGAGATCTCCTTTTTGCTTTAGAACTTGTTGTTTGCCAACTTTAGAACTTTAAAACATGTGCATGAGCTGCTCGGATCTTGGTTATTACCATAAACTTGAATGCCTCATCTTCCTTCCACCAACCACTCCTCCCACCAGCCTCCACCACCACCACCCTGCGCTGTGTTTTTCAGGGGGATGGTTTAGGCATGGTGGGCTGTGGCGTGGGGGGCAGGGGGCGGAGGGAGGCCCCTTTTCCCTGACCCCTGGTGTCAGTGGTACATAAACCCCATGAAGGAGAGCGAGGCTCCTCATCTACGGCAAACAACCCCCCATCGCTGGACCTGCCACCGCAAGCCCGCTGCCTGCCGTCGCTGCTGCCGCTGCTGCCACAGCTCCACTGAACTTGGCATTATTCTATTATTCTACCAGGAGGAGACTGGGAACCTTACACACACACACACACACATTCTCATGCACACACACACACAGAGACATTCTTACACACTCTTTTTAACACACACAAACACACACACACACACACACACACATTTTTAGATCTTTCCAGGAATTAAAAAAAAATAAAAAAGAGAGACCTGATAATATACAAAAACATACATATATACATATATACACACACACTCACACATATAGACGCACAGGCGCAGCCACAGTTCTCACACACAAACGGCGGCGTGTGCCCACACACACACACACACACACACTCTCTCGCACACACACATACACACAGAGGAGCAAACAGTATCTCTCCCTTCCTCTCTCTCTCTCTCTCTCTCTCTCTCTTGCTCACCCACTGTCGCTCCCTCACCCTCCCTTCTACTTACGTACTCTCTCTCTCTCTCTCTCTCATTCTCTCTCTCTCTCTCTCTCTCTCTCTCGCACACACACACACACACTACACACACACACACACATACACCACTACAGTATATCAGCAAGCGCCTGGCGGAGAGACAGAGAGA
The DNA here is from genome assembly GCF_023375975.1 of Astyanax mexicanus. Classification (NCBI taxonomy): domain Eukaryota; kingdom Metazoa; phylum Chordata; class Actinopteri; order Characiformes; family Acestrorhamphidae; genus Astyanax; species Astyanax mexicanus. The sequence goes on from NC_064417.1 coordinate 49,009,028, forward strand.
GGGGCGAGCCGAAATGAATGTGAAGATCCTGACGTTGGTGATTGTGCTGCTGGTTTCTCTGCTGTGTTCAGCCTGTGCTGGTAAGTGTCACGGGAGCGTGCGTGCCATCGCCTCGCTCATCCTTTTATTATCATTATGATAAGGATTATTATTATTCCCCCTCCATCTCTCTATCTCTCTCTCTCTCCTGCTCTTTCTCTCTCGCTCTCTCCTGCTCTTATTTTCTCCCTCTCACCTTCTCTCTCTGGCGGCTGGGAGCCTGGAGCTCGCTGGTGTAGAGGCAGCTGTAGTTGATCAGTAAGGCAGGGTTGGTGAAGCCTCGGGTGGTGGAGGCGAGGTGGAGATACAGAACCTGGGCTGTCCGCTGTACTGCACTGCAGAGGTTGGCATGCTGTCGTTGTGGCTTTTTGAGGCAAGTTTCCCCGAGCCTCGGAGCCTCGGGTGGATGGATGGATGGATCTGTAGGAAGAGGAAAGTGCACAGAATTAGACGGCTGCTTATTTCTCTCTCTTGCAGAGTCTTGCATTGCTAAGCTGGCTTTGGGCTTACTGAGTACTGAGCCTTGGTGCTGGTGGCTTTCACAATAGTAAAAAATAATAAAAAGCACAAATACTATTTATTATACGTGGCTTTAAATATGTTTGATTACATTTTACGTATTCAGTCTGACAGTCTAGGGAGAGTTCCAAGCAATAATAGTAAAAAAAAACAAACCAACGTATTCAATAGTCCTAAATGTAATACCACTCAATGGGAAGATATTTGCACTAATTTCAGTATTAGCACCTTTGGTTTTAGAGTTACAGGTGCGCATAGAAGCCTTGGTGCTGATGGCTTTCACAATAGTAAAAAATAATAAAAAGCACACATATGATTTATTATATGTGGCTTTACTTATGTTTGATTAGGGTTTACTAATTCAGTCTGACAGTCTGACCAGAGTTCCATTGTAAGCAGTAATAATAATAAAAAAACAAACAAATGTATTCAATAGTCCTAAATGTAATACCACTCAATGGGAAGATATTTGCACTTATTACAGTATTAGCACCTTTGGTTTTACAGTTACAGGTGAACATAGGAGCCTTGGTGATGATGGCTTTCACAATAATAAATAAGAATAAAACAAAAAATAATAGCAAATCGCGAAGCACACATATTATTTATTATACGTGGCTTTAATTATGTTTGATTACATTTTACTTATTCAGTCTGGCAGTCTAAGGAGAGTTCTAATGTTAGCAATAATAGTAAAAAAACAAACAAATGTATTCAATAGTCCTAAATGTAATACCACTCAATGGGAAGATATTTGCACTTATTACAGTATTAGCACCTTTGTTTTTTTTTAGTTACAGGTGCACATGGAAGCCTTGGTGCTGATGGCTTTCACAATAGTAAATAAGAATAAAAAAAATAATAATAGCAAATAACAAAGCACACATATTATTTATTATATGTGGCTTTAATTATGTTTGATTACATTTTACTTATTCAGTCTGACAGTCTGAACAGGGTTCCATTGTAAGCAATAATAATAATAATAATAAAAAAACAAACCAACGTATTCAATAGTCCTAAATGTAATACCACTCAATGGGAAGATATGTGCACTTACACTACAGTATTAGCACCTTTGGTTTTTTGAGTTACAGGTGCACTAACACTTGATATGTCCAATACTGCTTAATCAAAGCTTGGACAATAAATAGTTATGTTTTAATTGTAGAAATCAAATCTAATCTAATAATAAGCCCATTATAATGAGGTTAATATAAACATAATCATACATCTACAATTGTTGATCATTCATTAATCATTTAATTTCACTGGCATTGACCATAATGTCTATACAGGCTGAACTGGACAAGTGGCTTTAGTCAGATGGATTTAGTATGAGAGTAAATAAACAGCATATTGAATTATTAAATTAAAGAATTCTTTATTTTCATGGCTGTTAGTCAAAATACACATTTGACTTCATCAACAAAGCCTCTGTAAAGTGTCTGGTAAAGCTATACAAGCTTACAGGAAAATGAGCTTCAGTTAGCTAATAGCATACCTGCTATATTATTTCATTAATTTTATTTATTTCATTGATGTTCACTGCAGTGTCCTATTGATTTAACCAATGATAAGTCATCTGGGAAGTATCCACCTTTACAATAGTAACATTATAACATAATATTAAGTCACTCAATTAATTCATTTTATTCAATTTCATTGATTGTGTTCAGGTCAATGTACCATTGACTTGACCAATGGTGAATAACTCTGGGAAGTCTGTACCTTGTAAAGCTACACATGCTGGACTGTATATGGGGCTTCAGGTAGTTTAGCATAGCATATTCATCAATTTGAGTTATTTTATTGGTGATGGCTATATGGTAACATTGACTTGACCATTGGTTGGTCACTCTGTTAGATCTCTGGTCAAGCTGCACAATTAGCTTTAGTCAAGTGACAATGTAACAGCATGTATACACATTCCTTTGATTAGTTTTATTCATTGGTGGTGGCCAAAATTACTCGATCCATTGACTCAATCAATGGTGCGTTACTCTGGAATAAGCTGGACAAGCGGGTGATAGCATAACAACATACAGTATACACTGTATATTCCTTTAATGCATTTTATTAACTGGTTTTGGCCAAAATGCCATTATTAAATCATTGACTCTGCTAAGTATGCTAAGCTATATAACTAACCCAAGCTATAAAACTAACCCAAGCTATACAACCAAACCAAGCTATACAACCAAACCAAGCTATTCAACCAACTCAAGCTATAAAACCAACCCAAGCTATACAACCAACCCAAGCTATACAACCAACCCAAGCTATACAACCAATCCAAGCTATACAACCAACCCAAGCTATACAACCAACCCAAGCTATAAAAAAACAACCCAAGCTATACAACCAACCCAAGCTATAAAACTAACCCAAGCTATACAAAAACTAACCCAAGCTATACAACCAACCCAAGCTATACAACCAACCCAAGCTATACAACCAACCCAAGCTATACAACTAACCCAAGCTAAACAACCAAACCAAGCTATACAACTAACCCAAGCTATAAAACTAACCCAAGCTATACAACCAACCCAAGCTATACAACCAAACCAAGCTATACAACCAACCCAAGCTATACAACTAACCCAAGTTTTAAAACTAACCCAAGCTATACAACCAACTCAAGCTATAAAACTAACCCAAGCTATAAAACTAGCCCAAGCTATACAACCAATCCAAGCTATACAACCAACCCAAGCTATACAACCAACCCAAGCTATAAAAAAACAACCCAAGCTATACAACCAACCCAAGCTATAAAACTAACCCAAGCTAAGCTATACAAAAACTAACCCAAGCTATACAACCAACCCAAGCTATACAACCAACCCAAGCTATACAACCAACCCAAGCTATACAACCAACCCAAGCTATACAACTAACCCAAGCTAAACAACCAAACCAAGCTATACAACTAACCCAAGCTATAAAACTAACCCAAGCTATACAACCAACCCAAGCTATACAACCAAACCAAGCTATACAACCAACCCAAGCTATACAACTAACCCAAGTTTTAAAACTAACCCAAGCTATACAACCAACTCAAGCTATAAAACTAACCCAAGCTATAAAACTAACCCAAGCTATAAAACTAACCCAAGCTATACAACCAATCCAAGCTATACAACCAACCCAAGCTATAAAAAACAACCCAAGCTATACAACCAACCCAAGCTATACAACCAAACCAAGCTATAAAACTAACCCAAGCTATACAACCAACCCAAGCTATACAACTAACTCAAGCTATAAAACTAACCCAAGCTATACAACCAAACCAAGCTATACAACCAAACCAAGCTATACAACCAAACCAAGCTATAAAACTACAACCAAGGCATATCTTATGTACGAAGGTCTTCAGTCAGTCAGTCAGTCAGGTGACTGGTGTCCACCAGCCTGCAGATGTGAAGCTAGCAGGTAGTAGGCTAGTGTGAAAGAAAACAAACCGTAACCCTTGTGTAAACACCTGCATCTCTCCAAAGACTGACACCAATCAATTAACGACTGCTGGGAAGCATGTGTGCGGCGTTTGTGTGTGTGCTGTGTGTGTGTGCATGCGAGCGAGGGATGAGCGTGCGAGCGATGGGAAAGTGTGCAGCGAGGGTGTGTGGGTGCTGGTGCTAGTGGCTACTCGCCGTATCGAACTGCCATTTCCGTGCGCCTTCGTTACGGAGGCGCTGCTATTTCGGTCTCTCTCTCGGCATGAGTAAATGGGAAGCAATTAGCCTGCATTACAGACAGCCATGTTGATTATTTATTTATTTTCTTCCCCACTGCCCTTCTTCCGTGTGGCGATGGTGTGTGTGTGTGTGTGAGGCTGTTCTACACTCGTCTAGCTGCCTTCGTTCATCTCCCATCGTTCGGCTTCCATCTCTGGGCTTCCGTGCCTGAACTGGCCCCCTGTTCCCTGATTTAAGGTGGTGCTCGTATGATATGAGGTGTGTTTGTGGAAATGTAGCATTAGCTTCATATGTTGAGCACTGAGAAATGAGGGATTTAGCTGTTGTTCCGGTGGAGAAGGAGAAAACGAGAGGATGAGAGAGGGAGATAGAGAGAGATAGAGAGAGAGAGCTAGAGGGGGAGCTGCTGGGAGTCTGGGATGTGTGGTGGTGGTGCTGTCGCGGGAAGGTGTCGGTGTGTAGGCAGTGGGTGTGAAGCCTTTCATCTCCAGACATTTGAACACTTTCTCCAGTTCACCGGGAGTTTGCTGGAAATTGCGAGCTATTTCAGTCCAGAGATAAAGAGAGAGGGAGATGTTAGAGCATGTGTGTGTGTGTGTGCAGTGTGATGGGGTTTATATGGTTTTTATATGTGTGTGTGTGCGTGTGTGAGACAGGGTGGTCTGGGTGAGGTAGGCTAAGATGCTAGGCTAAAAGAGGGTGTGGACGTGGTGGAGGAGAACTTGCGGTGCAACAGGCGACAACAGCTCGATTGCTTCTGGCTGCAGAAGCTTTAGACAGTGGCTTTTTTAATAGTGAATCACCGACAATAACATTTTTAAACATTTAAACGAATGTGAAATACAGAATATGGAACATATTTTATACAGATTTACATTTATTTTGCCTTTTTTGCCATTAAACTACTATTTATATATGAAACAAAGCACATTAGCGTGTTTCTACTACGTAAATTTTATACTCTGGCTCATAATTGCTTCAGATCTGTATTAAACACCATGATGTTGCAATAACAATCAGTGCTAACAGATACAGCAGCCATCCTTTGCTGAGCTTTGATGCTAAGAACTGAGTTTTTCTGAGCTGTATTATTCGCTGAGTTGATAACAGACTGAAATCTGAGGTGGGAACTCTGTCTTCAAGTATTCAAACAGCTGTAAAGCTATAGGAAGCCCTCTTTTTCCTGCTTTTAGCTATGCTTTTAGCTCATTTTGATGTCTTTTTGGCTATGTTTTGTGTCTTGGAATCCAGTAAAGTGCCACCACTGCTCAAAGAAATCTTTAGAAATCTGTGGAAACACTGCAATATGGCCTAAAATAATTAAAAGAGTCACTGCTTGCTATAAATTCTATTTAGTTTCAGTTATTTTGCTGATTTTATTAAATTATTTTGCAATTTCTCAGTCAGCTAAACTCACCTTGTAACATGTTTTCCTCAACATGTCAACATCCAGCCAAGACCACCTTCACTCCGAAAGCCGAAAGCTTTTCACAGTCCCTTCTGAATGCAATCTGTCCACGAGTCTTGCCATTATCCTTAATCCTGGTATGTAAACATACAGGCCTGTTGTGTTATAGAAATGCTCAACCACTCGTATCAGTCATCCTCATGTCCAATATCAAAGTCTCGTCTTTCAGTCACGGAGGCACAGGGCGAATCCCTCTCTTTTGATGCGTTGTGGTGTACAGTCGAAAAAATACAGGTTGAAATATGCAGACAGACACACATATATAAAATACGCACACTTATAAGCCCCGTTTAGGAGGGATTGGTTTGATTATATGAACAATTTGCATGAGATGAGGAATCTCAGTATACGTACATGACTGAGATGGGAGTGGCTACTCGATTTATGCACTACTGATGCACAAAAACAAAAAAAAGGTCCCACTTTATAATAAGAGTTTCTAATAACAGTGAAGTTACAGAATAACAGTACATATAATGACAATATAACTACAGTAGTACAGGTTATGTAATTGTACATGTGTAAACAATGTCAATTTTGACGTTTGACGTTTTGAATTTTAACGTTTGACTGTTAAACATTTGACGTTTAAAAGTGTGTGTGAACTGTCATGTGTAATAGTATTTATACATTTATATTTCTCCAACAGCTCTTGTCTGTTATTTAATTAGGGGTTTGACTATAATCATTATTCAGATTTTATCATGGGAAGTTGTATAAAATATTCTAGTCTTACTGACTCACTGATGCACTTTACCAATAGATTACATGGTTTAATACATGGTTATTAACATGTAACTACATAGTTATTATTGACACTTTTTATATAGTGGGATTCATGATAATATTCAATATTTTAACTTGCTCATTTTAACAATGCAACAAAAACTAACACCATTTGAGCACCTCTGTACTTCAGAAAAGCCAAATAAAAATCCTTTTCCTCAGGATATGATGGAATATTTCGCCATGTATAGATTTATACAGGATTAACATACTGTAGCTTAAGGTTACTTTTTATTTAGAAAAAAAAAGAATTTTCTCTAATTTTATACATCAGCTCACAGATGCAACCTTGTGCTAATCCACATCACCCTAGGAGTGATGAGGGGAAAGAGCGCCATCTACTGTATCCACCCAATGAGAGCAAGACCAACTGTGCTCTCTCAGGCCTTTGGGAGCTGATGGCAAGCTGCATGACCGGGATTCGAACTAGCGATCTCCCTCTTTCACAGTGGCAGCACTCTATTGGGCTGGACCACCTAAAGCCTGAGTTTATTTTTTCACAGCTGATTTCATTGAAAGTAAAAAAGTGCTGGAATCTTTACTGACAAGTAAAAAATACAGAATTGCACAATCAGACAGGAATTAAATCACATAATTACCACTAATCCCGTCCAAATAAGGCTTAACACCCACACACAGACACATTAGCTCGTATCCTTGACCCTTATCCAAAAGCAATGTGTAAGACTGGTGGAGGAGAACATGATGCCAAGAAAATGCCTGAAAACTGTGATTAAAAACCAGGGTTATTCCACCAAATATTTAATTTCTGAGCTCTTAAAACTTTATGAATACGTTTTCTAAACTTGTTTTCTTTGCATTATTTGAGGTCTAAAAGCTCTGCATCTTTTTTTTTTTTTGTAATTTTAGCCATTTCTCATTTTCTGCAAATAAATGCTCTGAGCAGGTGAAGGCACCCAGAGCAGTTCCCCAGCATTATCTGAGATGAACCATCTGTGTGTGGAGGCCAATTTCACGCAGGCTGTCAGTAAAGCCGTTTTTTTGGTATTAAACATTGATGTATGGTTAAGGCGGGATCCTGCAGAGCCTCCGCCGCACAGCCATGTGTTCCAGGTCAGTAAGAACCAACGAGAAGCCAGCAAAACAAACACAGGCCTCATTAAGAAATCCACAGGCGCACAGCGTCTCTACAGAAGAAAAGAAGTGGAAGGCCGGGAGACTGCGCTCAACAACATCAGCGGACCCGGGCTGCTGGCAGCCGGCAGGAAGCTTTCAATCATAAATCCTGCTTCTTTTCACAAACTCGGCCCAGATAAAGAAGGTGCTTGTGCCTACGGTTGTGATTACAGGGGCCGCAGAAAGAGCACAAAACAGCCAAACTTTTCCAGATGTCCGGCTATAATGTGATAATGGAGAGCAAACAGCATGAAGGAGAGTCTGACCACAGAACAGTTATTACAGGATTACTGAGAATCCTACAACAACCCAATGACTCTTTGAGGTTTTGTTTAAAACAGAGCTTCACTTTCACCTCTGAACACCTCTTCTCATTCAATGTGATTTCTTTCTTGATTTTTTTTTTTTTTTACAGTTTCTTTGATTTTACCATATTGAAAACCTCTGGAATATAATCAAGAGGAAGATGGATGATCACAAACCACCAAACCACCAAACTGAACTGCTTGCTGAATTTTTGCACCAGGAGTAAAGCAGCATAAAGTTATCCAAAAGCAGTGTGTAAGACTGGTGGAGGAGAACATGATGCCAAGACACATAAAAACTGTTTGATTAATTAAAAACCAGGGTAATTTCCCCAAATATTAATTTCTGAACTTTTACAACTTTATGAGTAAGTTTATGAAAGCTCTGCATCTTTTTTTGTTATTTCAGCCATTTCTCATTTTCTGCAAATAAATGCTCTAAATGACAATATTTTTATTTGGAATTTGGAGAAATGTTGTCTGTAGTTTATAGAATAAAACAACAATGTTCATTTTACTCAAACATAAACCTATAAATAGCAAAATCAGAGAAACTGGTTCAGAAATTGAAGTGGTCTCTTAATTTTTTTCCAGAGCTGTATATTTAATATTACGTAATAACGTTTACTATGTAATTCCATATAGTTTTCAGGTATTTTATATTAATCTACAATGTAGACAATCAAAAAAAAAAAAAAAAAAAAAAAAAAAAAGTGAGGTGTGTCCAAACTTTTGATTGGTACTGTACTTGAAATTGGTAACTCTTGGAAAGGCTCAGGAAAGGTGAACAAGTGTGGCAGTGGCACTATTCCTATTTAAATATGGCTGCATTTGGATTGGTGGATGGTGCTTCTCTACTGTTTAAAGTTGCCTATATGCGCTGACTATATGTCAAAAGTCTTGGGACAGTGGTGTGTATGAATTGATCACGTGTTATTACCTCAGGGTATAGCTTGGGGATGTGCCCACATCCACATCTGTATTGATGTAAGTTGTGAGGTGCTCTCTTGTGAATGAAAAGGATAACTGACCAACGTGCTCATGGCAGGGCAAGTTACAGTATAGTAAAGTGTGAGTCAAAGGTTTCTACAGTCAGTGCAGACTAAAAACTATGATAAAAAAATTCTTATGTTATTTTATGTTTAAACCTTAATTTTGTTTTTAGACTGATCCTTCTGATCCTAAATGGAAAGGATAATTTTTAAATGTTAAAATAAACTATTGTCCTCATATGATGATTTTTTTTTAATGAAATTATTTTAAACGTCCAGATTTCAGGAGATTAAAAGCAGAAGATAGATGCTGAATTTTAAATAAAATATATGTGAGAAAAACAGAGTAATATGTATAAAATGTCAAAAAGCACATGGCATAATTTTAAAAGGACTGCATATTCTAAAATTTGCTTTTTTTGATGTTGTGAGTGTTTTGTCAATTACTTTAAGCAGTTCTTGGCACTTGTTGCACCACAGCTCTGGAAAAAATTAAAAGATCACTTCAGTTTCTGAATCAGTTTCTCTGATTTTGCTATTTATAGGTTTATGTTTGAGTAAAATGGACATTGTTGTTTTATTCTATAAACTACAGACAACATTTCTCCCAAATTCCAAATAAGAATTCTGTCATTTAGAGCATTTATTTACAGAAAATGAGAAATGGCAGAAATAACAAAAAAGATGCAGAGCTTTCAGACCTCAAATAATGCAAAGAAAACAAGTTCATATTCATAAAGTTTTAAGAGGAATAATCCTGGTTTTAATCACAGTTTTCATGCATCTTGGCATCATGTTCTCCTCCACCAGTCTTACACACTGCTTTTGGATAACTTTATGCTGCTTTACTTCTGGTGCAAAAATTCAAGCAGTTCAGTTTGGTGGTTTGATGGCTTGTGATCATCCATCTTCCTCTTGATTATATTCCAGAGGTTTTCAATTTGGTCAAATCAAAGAAACTCATCATTTTTAAGTGGTCTTTGAAATACAACATATCAGTAACCCTCTGGTAGGCCGCCCTTGCTAAAATAAGGCGGACTGCTGCGCTACATCATAACTCAGTTTATAAGGACACGAGGTTCAACTTTGAGGAACGCTCCCCGGCGGCCTCGCTGCTACAGCTACAGACCTGCGTAATGCAATTCAGAGTCCTTTGAATAAATCAGTTCACCTTGACCCTCAGCGCTCAAAGGGAATGCGTCCACTGGGGTATTGCGGAGAAGCAGAGCGAAATATTAAAGCGAGCCGCGGAGACTGCGACAGCAAAGGAGGTGTTGGAGGCTTTTCTGGTGTGGAGATGTACACAGCCTTTAAAATATTAAATATTAAAACTACCTTTAAAACTTTCCCAGCTGGTGGTCTTGCTCACTCACACGGTTTAGCAGGTGGAATAGGGGAATAGTCTGAGGGGAATATAAAAGGTTTAGTGGCGCAGTTAAAAAAAAAAAAAAGCTTCTCCTCACTCCTGCAGCTGGCAGTGGCAGCCTGCCTCACGCACTGGCAGCTCCTGGGCTTAAAGCTGGCGAGCAGATCGCCAGCCTCGTTCAGCAAAGTCCTGAGAGCTATAGAACACACATCACATCACAAACCTCCTAATCTGCCTCCCTCACTTCACTCTCTCCTCCACTGACGGCTTAATTAAAGCCAGATATTCCAAAGGCCTCCATCCACTGTGTCCTACTATTAACCTGATTTATGGATCCCGATTGGAACATTAGGCTTAGCTTTTATAGTGGCTGCCAATCAAATACAACCCAGGCAAATGGCAAGGCATATCAATAAACTGCAATAAAAGGCACACCAGTTAAAATGTTAAAATGGCATAGTGGGTTACGATACTGCTCTATATATATATATATATATATATATATATATATATATATGTGGTAGACTGGGGTTCAAATTCATCATACTATACCAAAGAGAATCCCTATATGGGTTTTTGCTCTAGGCCATAAATAAATGTGTAAATTTACTTTACTATTCACTCTAAGGATGCCCTAATCCGATCCATCAATGCACATTTTTGTCCAGCATTATTGTCCAGGACTGAGGAGAGTTCTCAGAAAGTAAAAAAAAAAAAAAAAAGAGTTAAATTAGAGTCTGCAGTGTGGAACTATAATATCTCAAACTACATACAAAACTATCACTTAAATGCTCTAATTTATCAGTGGGAGAATTGAGCAGCTTTCTTTGTTTTAAACAAAACAGCACAACAGCAGGCTAATGCTAATACATGCTAACACATACTATGCTATAGAAACCCAAATCATAGCGCATTTCATGCACTGATTATGGACTTGATAATAAAACACAGTGGATCAACACCAGCAGATGACATGTCTCTCCAAACCATCACTGATCATCAGTAAATTTATATTTCGGAAATGTAAAATTTACTGATGATCAGTGATGGTTTAGAGAGACATGTCATCTGCTGGTGTTGATCCACTGTGTTTTATTATCAAGTCTAAAGTCAGTGCAGTTTTGTTTTCCCACAAAATCTTACAGCACTTCATGCTTCCCTCTGCTACTGACAACTTTTATGGAGATGTTGATTTCATTTTCCAGCAGGACTTGGCACACTGCCCACACTGCCAAAAGTACCAATTGGTCTTATATAAGATTCTAATTTTCTGTAAGCACTTAAAATAGATCACTCTGTGTTTAAGACATCTATATAATATATGAGTTTCACATTTTGAACTAAATTACTGAAATAAAGTAACTTTTTAATGATATTCTAATTGTTTGAGATGCACCTGCACTACTTACAGTATCTTGTCAAGCATTACTGTGAACAGTAACTTCTAAAAAAGGCTGCTTCATTGATTGGGTTTAAGCTCTCTGCACGGGTTCTTCACGGTTCCTGCTCAAAATCCTGGAGACGCTTCGCTGTATTAGCGTGCCGTTAGCATTGAGAGGTTTTTAACGTGAACAGCTGAAAGTGGATCACACAGGAGGAGTGGGTGTGGCTGAGAGTTAGAGAGCACTTTACTAAGACGCCCACTGAGAACAGTGTAATTCTGAGCCTCGGGCTGCAGGGTGGGTGTGTGTTGCCTTCACCTTTTTATTTCACTGGATTATTATTATTTCACACCAGCCATGAATCTGAACTGAGTCGGATCTTCACTCGAGACTGGTGACCTCTTCTGACAGCATACAAGGATATGCCAAAAGTCATGGGATGGGAAGTAGTATCCTATACATCCAATGGCTTTTTTTTTCTATATCCAATGAAAGCTATAGGAGCCTGCACTTACAAGATGACCTGCAGGATGTTTAATGGTTGTTGGGAGATAAATTTGAGCCCAATGCTGCTGGTAATGATCATTCCCACCCACTGTCCAGATTTCACTGTCTTAAATTTCTGTCTGACTTAAACAGATGAAGGTGTTCTGAAGCTATTCCCTTATTGAGGTAACACGTTAAGATCGTTTTACAACTTTTTTTCACTCCGGCCACTCTGGTCACTACAGGGACACACCCCCATCTCTGCAGACACACTCTCAGAGATGCCCTGTTACATTTATTTTCGCACTAGTAGTTTTTGCACAAGCTTGCACTGCAAATTTTAATTATTATATAATTGTGTATTTGCACTTTTTATATGGCTATTTATATATTTTATATATTATATATAATATTATAATATATTTATATATCTATCTATCTGTTATTCCATGATTTTTGCCATTTCCATTTTTATCTTACATTGTTTCTGTAAATACATATATAAATCTTTGGTACTTTGGTTTGGTTCTCCCAGCTGTATCCTCTGTTCCTACAAACAAATCCAATCCTATTAGTATGTGTGTGTAGTATGTGTGTGTGCAATTTGTTTGTTAAAATGCCACAAAAAATGGAATGGAATCCATAAACATATATCCCGTTCAGGCGCAGTGTTTACCGAACAGATAGCGGAGCTCTGCATTTCTCATTTTCCTTCACTTACACACATATGGGTTTATATTCCCACACAGATAAACAGATTTGGTGAATGGACTGTTTAGAGCGATCCTGCCCGTGACTCCGCTGACCCCAAATGCACCGTGAGAATCGGGGCAAATATTCGGGCACTGGAAATACACCAGCACATCCAGTTCCCCTCAGCTATGCAGGACAACTGGGCATTCACACGTAAAACTGCACAGCAAGTTGGGTAATTGGATTAGTTGTGGTTTAGTGGTGATTCGTTCATTACGTGACAGAATCTGTTCACTAGCCGGGAGAGTTTTATTCCCAAATAAGAAGAACCTTCAGGGACCAGAATATGTGCTTTCAGCAGAAACTGCTCCAGCCTGCGGCAGTGTTGACACTTCTCTCAGCGGTCACCCTGTAGCAGGGCACTGGCCCAAAGCAGGGGGGGGACTGCAGCTGACCCCTGGCACATACACACACACACACACACACATGGAGCCCAGAGTACTTCAGCACTGTTTTAGCAGCTCCCTGCAAGCAAGCAACCAACTACTGCAGGATCTACCAGATTCCCTCACAGATTACAGCTGTTTTCACACTGAACATGGAAAATGTGCAGTTGTGCTTTCAAACACATCATGCATTCAATAGGATATATATATATATATATATATATATATATATATATATATATATATATATATATATATATATATATATATATATATATATATATGCAAATACGCAGACTTTTGCTGCAGGACTGAGTTTGCTGCAGCAGTTGCACAGAGCCATATAAAGTTATATATCAACTTTTGGAACTTTTGCAATTTCCCAGAAAGTGGACGCATTTCTGCTGAAACCACATACAGTAATTTGATCCCCAATGTTTCTTTGGTACCACTTGTTTCTTGTTTGGGGAAAAAAACTCTCCCAACCAGTGGACACCCAAACAACAAAAATCACTGAATACCACATGCTGTCTCAGTTGCTTCATCCCGATTCGGCTCACATTGGGCCACTGCCTGGCTGCAGAGTATAATATGGGAATCGGGCCAAGACAAATGTGTCAATACTTCAGATACTGAGTATAATATTGGAATCGGGTTGAGCTGCATGTGTCAATACTCCGCTTGCTGAGTATAATATGGGAATCTGAACAAGCTGCATGTGTTAATTCTTCAGTTTCAGAGTAAAATATGGGAATCTGTCTAAGCTGCATGTGTTGATACTCCGGTTGCTGAGTATAACAGGGAAATCAGCCCAAGCCACGTGTCAATACTTCAATTTCCAAGTATATTATAGGAATCAGGCTAATTTGAATGTGTCAATACTCCGGTTGCTGAGTATAATATGGGAATCTGGCTGACCTGCATGTGTCAGTTTTCCAGCTGCAGAGTATAATATGGGAATCATGCTAAATCAAAAGTGTCAATAATCCAATTACTGATCATAATACAGAAATCGGTCTAAGCCACATGTGTCAATACTTCAGGTTTAGAGTACAATATGTGAATCAGGCCAAGCTGCATGTGTCATTACATCAGTTGCCAAGTATAATATGGGAATCAGACCAAGCCACATGTGTCAATACTTCAGTTTCCGAGTAAAATATGTGAATCTGGTTGACCAGCATGTGTCAGTAGTCTGGTTACTCATCAGCCCACACCACATGTGTTAATACTTCAGTTTCTGAGTATAATATGGGAATTATGCAGAGTGAGCTTCATGTGTCAATACTCTGGTTGGCAAGTATCATATGAAAAACCATAACTTTTACCAAAACTAACTACCAAAAGCTGTCTGCAATTAACCCAGTACACACACACAGATGCTTCCTTGAGAGCACCTCCCTCTTTTTTACCCAACCAGCAAGTTCCAAGAATACGCCAAGTGGTGCTGACAGCAGCTAAAGGCTGGAGCTGGGGGGCGTTCACCCCTCTTCCACTATTCTTTATAAGCAAGCAGAGTTTGAGCCTGCGACTGCTGACTGGGATATCCAGGTCTCAAACCCAGACCCCCGGCCACCTCCCCCCCTAAGCCAAATCCTCTTTAGGAAGGCATTCTGCTCGGCGCTGGAAGCCAATTCAGGAGAAATCTCGCTTAAGATGCTTTGCGTGATCGGCTACGTGATTCCGTCTGCATTCGGAGGTCCCAACCTGCAGTAACCTCTACCCACTGATTCACCCCCGTCACTCCAGAGCACCAGGGCCAGGACCGTTCACTGAGTCTCTCGCTCTCTCTCTCTTTTCCTCTCTCTCTCTTTTTCTCTCTTTTGCTCTCAAAGCTTCATTAGCATTCCTGGCAGTGGCCGGCTCAGCTGCTTTGAACCTGTGAGTGCTCTGATCACTCGGAACTGGGCCACTTCTCACCTCATCATTAAAGCCGGGCGCTGATTTGGGTCAGGTGTAGTTTATTTATTTTTTATTTGCAAAGCAGCTCGATATCTGACGGTGCGCGTGTACTAGCACTTTTCTTTAACACATGTTGCCGTGCCGAATCTCTTGGCTTGCCGCGTGTGGGCGTGTCTGAATTCAAATACAGCAACAGATGTAGTCAATCATAAATTTAAGGTTTTTACATTTTTAGTAAACCTCACTGTGATCTATAGTTGTATAGATCACAGTGAGGATTGTTGGAGTCAGCTTCCCCAGCACCATGGACATCTACACCTCCAGATGCAGGAAGAGGGCCACCTGCATCAGGAAGGATCCCACCCACCCAGCACATGCACTTTTTGTCCCGCTTCCCTCAGGACGGAGGCTGCGGAGCATCAAGTGCAAAACAACCAGACTGAGAAACAGCTTCATTCCGGAAGCTGTTAGACTCTTAAACTCCACTTAACAACACACTGCACTGACACACAAGGACAATTACTGCACAAACAAGGTCACTTTACCCGCACTGAGACACTTTAATTTCTACTGCTCTAATTCATTTCATGCTGCTATAGCACATTTGCACTCTGGACTTGTTGTTGCAACCTGTCTACTCTTTCTATTTATTTCATTGGGGTATTTATCTTTAACTATTTTGTATATTCTATTTTTATTGTATTCCTTATTGTACTTTTATCTATATATCTATTTAATAACAGCTCCTGGGTGTAAACTGGATCGTGAGATCACAATTTCGTTCCACCTCATGTACCACATAAGATGCGAATGACAATAAAATCTCCTTGAATCCTTGAATAAATCCGTATTCCGTTCTGTGTGTGTTTGAGGCTCGTATGTGTGTGGTGTGGCAGCCTGCTGTTCCCTGATTGGCTGGACGCTGCACGACTGGATTTATTTGAATAAAGTTGAGACCTGGTCTTTCTTCAACTTTCTTGCCGGAGGGCGGGGCTGCGTTCAACGCAACCCAGCATGCACCGTGGCACGCAGCGGCTCTCTCCATTGAAATGAATGTGATGCGCCTGGGCTTAAGTGCCAGTGGACGAGCACCGTGAGAGTGTCTGACAAGATCAGATCATATAGAATCAGATCAGAGAGAGCTAAGTAATGACAAAATACAGCAATCAAGCATAACATTATGACCACCTCCTTTTTTTTCGCACACACATTATCCATGTTTTGAGCTCAAGTGACCATATAGACACACTTTGTAGTTCTATAATAATTACATACTGTAGTCCTGTATCGGTTTCTCTGTATACTTTATTATTATTATCATCTTTTCAACCAGTTCTTAAATACTCAGACCCTACAGAAGAAAATAAAACACCAGAGAGCAGCTTTTATTGGGGTGGTGGGTCAATATTCTCAGCACTGTAGAGACACTGGCATGGTGATGGTGTGTTAGTGTGTGTTGTGCTGACTGCTGGCTGAGCTACATGTTTTAATACTCCGGTTGCTGAGTATAGTATGGAAATCGGACCAGAGAATAACCACAGAACGTCTGTCTCTGACTTTACTTTATTTATCTACAAGGTGTTTCAGCTGTAGGTAGGAGTGTGTTATAGAGTGGAGGACAGCGATTAAGTGATTGAACACAGCGTTTAAAAACTCCAGCAGCACTGCTGCAGTATCTGATCCACTCACTGTACCACCAGCACCACAACACACTCTACGAACACCCCATACACCCCCACCATCAGGCTAATCAGTGCTAATAATAATAATGATAATAATAGCTGCTAAGTTTTGAAGAACAGGGTGAGAAAGGAGGATGATAATGAAGTACAGAACTACAGTCTGTAATTATTACAGAACTACAGAGTGTGCTATATGATAAGGGAGTATTGTTGTTTGATGCTTGATCAGTGTTTTGTTTAGCTTTTAAAGTGGGGTACAGTTCTTTTATGTTCAGTAATGGGGCTCAGAGCTCAAAGTAGAGCAGCTTTTGTGGCGCGAGGGTGAGCGATGGGGAAGACAGTGTACCGGGACAGAGGGGGCAAGTTTTCATGCACTCCCTCTTCCTCTCCAGAGCCACTGGCGAACAAAGCTGGCCTTCATTACCCCCCCCATGCCCTGTACTATCACGGCAGCACAATGCTGCATATCAAACAGCTCCAGAGCCCCCTAAAGGCTTCAAAAACAATCCCCACCAACAGCCCGCGGGTTCGACCCTCCGCACGCCAGAGCGAGGGGTTAACCGGCTGGCCTGACGGCCGCTAATCAAGGATTCAGGAGACGCGAGTGGCCGGAGAAATTCGGAAACCTGGAAAGTTGGAAACCTGATCAGATCCGACTGACAGTATCATTCTCTTTAGTCCTGACTGAGCGCCTTTCAGAGCGGCTGCCATGGTAACGTGGGCAGAAAGTCGGCGAGAGATTGGTACCAGCTTCTGCCAAGGCCCTGTGCTAGCGGTGCTGCTAGCGGTGCTGCTGGTAGGCATGCGATAAGCAGTGCTGCAGCTCTGGGGGTTTATCAAAATGCAGAATGCTTATGAAGGGAGGCTGCTGATGCCTTCACATGCCAAACAGGGAACACCAGTGGCATCCTCACCTTCATTTGCATATCAAGCATAAAGTAAGGGAAGTGTCATATCATTCTCGTATTTGAATATAGTTACAGTTATTTACTGTAAAGCTATAAGAATATAAGAATATTTGTTCTACTAATAGTTGATCTACTGTATAGGTGAGCTGTCAACTGTGCACTGTGCAGCTTGATATAGGGTTTGTCAAGTGTGTCTTTGCTATCATAACGACGGGAAAAGTACACCTTGCACAGCTTGAAAAACGCAAATAATATGTAATGTAATAATTATCTTATTTAATTATGGGTGTGAAATAAATCAATCAGTGTGTCACTTGCTTATCATTCCCTTTAAGAGCCAGGTGATCTCTGACTTTGGCGGATTGCTATTTTAACAGTGCAGCTACCTGGACTTGACCAACACTCATCAGCAGAGGAAACTGACCTGCTCGTTCACGCTGTGAAGGTGCGCAGGAACAGCAATGTCATTTAGGGGAGCAGCAATGTTTTCTGTTGCCAAGATAGCAATACACCATAAATCTACCTGAACACACCTCACTTCCAGATCACTCTAGACAGATATTTAGCATATATTAAGCACTGTAGCTATTTAAACAATCTAGGCAGAAGACGTGAAAATAGACTGTTGGTGGGGTGTTAGATAGCGATGAGCACAGGGTGTAAGATTTATGTGAGGGTTTGTGTGAGAAGAAGAGGGAGAAGGAGAGAGTGAAGAAGAAGAAGAAGAAGAAGAAGAAGAAGAAGGTTTAAAACAGAGAGAGTTAGTTATGAGATTTAATCCATATAAATAGATTATACTAATACTAATACATGCTAATACTGTATATCACTAAGCTCTGTAAAAAAAAAAGTGATTTATGGGAAGTTCTTTTGCATAAAAAAAGGAACACATTAATTATTCCAGATTAATTACATGTGTTAGGTTGATACTGTAGATGCATTAATATTGTGTTGTAGTATTTTTTTTGTTGAATCACATTATTGTTTGTTACATCATTAGTATTAATATTTATTAATTAGCCTTGGTATTATGACTTTTGAGTCTTGGAAAGTTACTGCTGTTTCCAATAGAGACAAAAAATAAAAGATTTTATTTTAATTATTATTATTTTTACTGAAAATTTGAAGCTGTTATACTAAATAAAACTTTACCGCTGATTTAGTTTCTGTAGTGTATTCCTGACTCTAATTCCTGAGTAATGAGGCACGCTGTAAGAGGGGCTTATAGAGAGCTGTGTCTAATCTGCGGCTTTTTCTTAACGAGCGTCTTAATTCCCATGCATCATTAAGGAGACAATGTCCATGATCCGCTATGACTAAGAGGAGGGTGTTTTGGCAGCCTTCATAATACTGAGCTTGGAATAGATACTGTATGCGAGTAGAAGAGAAAAACGAGAGAGGCAGCCAGAGCATGAGTGCTCTCTCTCTCTCTCTCTCTCTCTCTCTCTCTCTCTCTCAGTTTAATGAATGAAGGTCTTCCGAGACGCTGGGTATCACGGCTCTGACGTCACGCACTGCCAGCTATGGTTACACACCCATGGGGATCCACACCCCTGTGCTCTCTCTCTCTCGTATACAGGAATACACGCTCTCAGCAGCACAAACAGTTGGAAATGAGGTTGGGTATCTATACTTTACTGAAGTAATTATTTATTTTCAAATTACTTTTTACTTCTACTTCTTACATTTTGACACAATAAAACCCCTATCCAGATAAATCTCTCCATCCAGATAGAGTGAATCTGATTGTAATTGGATGTAGAGAAGTGTAAACATATACCATTCCGACTCCCTATTGGTTTATACTGTGATCCATCATGCCTGCACACGTCACGCCCCCCTCCCTCAAGACTCAAGAGAACTCCAGACAAACTCCAGTCTAACTAAGCCTATTTAATATATTTACACTGTAGCTATTAAAATACATTCATTTATAATGGGGCATATATGCAGCTGAAACACTAGGGAACAGCCCAGTGCATCCCAAATGATATTATTAACATTAACATTTTAATAATAGGACATTATAGTCATTATGGCTTTTAGAAAAATGTGTTTAGGGAAGAGAGTAGTGCACTATAGGAATACTAGGTTATTATTAGTGATGTAGCAGCATGTGTATTCTGTATCAAATCGTCATATTATAAAGTTTGAGGTTTGGGGTTTCAAAGCATGCAGATGCAAATGCCACCCATTAATTGTGCATAAGTACACTATGGCTGGTTTATTTGTATTACTATTGTATCTGTAGTCTTGTTTGTTCCCCCTGTCTCTCGTCTCTCTCGCTCTTGATGCTGTGTGTAGAGAGAGTGACTGCATTATGCTTGTTTTTATCTCTCACTACTGCTTTAACCCTTTGGATTTGATCCACCAGTGCTATGAAAAAAACACATACACAGTAAAGCCAGGAAAAGAGAATAAATAAATAAATAAATAAACACACCGCTCCACACGCGGGATCGAACCCATGCTAGTGAACTGGCCGGGACAGGGCTGGGAAAAACGCCCTTATAAGGAGATAGGGAGCCTGAAAATGGGCAAAAAAACAAGAAACAAGAAAGGGAGCGAGAGACAGGGGAGGAATGTAAACAAAAGCTCACCAGAGAGGCATTTTATTTTTATTTTTTTTCATTATCGTTCATTATATTTCAAACAACCTCACAGGCCAGATTTTTCATGCCACCTATTGCCGACCCCTGATCTAAAGTGTACTATCTACTATTTTTTATTATGGTGACTAAATTGGCCAGTATAATAGCGGACGTGTTTAAGCAGTAATAAGACGTGTTTGAGCAGTGAGATTATGTATCCAGAAAAGGAAAGAAAAATGATGAAAAAGGCAAGAAAAAGGACGGATAATGCAGGTAGAATTCATTGCACAGAGGCTGACAATAAATCAATAGCCCTGTAGCGACTTTCATAAGGAAACTAAGCGAGTCAATTTTAATGTTCAAACAGAGACAATCCAATTATACAGCATATTGATTCTCTATTACCTGCAGATGATTGAGGCCGGGCAGCGGCGGGCGGGCGGGCGGGTGGGGGTGAGTATCAGAGGTCGAGCTCGAGGAGTGAAAAGGCATGTAATACATCTCCCTATACGGAAACGCCGCGGCGTCCTCACCTGGTTCTGCTTTGCACATAAGTAGATCTAATCTCTCATTTCCTGGAGTAGTGGCAAACAGATTAAACCCATCTGGCCCTTCCGCCGTCCAAAAAAACGGACCGCGTCTCTCTAATGTGTTCCTAATAACGATCGTGTGTCCGTCTTTCTGGGTGATTCGTGACTGTTTCTGTGGTTCAGGGTGTTTATACAGGTTTATATATAGTGGACATATTGTGAATTTAGGCCGGTCTTATGAATTCAATAGATCACACCACAAACTCAGCAGTCTCCTCATAACTCTTCCGTGGCCTGAGCCGTCACCTCTCCTCCAGACGAGCCGGGGAAGGAGCGCGAGCCGTCCACGCGAGAGACAGTGTGGGGATTTAGAGAGACAGGCTATCAGCTTCGCTACGCCCAACAGGAGTGAGGTAGCCAAGTGAAAAAGCCAACATAATGGATAGCACCCAAGGAGAGCAGCGAAGCAGAGAGCAGAGAATGAAATAGCAGCACTTCTGGCTATTCATCATGACTCTGGAGGACGGACACAGCGAGCTCAGTCATGGCTGAACAGCCATCTTCTGCGCTGGTGCTACAAAAAAAGGCGTTTATGGAAGTTGAATTGACATATTCCCGAAAATGCACTGTTTCTTAAAGACTGGGACTTCTGTTGTGTTCTGTTTAGATTGCAAGTCAGATTTCATAACTAGGAATGATGCAGCGTTAATTGATTGATTGCTTAAGTTTTGGACAAGGTAAAACTCAAAGCTGCAATTAAGTATTTGGTTTGAGATTAAGGCTGTGTTCCAATTGTCTACTACACACACCAATAACACACTAGTGCAAAGTCAGATTTCATTTTCCAGCAGGACTTGGCACACTGCCCACACTGTCAAAAGCACCAAAAGGTCTTATTTAATATTCTAATTTTCTGAGACAATTTTCAGATTTTTGGGTTTTCCTTGGCTGTAAGCCATAATCATCAACAATAAAAGAAATAAACATTTATAATAGATCACTCTGTGTTTAATACATCTATATAATATATGAGTTTCACATTTTGAACTGAATTACTGAAATAAAGTAATTTTTCATTGATATTCAAATTTTTTGAGATGCACTAGTACATATAGGTATAGACTATATACTAATCTTATTAGAATGGGTTTATCAGGTTACTACACAAAATATCAAAATGCTAACTCTTATAGTACTATTAGTACTAACAGTGACTATAATGCTTTTGCTATGCCAATTTATTTATCACTGCAAGTTTTCTGGATGCCACCAACTGCAATTTTCTTTCCAAATCTATTCAAAACTATTAAGACATTTTATTTACACTACTACATACTTCATACTTCATACTCAAAAACTAGTTAGTATCAGTTGTTAATTAGTGTGCAATTTGGACGAACAAACAGAGTCTTCAGGTAAGAATGGTAGTATAATGAGAAAGCATGGCATGGGAAGTGGCAGCATGTTGCCTTATGGTTTCTTGGTTGTTTAATGCAATGCAAGGGACTTGGTGTTAATTTTATCATTTTATAAACCTTAAAAAAAATCTCCTTACTTTTATTCTGCAGTGAATTTGATGAAGGATTGGTCTGATAAATATTATATTTAGTTATATTTGCACGCTCATCTCATCTACTGTATCACTGTTATCACCTTTATCTTTTCTCTTCATACATTTGTGGCCTCATACAAACGGAATAATCCAATCATGCAACCCTACACATGGCAACAGGAGCGGATAGCTTCCACACTTGCAGTAGACTGACCGCACCAGGAACTACTTGAAACAAACCCTGATTTCAAGAGGATTAGGGATCGGTAGCTTATTGTGGTTCGCTCCAAAACTCTCTACACCTTGTCTGAAACCTTCTCCTGAAATCTCCTTACTTTTATTCTGCAGTGAATTTGATGAAGGATTGGTCTGTTAAATATTATATTCATAATATTTAAATCTGCACGCTCATCTCATCTACTGTATTACTGTCACAGTTTAGCCCATGTCTGTCTCCCTCATTTGGTCTCTTGTGCTCCTGCCCCCCTGTTTTCCTGTCTTGTGTTTCCAGCCATGTGCTTTTTTGAGCACATGGCATTGTTTTGTTATTGTTCTGTCTCCGCCCTAGCCCCGCCCTAGCCCTGCCCAAGCCATTAGTGTTGTCACCTTGTGTCTCATTTGTAACTCCGCCCCCTCATTACTTCCACAGGTGTCCCTAGTGTGTGCCTGTGTATAAATACCTCATGTGGTCCATTGTTCTCTGTCGCGCTTTTTGTTTGACCTTGTCCCGTGTGTTTGTTATTTTGGTCTACAGTTCTGGTTTGTTATCTTTATAGTGTTTTGTTCCTTGCTTCTCAAGACCTAGTTTATCTTTTGTTTTATAGTCTTTAAGTGTTTAATTTAAGTGTTTTCTTTGTCTCAGTTTTTGGTTTGCTTTTTTTGTCATGTCTAAAAATAAATATGACTTGCATTTGCATCCGGCCTCCTCCTCCATGTTACAATTACATTAGAGCCACTGGTATCAACTTTGTCTTTGTTGCTTTATACATTCGTGACCTCATACAAACGGATGTCGCGTTCCCCAGAGCTCTCTAAAGGCCTGTGTGGTTTGAGACGGAGCCAAGAGTTGTAAAATAGTCAATGGCTGTGATTCTGCTGCTTTAAATAGACATCCCCCTGACGCTTAGCAAATCTGTCTGACCTGAAGTTTTCCTCCAGGCGTTAAGAGTTAATTCATAACCGCGGATCTTATAGCGCCCGAGATTTTATTTTTAGCAGCTTTCATTACACGTTTTCCTCCAGCCCAGACTGAGATGTGCTCCCTACACAAAGCTGAGCGATGGCAGGCAGCTTGTGATGGCAGGAAACGTCTAAATTGTCTCATTATGGAGAGGGGTTATGACAGGCTGAGCAGGGGGAGAGGAGCGCGGTGATGTACTCGGGTTGGGCTCCAGCTGTCCAGGTGTAATTACGGCCTCTCCCGGCTGCTCGGCTCCATCAATCCGGGAGTGTTTGCCCCCTCAGAGACGCTTGGGCGCTATTCCTCCTGTCATGTTGCGAGGGATGTGCGGGCCTGAATGATGGGCTTCTCTGACAGGTAGAGCAGGGCTAAGACTCTGTTTTTCAGTCTGTTTTTTCTCTGATGTTCCTGAAACACCTTCAGAAGTCTGGCGAGAAAGAAGAAACTGGGAAAATGGTCTATACCCTGGCGAATAAGAGATGACTAAGTTTTCATACTTCCAGAATATGTCCAGAATACATGAGTCTGCACCATTGCATGAAGCAGTCAGGTTCCAAAATAACCCAATCATGCAACCCTACACATGGCAACAGGAGCGGATAGCTTCCAAACCTGCAGTAGACTGCCTGCACCAGGGACTACTTGAAACAAACCCAGCTGAATCAGCTGAATGCAGGCAGAATTAACTGAACTATTTCTGGTACAATTACAAGAGGATAATGGCAGGATTATGGAGCATATTGGGGAAAATTTGTTTTGCAGTTATATTTTCCCAAGTTTTTAAAGGCAAATATGCAATAGAGCCTTTCTACGCTTCTAACAAATTAAAATCGGAAATGTTTTTTCCACAGATTCGATACATTTGGTTGTGTGTAAAAGCTGTTTTGGAGCGAAACCAGAGTAGACTACCAATGCCCGATCGACCTAAAATCCTAAAATCAAGGTTTATCACTTAAAACCCTTTAATGTCCCAAAAATCAACAGTACGCCTTATAACCCAATGCGCTTTATATATTAAATCTTTCAAGTAAAGAGCATCCCTTGCTATTTTTAAGAAACACCTGAAGACAGAGCAATCATGCAACCCGACACATGGCAACAGGAGCAGATAGCTTTCACACCTGCAGCATACTATATGACCTCATTTACAACAAAAACGTTAATGATTGAAATCTGTAAGGTTTCTCAAGTTTCCCATTGGTTACAATAAATTTCCATTGGTTGCTATATGGAAGTTCTTTACTCTCATAAAAAAACTACAGAATTATAATTATTATTAACTTTAAATAATTAGGTCCTACAATAGAACCCTGTAGAACTCCCTAGTTCCCAAATGTTTTTGTGTTATAATTAAAGGTTGAATGATTAACCTATGGTTTAAGGGAGGCCATGTACAGTATACACAGTAGTTCTTTAAATCGTCCTGCTATTTCCCTCAAGCTTCCTCAAGCTTTTCTCAAGCTTTTAGAGATATCTCAGTTGGCATACACCTTACTGACAATCATTTGTAGCTTGTAAAAGTCAACAAGAATCACGCAGTAGCCTCAGTAGGTGTTTTTTTTTTGTGTAAGTTTCAGTTTGATTTTGGATGGTATATGGTTTTAAAATGTGTGAGAGACACTGCTCTACAGATTTCTGACTGAGGAATGCTCGCGTAAACCATAAGCGGATTCATAGGTAATGCATTCAGCAGTATTATCCTTCCCAGTGGTTCAGTGAAACAGTGGGTCATGCTTCTGTGGTTTAAGTACACTCATTAACATACAAACAGTTTGACGCAGTGGTTAAACAGTACCAGTAACAGTGGCTTTTCATTTCGGGTGAAACCCAAACTAATTGGTTCTGGCACTGATAGCATGAGTGTGTTTTGAATTATGTTCGATACAAAGCTGCCTTTGTTATTATTCACAAACCGCTTGACAGGAAGTCAGCTAACAACAGTTCTGACATTAGCTATGGTTATGAATTAGTCTCAGCTCAAGTGTCAACTTCTCACTTTTAAAGGCTTGGCTGAGCTCCAGCATCCTGCTCCATATGTTCCCATATGCCAAAACGCTAGAGTTTAATGTAGAGGTCATGAGGCTGAACAATGTTGATAAAAACACTGATGTTGTGATATAAAAAGGCAGGATTTTTTTAAATCCACATTCCTCCAGAAAACAATAATGACATAATAACATGGCATGATATTAATAATCATCTGTGTATTGAAGATTGGGGTAAAATAAATTACATACCATATTTTTCGGACTATAAGGCGCACTTAAAACCCTTTAATTTCCCAAAATTCAACAGTGCACCTTATAATCCGGTACTCCTTATGTATGAATTCTACCAGTAAGGTATTAAGGCTAGGTGCAGCAGCATTAGCATTAGCCGCTATCCGCAGTGCTTGGTTAACCGCATTCAGAAACGAATATATTAGACTGTAGTCTGCTTATTTGCTGTGTTAAAACAAGCTATGTGGGACAAACTGCTAGCTGATCGTGTCCTGGGTTACTGGAACACTCAGTTGTTCCCTGTCTAGTGCTATTGGGCAGCATTTACGTCCTGATAGCGCTGCAGTTAGTGGCTAATGCTAATACTAATGCTGCTGCACCCAGCCTTACTACTGGAGAAACTTTACTGAAAACTTAGACAACCTAAGACAAAATATTGGAAATCTTAGCTTACTGTAAATAAATGGAAGCTGTTAACTTGCAGTTTCTGAGGCTGGTAACTCTGATGAACTTATCCTGTACAACAGAGGAAACTCTTGCTCTTCCTTTTCTAGGGCATCCTGATGAGTGCCAGTTTCATCATATTGTTTTTGATGGTCTTGAAATTGTTGTAGATTGATCACCCTTCCATTCTTAAAGTCATTTTTTTCTTTACTTAGTTAAAAACATTAAAATTACTGCAAGAAATTTAAGTAATTAACTCTTGATGAGTTCAGCACAGCTGTTAACTGAAAGCCTGAATTCCAGGTGACTCTACATCATAAAACTGGCTGAGAATGTGGAAAGGTGTCTCTATATAAGCAAGCAGTGCTACTTTTAAAGAATCTAAAATATATATAAAAATATATTCTGGATTGTTTAACAATTTTCTGTTTACTAAATAATGTCAAAACGTTTTTTAATGGTAATGTATGTATTATTTCTGCCTATTGCACTGTAAACTTATATGTTGTTTGAACTCAAATGATTTAAGTCTGTTTTACATAAAATTTGATATTTCTAAACAATACTCAACTATTTTGAGTTAGTTGAACATTTGTGGGCACATATACTGTACTATTCAAACTGAGATCTTTGAGTTGAACCAACTTATAATAACTGAGTTTAGTCTGTTGCCATTGGCAGCTTCTTTTCCATTGGCTTTTGGCACAATCTATTTGCATACTGGGTGTGTCCAACAGTTTCTGACTAACACTCACCATCAGTGTGTAGTGATTCCCCCTGGGCTACCTTACAAATAAATCAAGTTCCCTTTTAGTTGTAATAACTTGATGTTTTAATTTATACTAACTCAAGTTTTTATTTATCATTACCATACCTGTCACGTCTCCCGTTTTGGCCAGGAAACTACCGTATTTTACTCCTCTTTCCCGCCGTCCTCCCGTATTAGTATTTTCCCGTAAATTTCCCGTATTATACTGAATAAAAAAATATATAGGCCACAGGCGACAATGCACTGACCGCTGTGTGTCTCTTAACCAATCGTGGTGCCGGTTCAAGGAGAAAGTCCCGCCTTTCAGGAGAAACAGCCAATCAGCTAGCTGGTTTTGCGGAGCGCAGTTTAGTGTGCGGGAAGCCCCGCCCCTCCCCTCGCTGTGAGTTCAGGCAGCTAGTCAGAGCAGCTGTCGTTAAAACTAATCTGGATATACGGAGATTTTTCTAAAAGAAAGGTAATTAACCATGTAAACTGTGATGAGATTGTTTCTGATAGCTGGTTAAAAAGACTCTTCTCTGAATCAAAACATAAATTAAACCCACTGTGTGTTTAATAAAATATAGCTTGTGACTCAGTTAGCTTAACTTTAGAATTAGCTAGATAGATATTCAGGGTTTGAGAAAAATCTACATATATATATATATATAATGCCCTGCCCTAATGTGCCTGATCAGCCAATAACTATCATTTCCAAACTCTATTAGTTCAGGGCTAGTTTTAGGGTTTGTTAGAATTTGTTTACATCTCAAGTATTGTGGTAATGTATTATAATGTAATGTAATGTATTATTTAGAAGGGGTAGAAGAGATGGTTGAGCTGGAGAGAGAGAAAATGTGGAGAGGGCTGAAATTAACTGAACTGATCAGGAGTGGACTGAACGATAGAAAGAAGTATTAATGAAAGATTATTAATTGTGTAGGCCCCTTAGGACTATTATTTACTTATGGAATATATCTGGTCCATGTCCTTTTTGTAAATTTGTGCACCCTTCAATTTCAATTTTAAATCTATTAAATAAAAAAAAATATATATATAATATATATATAATACTTTTTTCTTTATGAATAAAGTAATAAATGCTTAAATAAAGCACACTGTCTGTTATAAGTATAAAAGTTGTCTAAATTAAAGCAAACAAAGGCTCTGCTGTCTTTAAAGGGATATATATTCACCCTTTGCTCTCTGAAGGATGGGAATAAAGGTGGTCTGTTGGTGGGAGATGTTAGGAATGTGTTGATCCTGCGTGAGTGATGTCACTCACTTTCTTAACAGGAGAAGTTTAATGGGAGAGTGTGTTTACTCTGAGTGCTCTCTGAGAGATGCCTGTTTTACAGGCGGGGGGGGGGTTGGTGGGGGTTGTTGGGGGTTTATCAGCTGGACGTCGTGACAGAGACGGATGCAGAGGTTAAAGCAGGAGGACGAGCTGCAGGAGGGAGATGAATTTACAGAGCTGTGAGGATGTGAGGAAATAATTGGGGGCTGCTCTGATGAATGGGAGGGTTTATATTATATGATGATGTTAAAGGACCTGAGTGAAAGCAGCGGCCGGACGTTTACCGAATCCCCAATGAGAAACGAGATTGATTAATGATCTCGTCTTTAAGCTCTTCTCATCCAGTTTAGTTCATTTAGGTTTAGATTTACACAGAACTACATTCAATCTGCTGCAGAGGTTTCTATTTACCCTTTAACTGTGTATCTGAAGGTATGGGGAAATTAGATATAAGACTTTTTAATATCAATTAGAGATAAAAATTAAGACAATAATTAAGTAGCGAAAGGCAATCGACACCAATATTAAGTGTACAGCCTTTACAGTAAGCCAATATTTCAAACAAAAATACAGTACCATTCAAAATTTTGTACACATCTCTTCTAATTTAACATGCTTTATTTTGTTTTAAGATTTTTTACATTGAACAAAAAGTGTTAAAATAGAATATCGTCACTGTCCTATAAAAAAAACACTTATCTCCATTTTTGTCGATTTCTAGTTTACTACAAAATTAGAAAAGACAAACTGTCTCTTACACTGTGCCACAATTTCGTGATGAATGAACCAATAGAAACTCTCCAGAATGACCTGAAATAAACTCTTTTTTACACTGACTTCCATTGAAAGTTTACAAGGTTTTTTCTCTCTCCTGTAAAGTTGCTGTTTTGGAGATAAGTTTTTTTTATTGGACAGCAACGATATGTTTTATACTTTAGATTAGATAAGTTTACATTTATCTTTGAGGTCAGATCTGCACACTTGGTGAGATTTTTTTTAATCTCAGTGTCTTCATGAGAGAGAGTCACCTGGAATAGTTTTCTCAGCGTCTTGAAGGAAGGAGTTTCTGGAGGTGCTGCTGAACAATAGTTGCAATTTTTTGTCTCCCTT
Organism: Astyanax mexicanus; assembly: GCF_023375975.1. NCBI lineage: Eukaryota > Metazoa > Chordata > Actinopteri > Characiformes > Acestrorhamphidae > Astyanax > Astyanax mexicanus. Next base: position 49,038,517 of record NC_064417.1, read on the forward strand.
TTGTGTCCCTTAATTGTTTCAATGTCTTTAATATTAATCTACAGTGTAGAAAATAAACTAAATAAAGAAAAAGGCCTGTGGTAGATGGATTTAAAATGATTTAAGACATTTTTAAAACAAGTTTTTTGAATGTCTGTTGTTTTCCCACGTGTTCAGTCCAGAATACATGAGTTTACCATAGAATACCATAATGTGAAGCAGTTACAAAAAAATAACCCAATCATGCAACCCTACACGTGGCAACAGGAGCAGATAGCTTTCACACCTGCAGCGGACTGACCAGTACTCTGGACTATTCCAAAAATTCATACGATTTTTAAAACACCAGTGCAGACATGGACATGGAATAAAACCCAAAGGGAAAAAGAACTAAAACTGTGATTCAAATGGATTATAGTGGGTCTCAGATTAATCAGATAAAATGTTGACACACAATCTTTAATAATAAAATTTGTGTCAGATCCTGAGAGTTCCATTGTTTAGGGCTAAATTACTGAACTAACTCTGAACTGACGTATTTGGGAACTCAAAATAGATTTTCTCAATTGATAAACGAAAACACATAAAAAACTTTTCCAAAACTTTCTGAGTATTTTTATTTTTCCAAAACTTCCATTCCTGGAAGTTGCTATTTTCAAATTCCATGAATTTTCCAGATTTTTCATGACCGTATGAACCCTGTACTGATAAAAAAGGATAAAAACTGATTTAAAAAAACACCAAAAAGAAAATGATGTAGCCAACAGTAAACACAGTGGTCACTCAGAACTCAGAACACCCATTCAGAAATGACCATTGACTCTGCAGCTAAATCTTTACAACCCAAAGCTGCTCTAGTTTAATGAATCCTAATTTGTCCAGATTATTAAATCTTCCTCTCTGTTTGGGTCCGAAGAGGTTAATTTTCCATTTTCATGCAATTTAGTGCAATACTGGACTCTGTCTTTGGCTCCTTCACCAAGGAAGTCTCAGAAACCCCTCAGAAAAGAGGAGATCAGTGGTTGAAAGAGATCAGAGATCAGACAGATCAGATATGAGAGCACAGATGACTATAACCCCCCCCCCCACACACACACACACACACACACACACAACCCCCAAATACCCGGGAGGAGGACTTTGATTTCCTGCGGAGGTGAAAGGTTAGTGGGATGTGGATCGCTCTCGAGAGTACAAGCCTGGCTTAAGAGATCTAACCACCCTTATTGAGAGATGACTTAAAACATCTGGGCAAATTCAGAAGATTTGGTGAACACACACACGCACTCCTCCATACTCAAAAACATAAACAGCTCTGGAAAAAAATAAGAGAGCACTAAAAATGAAGAGTTTCTTTGATTTTTACCAAATTGAAAACCTCTGGAATATAATCAAGAGGAAGCTGGATGATCACAAACCATCAAACCACCAAACTGAACTGCTTGAATTTTTGCACCAGGAGTAAAGCAGCATAAAGTTATCCAAAAGCAGTGTGTAAGACTGGTGGAGGAGAACATGATGCCAAGATGCATGAAAAAACTGTGATCAAAAAACAGGATTATTGCACCAAATATTGATTTCTGAACTCTTAAAACTTTATAAATATGAACTTGTTTTCTTTGCATTATTTGAGGTCTGAAAGCTCTGCACCTTTTTCTTATTTCTGCCATTTCATATATTTTGCAAATAAATTCTCTAAATGAGAATATTTTTATTTAGAATTTGGGAGAAATGTTGTCTGTAGTTTATAAAATAAAACAACAATGTTCATTTTACTCAAACATAAACCTATAAATACCAAAATCAGAGAGCACTTCAGTTTCTCAATCAGTTTCTCTGATTTTGCTATTTATAGGTTTATGTTTGAGTAAAATGAACATTGTTGTTTTATTCTATAAACTACAGACAACATTTCTCCCAAATTCCAAATAAAAATATTCTCATTTAGAGCATTTATTTACAGAAAATGAGAAATGACTGAAATAACTAAAAAAGATGCAGAGCTTTCAGATCTCAAATAATGCAAAGATTGCATTGGTAGGATATCATTGGTTTTTAATCACACTTTTTATGCATCTTGGCATCATGTTCTCCTCCACCAGTCTTCCACACTGCTTTTGGATAACTTTATGCTGCTTTACTCCTGGTGCAAATATTCAAGCAGTTCAGCTTAGTGGTTTGATGGTGATCATCCATCTTCCTCTTTGTTATATTCCAGAGGTTTTCAATTTGTTAAAATCAAAGAAACCCGTCTTTGATTCATTTTTAAGTGCTCTCATATTTTTCCAGAGTTGTATTTTACTTTCTAACATGGGTGGTGGTGGTATGTAGTGGGGTACATTTTGCTTGGGGCCCGCAAAAGCCTTGAAATGGCCCTGGTGAAGAGCCAAGTATATACGAAATCAATCAAGTCTTTTTTCATGACTAGAAAACAACAGCAACTGAATCAGAACTGAACGCACTGCAGCAGAAACGTATATACCATTACTGAAAGGTGTATACCTGAATCCACACCGGCTGCCCTGCAGACAGATAGAGTATCTGGATCTAGAACCGAACAGTCTTAATTTCTTTCCATGCAGATTGAGAGCAGCAGGGTAGCAGCTGTTGCATATTTTATAGTGTGTGATTATTTCAGTCTGTGAGCTCTTCCAGGTCATTTAAGCTTTAACTAAAGCAATTACGACTTGTTTTCTTGCACATTTTGAGCATTTCTCTCTAAACTGACCGGCTCTTTTTCCACCCGCAGGTCCAATGGCCTCCACCGAGCATAGCAAGGAGCTGGAGGAGGTGGGGAGCATGCGGACTCCACTCCGGCAGAACCAGGCCCGAGCCGGGCGGAGCCAAAGACCCTCCAGCTGGAGGAGGAGACGCCCTCGGCCTCGCCTGTCCCACAAGGGACCCATGCCGTTTTAGAGCAAGGTCAGTTTCTAACACTTAAAACTGGAACAACGGACAAAGTCAGGCCTGTCACGATCATTTACGATATATTGTCCTAGAAATAACAGCAGTAAAACGGTAGTAAAGTCACTTTAAAAGCATTGTATGTCACTGATATAATAAGAATATAATAGCATAATGAAATGCTATGCAATGACACTCTTAAATATACTTTTAATGGAACATAAATTGTGTTAAAATCCATAATGATTCACATTAAAGCAGCAGTCCCTAAGATTTGTTTCTTCAACTTGAAAATAACATGATTTCTGAGTTGGGAGGGGCCACAATATTCAAATGAATGGCATTAGTGTCCTGCCAAAACTTCCCTGCCAAGCCTAATACTGTATAATACGATCATTAAAATCTCTAAAAACAGAGTAGTCTGGTAGGTTTGCTGGATATAATTGCTTTGTTTTTACAATATGTCAGCAAATTAAATAAAACAAAGAACTAAAACATATCAAATTTTCAAATTTTTTCAGTCATTCCGTATTTTACTTTAAAAGTACTCTTATGCATGCCCTCTGCAATTGCACATTCTCACCAGAGAGGTCTCCAAATCCCCAAAACATACAGATTGTCACTTTAATGGGCTCCACATGCTAAACAAATATAAAAAGTACTATTTTATGCATACAGTATATTTAGTCAAGTTATATTTATCAAGGCTCTTATTCTGCTATTTATGAGTGATTAGAAAAATTGAGAAACATCCAAAACAAATAAAATAAAACCACTAAAAACAAAACAAAGAAATCAACATTATGCATTTTTTACACTAATGTAATTCACTTGTCATAAAAGATATAGTGAATAATACTGAGGTCTGCAAAAACTTAAATTGAAGTAAATTGAGTTCATGTCCATACATTATATTCTACCATAGGTCGATACAGTATGTAAATCCCAATGATGGCCCCATATAAGGCATTTTAATCCAGCTACTACTTTAATCGCTAAAACCAGCACATATACAGAACTATAAAGAACTATTCTGTGATTTTTAGGAAGATCAAACAGATTAGAGAAGTCAGAGCGACATCCAAGCATTCCTCTTTGATCATAAAGCTCTTTGATAAAAGAGAAATGGAAAATGCATCTGAGCACGTAACCGTTCTACCATTCATCCAATCGCTTTATTTCACTGAAAAAAAAAGAAAAGAGACAAATCCATTACTTTGATTTTCATTTGTAAATGGACGCGAGTGGCAGGCTCTGTGAAAAGCTGAATCACAGTATAGCTTTTACTTTCTCTGAGCGCGCTCTCGCCCGCCCGCCGAGGCGGTTTAGGGAAGCTTATGTGTAACTGGAGGAGAGGGAAACTGTAACCGACATGCCCTCCCGTTCTCTCGCTTTCCATGAATTGGGGGTTGCTGTCTACTCCGAAAAAAATAACATCCTTATGAGATTACTGGACTTTAGACTTCTGGCTTTAGAGGGTTCATTCACATCCAGTAGAACTGCAGTTCTCCCAGACAGAAATGTAATATACAACCAGAACAAAGGAAGCCAGTGTAGCTACCAAAATCAACCTGCCCAGAGTACATAAACACTTCCGTTATTCTGATAAAAGCAATGAAATCCACTTACCAAAAAGACAACACCAACACTGGTGGTCCGTTTCTAACCTGGACCAAAGAATATTTGATTATTTGATGTCTGGATAAACAGTCCGGATTTATGCGAATGCTCTTTCATTCTTAAGACTTAACTAAAATAATTGTTGTCCATAGTTTATAAAATAAAACAACAATGTTCATTTTACTCAAACATAAACCTATAAATAGCAAAATCAGAGAAACTGATTCAGAAACTGAAGTGCTCTGTTATTTTTTTTCCATAATCAGATTCTCTGATTTAGCTATTTATAGGTTTATGTTTGAGTAAAATGAACATCGTTGTTTTATTCTATAAACTACAGACAACATTTCTCCCAAATTCCAAATAAAATTACTGTCATTTAGAGCATTTATTTGCAGAAAATGAGAAATGGCTGATATAACAAAAAAGATGCAGAGCTTTCAGACCTCGAATAATGCAAAGATTGCATTGGTGGAATAACCCTGTTTTTAAATCACAGTTTTCGTGCATCTTCTCCTCCACCAGTCTTACACACTGCTTTTGTATGCTGCCTGGTACAGAACTCAAGCCTCGCTCTAAAAGTTGTATGATGTTGACCATATATTGACTAGTGATGCTAATAAACCAATAATAATGCTAAACGATGCTTGCAGTAGTGATGCTAACCACATGGTAGCAATGCTAAGGCTAGGAGCCCACTGCTAACACTGAAGTAGTAATAGGCAAGACTGGCATTGTTAATGCTAATGTATGGCTGATTTATACTTCTGCATTGAGTCAACGCATTGCCTACGTTTAAACTGCGATGGAAGGAAGGTGTGGTGAACCAATCACAGCTGCTGCTGTCCATGTCATGCAACACATACAGCTCTGGAAAAAAAAACAAATTAAGAGAGCACTTCAGTTTCTGAATCAGTTTCTCAGATTTTGCTATTTATAGGTTTATGTTTGAGTAAAATGATCATAGTTGTTTTATTTTATAAACTACAAAACAAAATTTCTCCTAAATTCCAAATAAAAATATTGTCATTTAGAGCATTCATTTGCAGAAAATGAGAAATGTCTGAAATAACAAAAAAAGATGCAGAGCTTTCAGATCTCAAATAATGCAAAGAAAAAACAAGTTCATGTTCTTAAAGTTTCAATATTTGGTGGAATAACCCAGTTTTCATGCATCTTGGCATCATGTTCTCCTCCACCAGTTTTACACACTGCTTTTGAATAACTTTTTGCATTTACTCCTGGTGCAAAAAATCTAGCAGTTCAGTTTGGTTGGATGGCTTGTGATCATCCACCTTCCTCTTGATTATATTGCAGAGGTTTTTAATTTGGTAAAATCAAAGAAATTCCTGTAGTTACATTTCTGGGGAGGTGTGTGTCGGGCTACAGTGTAGGGTACATGACTATGAGCAGGGTACATATAGGCTATGATGCACAACCAATGCTGGCCAAGGCTAACACTGTAGTAGTGATGCTAATACCATGGTAGCAATAGTGAGCAAGACCAGCAGCTAGCACAGCAGCAATGCTAACAACACAGTAGCAATGCTAAGGCTAGTGCCACACTGCTAACACTGCAATAGCAGTTTCTGATTTTGTACCAAGACAGCTGTTTTTGGTTGAATGCATTCATACTATTGTAACCGTTGTCTTTTCTAGCATTTTTATCAGAGCATTCCCTTGTTATTTCAATGTTTTGTCTATGGAAATTACATGTGCACAATTGCACATCCATTTTTAGATCAAACTTTACTTTATAAGCATGATGCTACACAATGAAGGCCAAAGTTGAGTCGAGTTGATTCCCAAAAGCTTTGAAAGAGTTTAAATGCACAGACGAGCGACGCAGGGCATAATACCCCCACAGGAGGTGTCAAGCTCAAAACACCAGTCTACAGAGTCCCACCATAAATTAAGCTCATAGGGGACTGATCTTTTGGAGCGGACTGAGGCAAGTCAGCACTTTATTGCATTGTTAATCGCTATTAAAGGCGAGGAGATGAAAGCAGTAAAGGGAGGGAAGCCCTTCCCCCCATATCCCTCACAGTTTTACAATCTATAGCAAATCATGGTTAGTTTTTGTTGAAGCCAGATTTTGTCTGGGAATCTTTCTCTCCCCAATTCACTCAGCGCTCTCCTGCAGCCTGCGGGAAAACGCCGCGGTGACGCCACAAAGGTCACGGCGCAGAGCAAGGTCGCGGCACGGCGTCCCGGACCCGCGGGACTGCACACACCGCTCAGAGTTCAACGCTCTGCCTGGTCAATAAAAGTGAAGCGTTCTCCGGGTGAGCCGGGCGCTCAGAGCTTGTTTTGAAGCCCAGAATGACTGCGGCACAATGAGGGGATCTGAAGGAAGTTGTGTCGCTCTATTAAAGGGAACGGCTGAGCAATTCCCAAAGCGGACTCCACAAACAGCACTTCAACCCCAAACAACACCGAGATTCCTCCTTTATTCATCCTCTTCTTCAGCTCCTCTCATGCCTCCCTGGGGTTCAGAGTTCACCTCATTCAGCTTTCACCCACAGCCTCACAGACATAGTCGGCTGCGCCAGTTCATTTCGCTTGACTAGCATGCCAATCAAGCTCACCATCAGCTGGCACAAACAAGGGATGCACCCAGTATTTTGTCACTAAAGCTCGGTGGAAAACCAGCACTTTCTTAGTCACTTAATAAGCAAAATTGCTTTTTATAGCATTTTTAGTATTTTAGTCAGAGCATTTCCTTGTCGTATCAATGTAGCGTCCATGGAAATATCATGTGCACAATTACACAGCAAATTTCAGATCAAATTTTACTTTATAAGCATAATGAAGGCCAAAGTTAAATTAAGAATTTGGCAATGACCTGTTTCTAGAGTACTTTTTTTTCCCCTGCATTGTAAATTAATGCTAAAGTCAGTCTATGAAGAAACACATAAGGAATCATGTAGTAACTTAAAAGTGTTAAACAAACCGAAACATTTAAATACTGTGAAGGATTTAGATGCTCTTAGCTGGGGAGTTATTAACTTGTGGTTTCTGAGGCTCTGATGAAATTACCTGTACAAAAGAGGAAACCCTGGCTCTTCCTTTCCCGAGGAAGTCCCAATGACTGCCAGTTCATCATCATAACAATTTTGATGGTCTTTGAGACTTCACTTGAGGATGCTTTCAAAGTTAGAATAGAACATTACTCAAATAGGGCTTTCAAACACATTAAGAGTGCAGTTCAGAAATTAGTAAGTTCAGAAATTACAGTAAGTAAGTATAAATGATCAAAACAGTGACGAATCGATGTAACAAACTGTCAACAATTGACTCTCAACAGTTGAAGTTGAGAATCTGATGTCTAAGTTTAGCAGGCTTATGTTTATTTTATTGTGTCTCACTTTTCAGAGGAAAAGGAAAAGCAATTACAAAACTATTATTTTAAAATATTTATAAAACATTTTTAACATCCCAGCAGACAAACCAATACAAGTACAATACAGTGTTTTCACTACATTGCTACATGCTTTTTACTTTGGCTGAACACCAAAAAGTCATTTTTTGCCATTTTAGACTGAAAATTTCAGTTGCAGAACATTCGGTGCATCCTTAGCTTTGTTGGTTTGTCTGCTGGAATGTTTAAGGGGCACTACACCCCCCCCCCCCCGAGGGGCACTGGGTGATGTATGGGTTTAGGGGTGGGGCAAAAGGGAGAGCTAATAGATAGAGCTGCAGCATCAGCAGTGTGTCTCTGCTACCATTGAGACCCAGATGGTTGGGGTGGTATTATTGATTGACTGATCTGCATATTGTGAGGTGTCTGCGTACCAAAGTACAGGGAAAGATCATCCTCACCTGTAGCACAGTTGACCCTGAGAGGGGGCGCTGCAGAGGCAGAAATTACCAAAGTAAAAGCGTTTTTTTAGATTTTTTAAAATGTTTACAACAATTTTAAGTATGACTGGTATGTTTTATTACTTCAAAGGAACAAATTCAGATATGGAATATAATATATATATATATAAAATTATAGTTTTGTTATTTCTTTTTCTTTTACAAGCATAATTAAATGCATTCAAGCTATTTAATTTATTTAATTGTGAACAAAAAAAGATTTAATATAAACATGCAAAAACATTTAATATTCAGCCTTTAAGCAAATGTTTCATTTTGTTCAGTTGTAATGTGGCATATAGAGCCAGACCGCAGAGTTTTGATTGAATTCTTGCGCTACTCTAATGAAATCCAGTTCGTCACTCTGCGTATGAAGCTGTATGATGTCAAGCGACTAATAAATCCCCCATGCATTCCACCAGAGACCAGAAAATATAAAACATGCAGCAAAGCAAATCAGTCCGTGCCCCACCTGGGACTGCGCCGCTCCGAGCTCCTGACCTGCATCTGGATAATGTAGAACATGTCACGATTTCCAGCGGGTGAGAAATATAGCCTCGCACTTCATCAACCACGCCGAGAGCTGGGTGCAGCCTGACCAGCAGAATTAACTCTCCTCAAGGCCTGATAGCAGCCAGGGACCGGCGGAACAAGGCCACACTGGTGGCCTTTCAACTTAAAAGGCTCTTTTCTTTTCATAATGTTCACTCAGTTCTACGTCGTGGCTGCTGATGAGGTGCATGCCTTCTGGAACAGCTGGAGAACCGTGTATAGTTCTTGAGAAGAGAGGAGGAATGCTCTGAAGTTCACTTAACACTTGTAGCCGGTTGCACCAGCTGAACATTAAATCAATCACAGCCTAAATGCTAAAGTTTCAATGCAAACTGTTTCTGCGCTCAAGTTGCGAAATACTAAAATTTTATTGGTTGCACCAATCAAACAAGAAGTGCTTTCACACCTAACTAGTTTGGTCTGGACTTTTATACTCAATTTTCTGGAAAAAAAAAACAAAACACTGCACTGACTTTAGACTTGATAATAAAACACAGTGGATCAACACCAGCAGATGACAGACATGTCTCTCCAAACCATCACTGATCATCAGTAAATTTTACATTTCATTTAAAGTAAATCAAGGGATCAGAGTCTGGAGGAAGAGTGGAGAGACACACAGTCCAAGCTGCTCGAGGTCTAGTGTGAAGTTTCCACCAATCAGTGATGGTTTAGAGAGACATGTCATCTGCTGGTGTTGATCCACTGTGTTTTATTATCAAGTCTAAAGTCAGTGCAGTTTTGTTTTCCCACAAAATCTTACAGCACTTCATGCTTCCCTCTGCTACTGACAACTTTTATAGAGATGAGGATTTCATTTTCCAGCAGGACCTCTGGAACTCTGCCCAACCTGCCCACACTGCTAAAAGTACCAGTTGTTCTTATTTTCATAATATATTTTTATTTTCTAAGACAATGATTTTGTTTTTTTTTATTAGCTGTAATCCATAATCAACAACAAAAAAAGAAATAAACACTTAATATAAAGTAGATCACTTTGTGTGTAATACATCTATATATCTATATATAATATACAACTCTGGAAAAAAAGAGACCACCTAAAAATTATGATTTTCTTTGATTTTACCAAATTGAAAACCTCTGGAATATAATCAAGAGGAAGATGGATGATCACAAACCATCAAACCAAACTGAACTGCTTGAATTTGTTCACCAGGAATAAAGCAGAATAAAGTTATTCAAAAGCAGTGTGTAAGACTGGTGGAGGAGAACATGATGCCAAAATGCGTGAAAACTGTGATTAAAACCTGGGTTATTCCACCAAATATTTCAGATTTCTGAACTCTTAAAACTTGAATGAATATGAAATAGTTTTTTTTTTGCATTATTTGAGATCTGAAAGCTCTGCATCTTTGTTATTTCAGCCATTTCTCATTTTCTGTAAATAAATGCTCTAAATGACAATAATTTTATTTGGAATTTGGGAGAAATGTTGTCTGTAGTTTATAGAATAAAACAACAATGTTCATTTTACTCAAATTCATACCTATAAATACCAAAATCAGAGAAACTGACTCAGAAACTGAAGTGGTCTCTTATTTTTTTCCAGAGCTGTATGAGATTCACATTTTGAAATGAATTACTGAAATAAAGTAACATTTTTACAGTGATATACATTTTTTGAGATGCACTAGTATGTTATGTCTTGTATGACATTAAAAAGAGAGCTCTGGGAGCTCTGATCTGACGCCCCACATTACATTCGTTCTCTAAGAATCAAAGAAGAAATATCAGAACGGATGAAAAGTTGACGCTGAAAGTTACTGGTTGAATCTCAGCGCCGTGATTAACTAACTGCTTGTGTTTTATGGGATCCAGATGCCACAACACATCAGAGGGACGACTCAGGAAGAGGAAACGTCTTCCTCAAAGAGAGAACACAAAGCCTTATAGAACAGAGGGAGGGCTGGACTGCCTGTAGCGCCGCAGGGCAGAAAAACGGATTAGAAAGCAACTTCAAGCTTTTTCCTCCCCTCCTTTCTAAACCATGCGTAGCTCAGGCTGGTTGGTTAGATGGAAGAACAAAACAGGAACACAGGGGTGAGCTTTCTAAACGAAACCCAACATGACGCGATGACGAATCACAGCAGAAAAAGCATTAAATAATTAAAACAGCGCGATCTGAATCTGATCTCGGGCTACGCAATCACAGAAAAATGCTCAGGTGTATGAAAAGACGCTGGAGATAGGGTTGTTTTGAGAGAATGCCGTCTCTAAGAGCCTCGAATATCTGCGATCTTCACCTATAATCTGATGTGGACGACATAATAGAAGCGTAAATGCAGAGAATGACCTCACTGATTTACTCTGATTCACTGCTTAACGCATAAAGAGAAGCATGAAGCGCTGCTCTGTAAGAACACTGGTTTAGTAGTGCTCAGTGTTTCAAGCTCTCTTTAGGTTTTTTGTTGCTTTATTTTACATCTATTGAAAATCTGACATCAGACAATATACTACAATTACTGTAAAAGAGTAAAACTATTCACACAGAGCACAGTTTTCATGACTAAAAAGATTTCGAAACAAACACACAATAAGATTAAAGATTGATTCATCTAATGACTAATTTATCAGTTATTTTAAAGGGGCACTAAACCCCCTGACTTAAACTGACTCCACTCTCAGCTTAAATTTAAAGCTAAAAATGGGAGTAGTAGTTTGGGAGAGGCACTGGATGATGTATGGGTTTAGAGGCGGGGCAGGAGGGAGCGCTGATTGCTGCAGATGGTTGGATGTCAGCAAGGGGGGGCGAGGGGTCTACAGAGGCAGATATTACCACAATAAATGTTTTTTAGGTTAGGAAATGTTTAGGATTAGTATGTTTCATAACTTTAAAGAAACACATTTCAGCTATTAACGTAAAAAAATATATATGGTTTAGGGTTTAGTGGTTTTTTAAAGTGGATTATGTGTGTGGGATGTGTGTGTGTGATTGATTTAAATACTTTAATGATAATACTAATTAGCAAATAGTATGCACTTTTTATAGCATTATTTTATTCATTATTCATATTATTCTGCAACAAACAAATATAGGTTACCTCTGTATTATGTTATAGTGGTCCATTACCTGAAATGTATTAATATTTAAACGTAAACTTTAAATAGCTGTATAACATGGAGTTACTAGCGTAGTAAAGGTTCTAACAGGTAGTAAAGGTAATTGCAGGTAAATATATTTTTTTGTAATTTTAAAATGACAGAAATTACTTTTAACATGAGACTATGAAGACTCGTCACTTATGTTATTGCACTCCAGGATGCATGCACTACAAGTATGTATATTTTATCTTGCTGGTGAAATTAAAGAGAGCAATGGCGGACAGGGAGCAGAGAAAAAGAAAGAATATAAATGTTTACAGAGCAAAAACTGCTTCGGTTTGCCATTTTTCCACCAGCTTTTTCTTTATTCTTGCTCCAATACCCATCACAACCAGTATGTTCCATCCATGGTTAACATTGAATATCAGTGATGGGGCCCATTTGGGTTGTACACTGAAACAACACACATATACAAACCTGGAACCCATCTAACCCACATCCCCCCTATATGAGCCCCACATGAGAATGTTGGATGGGTACATACATCTAGTAACATATTTACAGTAAGCTCCAGATTATATCTGCTATATCTCACAATCTCACACAGCGGTTCTGTGCTTTTCTTCTTCTCTTGCAGGCACTGCGTAGAGCGCCCTCCCCCATGGTTCTGATTTCTATGCTCTTCCTTTGCCTTGGGGGGCCTTGCAACAAGGGGCCTTCGCCAGCCCAGCCTGAAGAGTGATGTCCATAGCACCTGCTGGTTCTTCAAGCAACTCTTCTTCTGTCCACAAACTACCAGGACAAGCCACTCACCCTCAGCTCTATGAAGAATTGTGGGCCGGGATCGTGGGGTGGTGGGGGGGGATAATCGAGCCCGAGCTACCAGATTCTATCTCTCTGTCTGTCTCTCTCTCCTCCCTGTGGTTTTTTCCTCATTCGCTTTCTAGAGAGCCCTTTCCATTGCCACACTTTGCATGACGTGTGAGCGCCGGGGAGCCTGGTCCAAAAAAACAAAACAAAAAAAACCCCAGAAGCCTTTCGCCTGAGAGCGTCAGTTCGTCAGTTAATTCTGCAAGGCACGTTAACGACTCCCATCCTCTGTGTAAAAGGGTGAAAACCGCCCAATTTTGTTCCATTGCTGTGTTGTGGAGACCTCTGATGTGAACAAACGATTGACATGACATGTGATGTGATGTGGGAGGGAAGTGGCAGGGATCGGAAGGTAAAGGCTTTTTTTTTTAAATATATATTCAGAACATCTTCATCACCGCTTCTCCCAGCCCGGGTCAAAGCATTTACTTTCTGCAAATGTTATTGTCTACAATGTTACTTTTTTTTCTTTTTTTATCATTTTACATAATGTTATTATCATTCTATTTTCTCCTGTATGTCTGATGCAACAGTAAGCCGAATGTCTTTGGAGAAAAAGGTTCATGTTTTTTGATTTGGGTTTTGTTTCGTTGCTTTGAATTAAAAGAAGACTACTATTGTCAGGAGTCCAGTAAAGCGAGTGTAAATCGATGGCATACAGATGGGCTGCATTTTCCTCATTTGCATACTTACACAACCTGCTTTAAGCATTACCGCTTTTAAAGATTTCGCCGTCCAAAGCTTATTACGCATTATCCTGTAGACACCCTGGGGCTGTGAGCAGAGTGCTTAAGGTTTAAGCTGCCACAGTGTCTCCTTATGGGATCAGGCACTACCCCAGATAACATGACCATGTGGGGCCTGTATGGAATTGTATGGGGACTGTGTGGAACTGTATGGGACTGTATGGAACTGTACAGAACTGTATAGAACTGTATGGGACTGTATGGGACTGTATAGAACTGTATGGAGCTGTATTGGGACTGTATAGGACTGTATGTGTCCTGTATGGGACTGTATAAGACTCTACAGGGCCCTGTATGAAACTGTATAGGCTCTGTATGGAACTGTATCGGGCTGTTTGGGACCTGTATAGAACTGTATGAGCCCTATATGGGACTGTATGAGATTGTATGGGCCCAATATGGAACTGTATAGGCCTTGTATGGGACTGTACAGCTCCTGTATGGGGCCTGTATGGGGCTATATGGGACTGTATGGAACTGTACAAGACTGTATAGGCCCTGTATGGGGCCTGTATGGGACTGTACGAGACTGTATAGGCCCTGTATGGAACTGTAGAGGCCTGTGTGGAACTGTATGGGGACTGTGTGGAATTGTAGGAGTCTGTATGGGGCTTGTAAAGGACTGTATAGGCCCCAATCTGGGTTGTACACTACACATGTGGCCTAGATGGAACCTATATAAAATTCAGGTGGGCTGTAATGATGGGAGCCATTCAGAAAGTCCCATGGGCTCATGTAGAAACCCACTCAAACCCACTCAGAGCCCATAATGCCCACTGAAACCCACTCATATAAACCTCATGTGAGAATGTTGGCTGGGGTACTCTACTTACCCATGTGTGATCGTCCACCCCGAGCCCTGTCCTCCTCCCCTGCAGATAAACACGACTGTTAACTGGCCGGGGTGGTCTGTCCTTCTGGGCGGACCACATCTCCTTTTAATGAAGTGCCAAATAGTAAAATCTTCTCTGCAATGCTGCCAGGAAAGACAAAAAACAAACAAAAAAAAACACAAAATCAAACATGTTACCTCTTATTTTCTGCTTTCTTTTTAAGTTTGAAGTTTTCTTGAAACACCTAAACCTGTGTATGCATCTCACATCCACGTACACGAACATCTGATGTTTTAAAGAAAATAAAAGACAATGGTAGCAAAGAAGATCGAACTCAGTCGAACTCAGACCAAATCAGACCAAAAACCTTTCAAAGCAAAACACGCAAACACTTTATAACAAACATTAACACACATTATTCTTCTGTGTGTGTGTGTGTGTGTGTGTGTGTGTATACATGTGTGTGTATACATGTGTGTGTGTGTGTGTACATGTTTGTAACCAACCACTAGTGCTCTCTTCTCTGATTGCTTAGCTAAAGGCTGGAACGCCCCCATCCCACAGGACTACACCAGTCCTTCTCCTGATGACCAGAACAATATGTATGCCTTTTTACATATTTTACATCATACTGGAACCTTTATCATTTTCATTACTTTTTTTTTTTTTGTCTTTGATTTATATTATATTTCAGTTATGTTTCTCAGGGTGCTGTGAGAGAAGCCTGTACTGAATGAACAGTCGCTCTTTATTAATTTACTCTATTATTTTATTATTTCGTGCATTTATTTATGAGAAACACACGCGCTAATACACCACACATACAGTACACACAAATAGACACACATGCATACATACATGCACAGAGCATATATATGCATATATATACACATCTCCCTGCCTATGTATTCACCACTATAACTCTACTGTATTCCGATTGCGTTTTTTTGTAAGCCATTATCGTTCTCCCTGTTTTGGGAGCAGTTGCCTTTTAGCCTTTTAGAGTCTCTTCAGCACAGGTGGCCATTGCTTTGATGGCTGTGGTCATTAAATCCTATTGCTAATCTATTTCAGATGGGCCTCGCTGGAGTTTAGCCAGAGACGAAGGCCTTCGACGTCTGAGCTCATTGTCCAATTTGGCTTAGATCGTGACCGCACGTACCCTCACTACCCCTCACTACTCCTCACTATTCCTCACCTTCAGCGGTTTAGCCTAATTGTGTTGTAATGTAACACTCTTTAAATTCAGCTAAAATCAAAGCCACCACAATTCCTGCATCGTTTTAATTGCATCACCTCATTAATTTGATGAATGAGGTCTGTTTTCTTTTCTAAAAATCTAAAACTAAATTTTAAACCTTGTTTAATACGTTTAAAACTCTTATGAAGAGATATGAGGCTTTTTTTTTTCTACACACAAGACTGTTACACATATACATATTAAACATTATATTCATATTCGTAATTGTATAATTGTGATGCTTTTCCCACATTCCCACATTCCCACATTTATTCCCCTCCACCGGCCAATAATCCATTTTTTTTCTCCATTCTCGATGTAATTGGAGAGAAAGTGTTCCAATGTTGCAACGTCCCAATGTTTAATGCCTTGCAGCGTCGAACAGCAGCTCTTAATAGGAAAAAGAATCAGAGAGTGCCTCTCACCTCGAGACCATGCTGGTACAAAACATTTTAAATAAAAAAAAAATAAATAAATAAAACATCCAGCAAAGCTCACCTTGATTAAAAATGCATTAAATCGTAGGGTACTGCGAATGCTAATAATTCCAGTCTCATCATCATTATAATTTTAATATTTAATAAAAATACCCTCACAGACAGAGATGTAGATTTCATTAATGCGCCTTTTTTTTCGAAACGCAACGAGACGCCAAGCATCTCGTGCATTAGCCGGGCAAAATTCAGAGGAGATGAGCTTCTTTCCCCATCAGTGAGGCCGGGTCTGTCGAGATGATCCTATCAGATGAAAGAGCCAGGGTTAGAATCAGTATTCTTCTGTCCGGGAAGCTCCCGTCAGAGGTGCAGGATAACGTCTGCATCTGCACTGTTCTTCATGAATGTATCTCTACCATCTGCACCAGCTGAGCTGCCCCTTCAGGGAGTGAAGTAAAGCAGAGTTTCAGCACAATTCAAGCCTTGAAAGAAGAAGAAAAATAAAAAGAAAAGGAAAAAAAAGGAAAGAAAAGAAAAAACAAAACAAAAACACAAAAAAACACCCCCATCACTGCAACATAACACAACCCAACCCTTCAGCGATGGCTATCTGTCGGATCACAAGTCCAAAGACAAACACGTCGTCGCCGTCGTCGTCGTCCAAAGCCTGTTATAACAGAGACCCCCTATCAATCACTTGGCTTTGCTCCAACACCTCTCTGTACGGGCATGCAAGGCTGCACTTTTGCAATTCCATTATGCTGCTGGAAAAAGAAATCCTGAAAACACGTCTCTTTGGCATGTAATGGTTTTCCAGTGTATCGTGACAATTTTATTGACTGATTCTCGTCTAGCTGGTTGTCCAAAGCTTACTTTCCAATACAGTGTAGAAAGCTGTATTTTATTTGTGCGTGCGTGTGCGTGTGCGTGTGGTCGTAATAACTAAAAAAATAAAATAAAAATAAGAATAAGAAGAAGTATAGAGAATTATAGTCTGCTACACGATGTCCACACCTTCTACTCCACTCCCCCCTCTACTGCTGCCTGGCCAATCCCCTAACAAACAACTCAAAGTAAAAAAAAAACAGCACAAACAACAGGTTAATTAAAAAAAATCAATAAATGCATCCAAAAAGATGGAGAAAAAATGGAATTTAACACCAGGGATTCAGCACCGAAAATTCAGCAACCAAACCGATTTGGCTGAAAAGACCAAAAAAGAACATTATCTTTAAATATGAAGAGTAAGACCAAATACATTTGATTTTTAGCCTTTGGGCAAATGTTATACAATAATTTCAGTGCATCCCTAATACTAATACAGTGAAGTTGGGGTTAAAGAAGTTGTAGAGGGTTAAAACAAATATTACTAAAGTTTTGTACAGTATATTCCATATAAACTTTCCTCCCCAACATGTATTCCTCCTGTGTTCTGCCCAACTTGGCCCAACTATGGCCCAAAATTGGTTCAATTGCTGCCCAATTGTGGCCCAACCAACTGTGGCCCAAATGTGGTTCAATTGCAGCCCAATTGTGGCTGAACCATTGTCCAACTCTGGCTCAATTGCAGATCAATTGTGGCCCAACTGTGGCCCAACTGCAGCCTACTTGTGGCCCAACTGTGTCAAATTACATTGCCTAAGTAACCTTCCTATGCACTTCTAAGCATGTTTTCACTCTATATCCACTCACTTTTTGGTTTGGGTTCAGACTGTATTGGCTGGAGAAATCTAGAGTCACAGTATCTTGTGTAGGTAGAACGGCCAAAACTGAATGAGTGAACAGATGATTGTGATGAGAAGAAGAAAGAAAGAGAAAGAGAGAGAGAAAGAAAGAGATAGAGAGTATTGTGGCAAGTGAATCTGTAGTAGATGCTACAGATTGCAGACAGTGTATCAGTACATCAGTACTACAAACCCATAGCTTTGACAGGCATTTCCTTCTGCACTGGTTTTGTGATCACGTTTTTTTAACATTTTTTTTTTTCTCCCGCTCTCCTCGCCATCGTTTATTTTTTGACTCACGTCTAAATCATCAGTCTGACACCGAACCAAGAGAGCCAAAAGAAAATCAAACATCAAGCAAACAACATATAACACACGTGCCGTACGTGAGCGTTTGCGTTTGATGAGCCCGTCCGTCAGTGTGCACGAACGATGCAGCAACCGAAGTATCTGAAGTAGCTGAAATTCAATCCCTATCGCCTGTTCGCACATCGCCACTAGCTGAACAGAAATCCCGTGGGTGAGGGGCTGAGAACGATCTGATTATTCCGTAGCTTCTGACGAGACTCCGCCCCCAGACTAGAGCGAGCTCCGCCTGATTCTAACACATCCCTCCGTAATAAACACGGCCGGTCTGTTCGGCACACCGTTCGATCGCTCTCGAATAGCGGGAGGATACCTGCTCCGTCCAGAGCCGGCCTCGGCCTCGGCTCCTCCACAGTATTACCGGGCCGTGCAGAAAAACACTGTAAAGACAAGGTATTAATCCTCATCTTTCCTGTTCGAGGTGTGTGCTCATAGAACTCACCAGGCCAAATGTACAGTCTCTGTCTCTGTTTGATGTTAAACTGGGCAAAAATAAATAAATAAATAAATAAATGAATAAATAAAAACAAGTGTATCAGAAATGGTTGAAATACTGTGTACATATTTGAACTTTTGGTTTCTAATTTATAAAAGATAAGCTTTAGCTCTTGGAGTACTTATTTTATTTTATTTTTTATTTTTTTTCCTTTCATGCGTAGCTTTGTGTTTTTATTTTCTATTTCTGTAAAGTGTGTAAATATATCTTTATGATAATAAGTAATATTAAAAATCTTATTTTAAGAAACAGGTGTGGATTTGTGCTTCTTGTTACAGTATACGGTACACCACTACACATTTACACTGTTCACCAACCACTATCATTAACATTAACCCCTTACAGTTCCTACACTTACTGCATACCTGTCAAGTTTTAGATTTAAAAATAAGGGATATTTTCCTCTGTACGCTTAAAGCCGTCCCACCAGCCCAACGAAGGTTCAGTATCCCTTACATTTTAAGACAGGTTTAAAAAAATCTAAAATAACCACATGTGAACCACTTACACACTACAATTAGATTATCAGAATCTGAAATGTTGTGGACATTCCTACATATGTCATTTTTTTAATACAGCCAAATTAAAAATCCTTTTCTAGATATTAAAAAAAAGTTAAGATTTCATGTCTTTTTTGCCAGAAATGCACTGTTTTATATGATATATTTTTGTATTTATTTAATAGATTTAAAATTGAACAAAGGGTGCACAAATTCTGCAAAATAACTGTAGGTGACCTAAACATAGTATCATGAGCTTTTACTAAAAGGACATGGACCACATATATTCCATCAGTAAAAATTACTCCTAAGTGGCCTACGCAATTAATTATTTTTAATTAATACTTCTTCCTTTTGATCACTCCTCCCCTGATCAGTTCAGTTAATTTCGGTCCTCTCCACATTTCTAGTTAAACTGAGTCACAAGCTGTAATTTTTTTATTTTAAAAGGTTTAATCTGTGTGTTTTTATTCGGAGACGAGTATTTTTAAGCAGCTATCAGAAAAATCTCATCACAGTTTACATGATTAGCCTACCGTTACCTTTCTTTTAGAAAAATCGCTGTATATCCAGATCTGTTTTAACATCAGCTGCTCCGACGAGCTGCCTGAACTCACAGCGAGGAGGGCGGGGATTCCCCACACTGACCCTCCTTTGCAAGCTGATTGGCTGTTTCTCCTGAAAGGCGGGACTTTCTCCATGAACCGGCTCCACGATTGGTTAAGAGACACAGAGCGGTCAGTGCCCTGTCTCCTCAATAATATATATTTTTAATTTTAATATAATACGGGAAATTTACGGGATAATACTAATACGGGAGGACGGCGGGAAAGAGGAGTAAAATACGGTAGTTTCCCGGCCAAAACGGGAGATTTGACAGGTATGACTTACTGTCCATTTTATCAGCAGTCAATAATAAAGTAGGCCAGTCACAATAATTAAGTTACCTTATTTTTTGGACTATAAGGTGATATAAGGCAATTAAAATCCTTTAACACACATTTTAGTTGTGTTTAGGCCTGAAACTGTTACACATAACTCCATCTGGAACATTCTACAAGTCACATTTACAACAGGAAGTGACATCAGCTTTGTTCTTCATAAGAAGAACAAATTTAAGTTCCCTCATTAGTTTTTCTGTATATTTGATCTTATTGTAACGAGCTCAATCTCAACACTCAGCCCTGTTACCTAAATTAGTTCTTAGATCTTATTTGTTTATTTTTAAAATACAAATTTTGGGAAAATCACTAGAATTTGCTCAGTGCCCTCATGCTACTAGCATAGCCACCATTTAGCAATTTTTCATGCTTTTGCAAATTCTATGCTAAAAACCCATTCCCGTTACTTTAATTCCTGTTACTCAAAACATAAAAAGTAACAGGAGTGATTTTATTTGTCATAAATATTAATTATTTGAACATAAAGCTAACCGTTTCTTTAAAATAAAGACTTTCTTGAGAGAAAATCAAAGGGAAAAATTAGTGGACTTGCTTTTAAACATGCTTTTTTAACTGTCACACGAGTTTTGTAAACATCTTCAGCTTAGAAAACTTGTAAAAAATGTTAAGTAAAGCTGCCTGAGTTTGACCGGTACATGTTTTGAGTAGTTGAATATATCTGTTATTAGATTTAGGGTTGAAAAAAAGATACAAAAAATAAGGTTAACTGGAAAGAGTTACACAACAAGTAAATGGCACCCATTCAGTAGAATGGCCCTACACTATTCTGAGTGGTAAGCAGTCATCAGCCTGTTTTAAAGCTGTAGGGGTTTTGTTTAGGCTATCAGTGTTCAGAAACAGTTGCGTGAGTGGCTCATGATGGGGGTAAGAAAATTGCTGGGAACTACTGAGGCATCAAAAAGACACACAGCCTCCAAAAACCATAACAGAGTTTCCCACATACACTTTGGCCGCGAGCCAGAGGGTATATTTTGAATGATTTCAAAATTCAAAGCGCCTTCAGCCTTTTTTTAAGCACAACATGGGTTAAGTGATTCATTTTTGCTGCTTTACTGTTTTTTCTCACGTTCTGTGGTCGCTGGGCTGTGCTCAGGAAAAATTACAATATGGGAATATATTGGGTGTTTTGTGTTTTGGGTATCCCGGCAGGACATTACTCGAGATGTTATTTTAAACGTGTGCTGAATCACTTTCAGAAGTGATTCTGGTTTTCTATACAGCGTTCGATGCTGATAGGCTACACAAGTCAGTCATAACACTCTTCACTTCACTGGTTTTCCCTTTCCAGAGCCAGAAAAAATGACTGTGGTTTTCACGCTTCTATAATAAGATCCTTTAAATAAGAGGCTGATAGAGGCAGAACTGTGACCTAACGGAGCCAAAAAGTATGAGAATCATCAAACTTCACATCACAAACGAAGATAACAGATAAAAACTCAGCTATACACCAAACCGCAGCGTATGTAGTGATGAACTAATCTGAAACTACATGAAGTTTGGAGGTGTGTAGTGATGAACTAATCTGAAGCTACATGAAGTTTGGAGGTGTGTAGTGATGAACTCTGAAGCTACATGAAGTTTGGAGGTGTGTAGTGATAAATTCTGAAACTACATGACGTTTGGAGGTGTGTAGTGATGAACTCTGAAGCTACATGAAGTTTGGAGGTGTGTAGTGATGAACTAATCTGAAGCTACATGAAGTTTGGAGGTGTGTAGTGATGAACTAATCTGAAGCTACATGAAGTTTGGAGGTGTGTAGTGATGAACTAATCTGAAGCTACATGAAGTTTGGAGGTGTGTAGTGATGAACTAATCTGAAGCTACATGAAGTTTGGAGGTGTGTAGTGATGAAGTCTGAAGCTACATGAAGTTTGGAGGTGTGTAGTGATGAACTAAACTGAAGCTACATGAAGTTTGGAGGTGTGTAGTGATGAAGTCTGAAGCTACATGAAGTTTGGAGGTGTGTAGTGATGAACTCTGAAGCTACATGAAGTTTGGAGGTGTGTAGTGATGAACTAAACTGAAGCTACATGAAGTTTGGAGGTGTGTAGTGATGAACTAATCTGAAGCTACATGAAGTTTGGAGGTGTGTAATGATGAACTAATCTGAAGCTACATGAAGTTTGGAGGTGTGTAGTGATGAAGTCTGAAGCTACATGAAGTTTGGAGGTGTGTAGTGATGAAGTCTGAAGCTACATGAAGTTTGGAGGTGTGTAGTGATGAACTCTGAAGCTACATGAAGTTTGGAGGTGTGTAGTGATGAACTAAACTGAAGCTACATGAAGTTTGGAGGTGTGTAGTGATGAACTAATCTGAAGCTACATGAAGTTTGGAGGTGTGTAATGATGAACTAATCTGAAGATACATGAAGTTTTGAGGTGTGTAGTGATGAACTAATCTGAAGCTACATGAAGTTTGAAGGTGTGTAGTGATGAACTAATCTGAAGCTACATGAGGTTTGGAGGTGTGTAGTGATGAACTCTGAAGCTACATGAAGTTTGGAGGTGTGTAGTGATGAACTCTGAAGCTGAAGTTTTACACACCTTCTCTTTTTCAATGCGTTTTCTTTATTTTCATGATTATTTACATTGTAGATTCTCACTGAAGCATCAAAACTATGAATGAACACATGTGGAGTTTTATGTACTTAACAAAAAATGAGCTGAACCTCCACAGTCACCGGACCTGAACCCAATCCAGATGGTTTGGGGTGAGCTGGAGCACAGAGTGAAGAAGACAAAGAGCCAACAAGTGCTAATAAACACCTCTGGGAACTCCTTCCTTCCTTCAAGACTGTTGGAAAACTTTTTATTTCAGGTGGCCACATCATTGAAGCTCATTGAGAGAATGATGATGCCAAGAGTGTGCAAAGCAGTAATCAGAGCAAAGGGGGGCTATTTTAAAGAAACTAGAATATGAAAAACATGTTTTCAGTTATTTTAACTTTTTTTTTGTTAAGTAGATAAAACTCCACATGTGTTCATTCATAGTTTTGATGCTTCGGTGAGAATCTACAATGTAAATAGCCATGAAAATAAAGAAAACGCATTTAACTCCATATGTTCCCCCCTAAAACAAATGGGCGATTTAAAAGTCTTTAATGTGACGGCGTGGCTTTATTTCAGCACTCTGTGAGTGCAGTTGATAGCAGTTGGAAATGAAGCTGGTCTGAGTGAAATGGGAGGTCAGTCTGGAGGCTCTCAGCAGGGCTGGAGCTCTGGGACTGATCTGGGAAGTGTCTGCTTAGCATGAGAAGCTGACACGGCCTGACAGCCAGCAGGCCGGCCCACGGGGCACGAACACCCCGATCTGAAGAGGTTATGTCATCAAGCCCAGGTCAGCTGTATAATTGGGCAGGAGGTCACCTGGGTGATATGGAGCGTGACGGCGTAGATCTAGAGCTCCAGCGCGGCTCTGGAGAGACGAGGCGAGACAGCGACGAGCACTTAAGCATCCTAGACAGCTCTCCCAACTTCTCAGGGGTCAGCGAGAGGGGCAGCTTCAGTCTCCAGTCTCTTTACTTCTCAAACGTCTAGTGGACTCTCCAAATCTAAGAGTGCTTACGAACCGGCTGACATTCTGGAACGTGTGAAGAGTCTGAGGGGGAAATCGGATAAGTGGGTAATGTACGCCAGGAGCTCAGCCACCAGACTCTCGAGTGCCTTCGTTAATTATTGATAATGTCCTGACGGCAGGCGAGCGAAGAAGAGCGAAGTTACTTGGGAAAGCTATGGAAAGCTTTTATTAAATCTTCATTTTATACAGTACCAGTCAAAAGCTTGGACTAAGCTTCTAATTCAGTGTATTTATTATTATTTTCCTACATTATAAATAAACTCTGAAGTGATCCAGACAATAAATAAACAAACAAACAATCATGTGGTAACTGAAAAGTGTTAAACAAACCAAAATACTCTGTGAAGAAGCATTTAGATGCTCTTATCTGTGGAGCTGTTTGTTAACTTGCTGTTTCTGAGGCTGGTAACTCTGATGAACTTATCCTGTACAACAGAGGGAACTATTGCTCTTGCTTTCCTTGGGTGGTCCTGATGAGAGACAGTTTAATCATGACATTCTATTGCAGCCATTCAGTTGAAAATGTGAAACTCATATATTATTATATAGATGTATTACACACAGAGTGATCTATTTTAAGTGTTTATTTCTTTTATTGTTGATGATTATGACTTACGCCAATGAAAACCCAAAAATCAGTATGTCAGAAAATTTGAATATTATATAAGATCAATTGGTACTTATGGCAGTGTGGGCAGTGTGCCAAGTCCTGCTGGAAAATGAAATCTGCATCTTCATAAAAGTTAGCAGAGTCAGCAGAGGGAAGCATGAAGTGCTGTAAGATTTTGTGGGAAAACAAAACTGCACTGACTTTAGAATTGATAATAAAACACAGTGGATCAACACCAGCAGATGACATGTCTCTCCAAACCATCACTGATCATCAGTAAATTTTACATTTCATTTAAAGTAAATCAAGGGAGCAGAGTCTGGAGGAAGAGTGGAGAGACACACAGTCCAAACTGCTTGAGGTTTAGCGTGAAGTTTCCACCAATCAGTGATGGTTTGGAGAGACATGTCACTTTTCTAAGACATTGGTTGGGTTTTCATTGGTTGTAAGCCATAATAATTAACAATATAAGTAATAGACCCTTTAAATAGATCACTCTGTGTTTAATACATCTATATAATATATGAGTTTCATATTTTGAACTGAATTACTGAAATAAAGTAACTTTTCTATGATATCATAATTTTTTGAGATGCACTAGTGGATTTATAGTATTGTTTTAGTATTAATCAGGTACATTTCATTTACAGATATATAGAGACTGCAGATTCAGATATTTTTGTCAGTTTTTGAGCTAAAAGGCACAAATCTCTAACCACAAACTAACTAACCTCTTCTAACCTCATTCCCTGCTCCCCTTATCCCTTCTTCTTTATTTCTTTATCTAATCCAAATACTACCCTTCTGTCCTCTTTCGGGTCATGCTAAATGCTTTATGTTTTTTAAATGCCTTGAGTTTTTATGTCCTCTATTGCTTATGCTTATTTCTTACCTTTAAAAACAATATAAAGTAAAGTAATGTAATGTAATTTAATGTAACTTCAAGCTAAGATAAAGCCTTAATATAAGAATATGTGGATCATCCCTGGCGCTTCAAGCCTCCAGTCTCTTCTGTCATACAATTAAACACCTCTATTGCTGTTACGGCTTCATGGCTTTTTTCTAGCGTACTGAGCTTTCCTCCAGCAGCTGTTCCAGATTGACTGATGGGAGAATATTGGTGCATTTTTCCTGCTTTCCAGCTCAGTCACTTTGGATTAATCATCCCCGCTGATGTGTAGTGGATCTGACAGTGCATTGTCAAATCACAGGCATTCGTCAAGTGTCAAAACTCCGAAAAAAAACCCCAGAAAGAACATCAACATCACGCACAATTAAGTGCGTTAAAGCTTCTGAGAGGTGCCACTCGTGCTCTGGGGGGGGGGTGCGCACTGCGGCGAAGTGGAAGGAAAACAGTGGGGGTACGAAACGAAGCCTGGAGCCAGGTAAAGAGCAAGAACAACACCGGCCTAATGCACCTCAGCTGTGGTAACAGTGGCAGTTCTGGGGAGGTAACGGTTCATTGACTTGGTCACGAAAACAAGACCAGCACAAACACAGGGAGGCAGGGAGGAGGGCGAGCTCTGGTATGGATATGGAGAACGTCTGCCACTTACTTTTCCGAGGCCTGACTCTGTGGCCTCTCTGGTTACTGCCCCTAATCAGGGTGCAGATTTCTTGTGATTTCTTCAAAGAGCCCCTCGGGAACGCCCCCTGGTTCTGATGGACTGCTTCAGGAATAGGTGTCTGGGAACGGAGAGGGGTGTCGGCATTCCCAACTTCTCCTTGAACTCGTTTCCCTCGTCAGTGTGGCCAAAAACTGTCCTGCAGGATTAAACACAGGAGAGCAGCTCAGTCACATTACGCTTTACTGGCAGAACAGGAACAAAGCCGGCCCACCGATGCGTACCTAAACACAGCACGGGTCATACTTTTCCCATCATTATCATTATCTGCTTATACGCTTACTGTATATACAGTGATCAGCCATAACATTAACACCACCTCCTTTTTTCTACATTCGCTGTCCAATTTTTTCAGTTTCTCTGATTTTGCTATTTATAGGTTTATGTTTGAGTAAAATGAACATTGATGTTTTATTCTATAAACTACAGACAACATTTCTCCCAAATTCCAAATAAAAATATTGTCATTTAGAGAAATGCAGAAAATGAGAAATGTTTTAGGAGTTCAAAAAACAATATTTGGTGACATATCCCTGGTTTTTAATCACAGTTTTCATGCATCTTGGCATCATGTTCTCCTCCACCAGTCTTACACACTGCTTTTGGATAAATTTATATGGCGTCACATTATTGTCAAAAAGGAGGCGCAGGGATAATTGTGAATTCAAGAGGGAAAAAAACGAAGCTCGTGAGCAATATTTTGTACGGCACGAACACAATTCCTTTTTTTGCTCACGAGCTTCACATTTGTGCTTGCGAGAAGTTAATTTACACACGCAAAATGTTAAAACATGCTGATACATTTTTTTCACATTGTATTTTTGTGCCCCCGACTTTTGACATTGATGTGACGCCATAACTTTATGCCACTTCTGGTGCAAAAATTCAAGCAGTTCAGTTTGGTGGTTTGATGGCTTGTGATCATCCATCTTCCTCTTGATTATATTCCAGAGGTTTTCAATTTGGTAAAATCAAAGAAACGCATCATTTTTAAGTGCTCTCTTATTTTTTCTAGAGCTTTATATAGAAGCACTTTGTAGTTCTACAGTAGAACTACAGACTGTAATGCTGCATCTGCTTCTCTGTATATTTTATTATTATCCTTTATTTTACCCTGTTCTTAGAAAACCACCACAGTAAGGGGTATAGGGGTCCCTCATATAGGAAGGAGCCAATTAGTCCAAAAACGAAATGTTTAGCTTTCTACAGGAATTAAATGAACGAGTTTCAAACAGAAACCTGTCCTATGTTTCTGTCTGGACTGGCTGTAGAAACTTTTGACTGGGATTCCCACCATCTAGTTTTCGAGGACAGGCAGTGTCTCCATACAAATAAAATGAAGTACAATGGTGGAGAGAAGCAGTAAAGCAATGTCACCATATTAGAACGCAGGGTCTCAAGAGGTTAAAAACTAAAAAAAAAAAAAAATGACCCACTGCTTGTTCCAGCACAACACACTCATATAAATCATATACCACCACCATGCTAATCAGTGCTAATCACTGCAGTGCTGAGAATCAATGACCCACCACACAAATAGTGTGGTGGTTTTCTCTCTTGTGGGTCCTAAGTATTGAAGAACAGGGTGAAAAGAAAGATAATATATATATATATATATATATATATATATATATATATATATATATATATATATATATATATATATATATATATATAATCAGTGGACCTGGATAAAAATGGATAATGGGTGTATAAAGGAGTGTAAGGGGTGGTCATAATGTTATGCAGATTTGTCAGTAACAGAAAAGTCACATTTGGGTGGGATTGTGTAAAGATCTGAGGGGAATAAGATGTTTTCTATTGTACAGAGCAGAGATTGTACAGTGTTTGAGGGCTGTGGCGTGGGTACGGCAGTGCAGCACCCAGGGAGGCTGAGGGTGGTGGAAGGGAAAGAGAAATGCTGCAGTCTTTATTGCCGCATTTCTGCCAGTAAACACAAGCCCCCACGGGGATCTGGTGACATTGTAAAATGGAGCAAGGCCTTGTGCTGGGCAGTCACTTTCAAAACACTCATTTTTTTCTATTTGTACAGGATGGTTTACGAAACTATTTGCTGTGGCTTTTAAAGTCTGGCAATTAGCGTTTTACCCTGGTGAACTTTTATAAGGGCACCATGTACACTAAACGCATTACAGACATATTTGTAGGCGCCAATGTTTCCATGAGGCTTCCAGTTAAATGTGTGACCTGATCAAAGTTTGAGTAAAACCTAACTATTTATTTTTTTGGCTTTGATATTTTTTTGCCATCAAAGTTGCCACATACTTTTAGACTAAGCAGCCAAACAAGAGTACGAACCAACCAGCAGCTCCAAACCTCAACCTCAAACATCCAACAAGTTACATGCAAACTGTTCCATTGCCCAGAAAATGTCAAAAGCATGAAATATATATATATATATTTATGTATTAAAGAGACTTGAATCTATGCAATATGCAATAATTTGCTTAAAAATATGTATGATAAGAATGCAATCAATGAAATTAAAGCCAAAAGTAATAGGCCTACCATATTTCTCCCTCACTTAAAATCTTTTAATTTTCCCAAAAATCATCAGTACACCTTATAATCCAGTGCACCTTTTGTATAAAATCTACCAGTCAGGTATTAAGGAGCAGTAAAGCCACTCTCTCACTGAAGTACAGAGGTATAAAGGCGTCTCGATGAAGTTTCTCCAGCACTAAGGCTGGAGCAATATTAGCATTAGCTGCTAACCGTAGCGCTAGCTCTTTCATCGTTCAGAGGCGAGTATATCAGACTGTAGTCTGCACGTTTACTGTATTAAAACAAGCTACCTAAGACGAACCGCTAGCTAATAGCGCCCTGAGTTAGCGGAAAGTTCAGGGTTCCTTAGTTCAGTGCTGTCAAGGCGGCATTTACTAGTACTAACCCCGGCTAACTGTGCTAAAATATTGGAAATTTAAGCTTACTGTAAATAAACGGAGCACCTTACTCACCAAAATAAATGGTTTTCAGAAGATAAATCTGACTCTTGTTGCTTTAAATACGCCTTATAATCCAGTGCGGTTTATGTATGTAAGTAGACCAGAAAATAGACATTCACTGATAATGCGCATTTTAATCTGGATCTGGTGTGCCTTATAGTCTGTAAAATATGGTAAATTTGCATAGTAAAGTATTAACTATTTCTGAACTTCATTAAGCATTGTATTATTTGCAGTTCGCCGAGACAGCTCGCCTTCATTGATGGAAAAATGAATATTAAATTATATCAGAGAATTCTGAAGGAAAATGGCAGGACATCTTGCCCATGAACTGAATTTTCAAAAGAAGGTGGGTCATGCAGCAGGACAATGACCCTAAGCACAAGTCATTCAACCAAAGAATAGTTCAAGTAGAATAAAGTTAATGTTTTGGAATCGGGCCAAGTCAAAGTCCTGACCTTAATCCAGTAGAAATGTTGTGTAAGGACCTGACATGAGCAGTTATCATGAAGAAATCCACCAACATCCCAGAGCTGAAGCTGTTCTGTAGGTTAAAATGGGCTAAAATTCCTTCAAGCCGGTGTGCAGGACTGTGCAACAGTTATTGGAAATGTTTTGTGAGTCTTGGTCCTCCCAAGGTTTCTTCCTCCTCCAACTCTGAGGGTTTTTTTCTTGCCTCCGCGCTCACTGGGGGTTCTGTATTCTGTATTTTCTATGTTTAATGTTTTGCCTGATTCTTTGTCCTGTGGTCATGTTTCTGTAAAGCTGTTTTGTGACAACACCAGTTGTAAAAAAAAGGTATTGATGAAAAGGGGCAAAATCACCCCAGATACTGAAAGCAAGGTTTCTCTACTCACAAATATATAATACTGGATCATTTTCCTCAATAAATAAGTTCTCAAGTATAAAATTTTATTCTCTTTTTTTCAACTTGATGTTTCACGAGCAGTTTAATAAAAAGTTTGGTGCTAATCATTTGGAGCAGCACTGCTCTGTTATCAGTTAAGGGCAGTGGAAGGGTCACATCTCCAAGGAAGAATCAGACCACGCAGGAAACGCTGCTACGCAGGCAGGCATCGACTGCTCTGGCAACATCCTCAGAAAGCAGACAGCGGCACGAGTCGCTACCCTCGAGGTATTCTCCTAATCTTTCAAGTGGGAAATTAATCTTCTCTCTGCTACACGAGGATAAGAATGGGCGGTTTTGTCTGAGCTCAGTCAGGTTTACAATATCCAGCGGCGGCTGCTTCATGAACGCCAGGCTGAATGGAGATGTTGGGTCCTGACGGGCGGCCGGCCGGCCTAACTCTATAAACTACGGACATTTCTTCCAAATTCAAAAAAAAAAAAAAATATTGTCAGTTAGTGCATTTATTTGCAGAAAATTAGAAAAGGCTAAAATAACAAAACAGATGCAGGGCTTTCAAATAAAGCAAAGAATTATAGACTACATTCCAGAGGTTTCAATTTGTTAAAATCAAAGTAATTGTATATGTATGTATATATAATGTGTGTATTTATGTATATATGTGTATGTACATGCATATAATTAAAAAAAGAATTAATTTATACACTTTTTATAATATGCCATTGTCATGGAGGGGTGCAGAGAGGACGTGGAAGCGGACGTAAACGCAGGTAAGAAATAAATAATTTATTAAATAAATAACAAATAAACAAAGAAACAAGGAACGAGTAACACGAAACAAAGATACACAAATAACCAATAACCAAAACAAATGAGAGCAACCAGAGAACATAAACTAAACCAACTAAAGATAATGATAATAAATAAACAGGGAATATATACAACAGAATAAACTAGAAAAAAAACAAGGAAATAGACTATATATATATATATATATATATATATATATATATATATATATATATATATATATATATATATATATATATCTACCAGTCAAAAACAGAGAAAAACACAGAGCAAGGAACTAGGGAACGAGGAGAATAAACTAGAGTAACAAGAAGCGACAAAACAACAGAGGAAGGTGCAAAGACCGACAAAGGACAAGTGACAGAGGAGGGCTATTTATACTAACATGAAACACACTAGAAGTGGAAACACCTGGGGAAGGGGCGGAGCTACAAATGAGACATGTGGTGGAAAACTACTGAGACAGGAGACACAGAGGAGCACAGGTCACGTGGGGAAAAAACACAGAGACATGAGACAAGGCCAGGACGTGACAGCCATACCATATGTCTGTCTTTGAATTTTGTCTTCAGAATGAAAGCACATATTTGTAATGTGTAACAGCGTCCTGAATCATTACTACATTTCTGATGTTGGTAACAAACCAAATTGTGTGAAAATCAGTTATAAATTGGTGGAGTTGTGATTATTATAGGTGTATTGAACGCCTTCCTCCACCAGTATTGCGGCCACACTGAATGCCAGGAGGTAAGGTATGCGGAATCTATACATATGATGTCTATGGTATGAACCAGTATACCGCCCAGCACTAGTTGAGTGGCATACCGCTGTGTGATTACTGAAAAAAAAAAAAAAAAAAAAAAAACGTAACACAGAGTGAAATATAATACACAAGCTGACGGGTGGAGCTAATTGGCTGGAGCACTGAAACAGAGCCATGCCACTGGCTAATATACGAGCCCTGAAAAGATGGAAGCCATCAGCCGTCAAAAATCACTGTCAGATGTCTCTACTTAACAAGCCCATTTTAACCACATTTCTGAGGAATGCAGCACAGCACACACGCTAAAGAATACGCTGCTCAGGGTTAGCTGGCAAATTCGCAATTTGTTTCAATGTCCTGAACCGATGTGGGCTAAATGAAAGATTAGGATGTGATGAGAGGCAGCGGCCTGTGTTTGTGGTACGGAGCTCACATTAGAGCGAGCGCTGCACTTACTACATTAGCTTAAAACACTCAGTGGGAGAAGATGCTCGGATGGTAATGGCTGGAAAATCTGGGCCAGACAGGCTTCAGTCATGCGTGGAGACAGAAGCAGGTTGCCTTTATGAATACTATAAAGCTCATAAATGCATTAGTATATGACAATGAATTTGCTATATGATTTAGCTGTCCTGGAGATGCCTACATACACTAGAAGTTCTCTATTAAGACCACTTATGTGTTGATTTCCGACACCACTGTCAACACTTTCAGAGTTTATTCTAAACAGATCCAATCCCTGCTGTGGACAATGCAGGCAGGGACAGACTCTCAGACTCTTGCCAGGGTTATTTTTTTTAGACTAAGTTTGGTATCCATTTAGCTAGCTCGCTACGTATAAGGCTCACTTAAAATCCTTTAATTTTCACAAAAATTCTCCTGAATCAGGTATTAAAAAAAAAAAAGTAAAGTGTGCTGCAAAGTAGTAAAATGTAGTTGCCTCCACTTCTCCATCATATCAGTTAGCACAGAGAATGCCTCTAAACCTGAGACGCCCCACTTCACTTCAGAGTGAGTCCGATAGCGAATCAGATTGCAGCTGGAGACGACCTGCTGCCTCAGTGCTTCAAGCTCTGCTAGATCCTGCTGCTGCACCAATAAAAATAAAGCACCGCCAAGAGCAAGGATCCACTGCTGCTCGAACACTGAGAAATACAGTATGCTAATACAACAGCACTGTCCTTAACAACCCCCCCCTCCCACCCCTCATCCATACACCCTCCCGCTGAATAAATCTGCATATCATATCCCTGCACTTCCTTTAGGTTTTCCATGTATTAAAAATTCAGCATATGGTAATGTCAGGTGAGGGACTGCGGATGGGTTTTGGGGCGATCCGGGCTTCGAGTTTGGTCTCAACAGCGAATCACAGCGCGAGTCTTATCAGCTAATTATTTTAGCTGATTTGTTTGTCAAACACTCCCCCTCGAGACCTTTCTTCCTGCTCCTCTTCAGAGCGTGTGGTGATGGCAGCAGTCCATTCTGTGGGAGACAGCCTGTAAACAGAGACGGGAGGGGATATACAGAAGAGACAGGCCGAGGGGTGCTGGAAGACCTCCACCACGCTGCTGCTGCCTGGCCCCGGTGGGCGTGGGATTAGCCCAACGTAGACAAACAGCAGCTCAGCCCGAGCTACACACAGGACAGGCACACCACCGGCCACCGCGCTGCTCCACTCCAGCCAATCACAGCCCCTCAGCTCTCTTTTAAACAGCGGGATTATCCGCCATCTACGCCAAAAGATAAGGGGAGTGGTGGAGAGGAGCAATTTGGCAGACAAATGTGATCTTCACAGGTCAAGTGTGTGTCAACATCCATAACATGTGCTGTGGGAAAAGGCTCTGGGAGTCGGTGGCCTGCAAACAGTCTTCCTAAATGACATGAGCTGAAATAGCAATAGCAAGGACAAACAGTGCAACGACTGGGGCTGATGAGTCCCACAGGCATGATGGGTCTATATATATATATATATATATATATACAATGAAACTGAAACACCTGTCATCATTTTAGTGTGGGAGGTTTCATGGCTAAATTGGAACAGCCTGGTGGCCAATCTTCATTAATTGCACATTATTGCACCAGTAAGAGCAGAGTGTGAAGGTTCAATTAGCAGGGCAAGAGCACAGTTCTGCTCAAAATATTACAATGCACACAACATTATGGGTGACAAACCAGAGTTCAAAGGAGGAGAAATTGTTGGTGCGCGTCTTGCTGGCACATCTGTGACCATGACAGCAAGTCTTTGTGATGTATCAAGAGCCACTGTATCCAGGGTAATATCAGCATACCACCAAGAAGGACCAACCATATCCAACAGGATTAACTGTGGACGCTGTAAGAGGAAGCTGTCTGAAAGGGATGTTCGGAATCTAAACCACGCCTGCTCAAATCACGCAAAATTCAATGTGCACCTCAACTCTCCTGTTTTTACCAGAACTGTCCGTCACCACAATAAATTATTGTGATCTAAAATGCCACATATTATGTATATTATGTATGCCACATATTGTTGCTTTAAACCTCATGTTAATTTCAGTATAAAAGAACATTATGTGCTAAACTGTGCTCGTACATACTATGCTTCTGGTCCAGCGTTCTCCTACCATATCTTCTACTCTGGAGAGAAACTGGAATGCTGATCCTGTAATCCTGTTGATACTTGGCCCGATGGGAGAAACGGTTCGTGTAAACAATGTGGTGCCACAGTGTTTATGTCATGGGTGTTGCGGTCATGCTTTACAGGCTACTACAGTGATTACAAGGCTAAAGCCACACTGATACGCATTGCTGCTTTGTTGTAGGTGTGGTTGCGGGTGGAGATCGCTATGTGAGCGGGAAACTCATTTGCAGTTCTGTTTAAAAGTATGTAAATATGATTCTGCTGTTGTTGTGTTGTACCTCTCGGGGTGAGAGTTCACAGCCGTGATTCATTTCTCCTTCATTTTATTCAACACAAGACCATCTAATATCAGCAGTATGAGTATTAAAGTCCATTGAACCTTTTCAATGTTCTTCCCTGTTATCTCTTAATATATGTTTTTAACTGAACTCAGTAGAAACAGATGTGTTTTTGACAGATACCAAAATTACTATACCACAGTCTACTATTGCTATAATGCAGGAATGTTCATTAGAAATGAAGCCAAATATGTCATATGTCATATTGTTAAATCTGGCCAGCTAAAGTGTCTTAAACTGCCTTCATTGAGTTTACAGCACAGCCTAAAGGACAGAAGCAAAGTTTTTTTTTCAAATGCATACACAGCTTGTCCATTAAGTGTAAAGTCACAACATTACACACAAGTGCAATCAAAAATCATTTACATTGTCTCAAAACTATGATGGAGGAGAAAAAAATGTTGGAAAATTGAATTGGGCGGGGCTACACTTATTGCAACCAGTCAGCAGAGATTAAAGCCCTGTGTTGGCTTCACAGATAGTATGGCAGCATCAGCTGAGATTGAACATTAGCATTAGCCATTGGCTGATACCCATATTATACTTGGCAACCGGGGATGCTGACATATGTGGCTCAGGATGATTGTCGTATTATAATAGGTAACCAGTGATGCTGACACATATGGCTCAATGTGAATCTGGATGGTTTCTGTATTATAGTAGGCAACCAGAGTGTTGGCACATGTGATTTGGGACAATTGCTGCATTACACATGGCAACCAGGCTGATTGTTGTATTATACATGGGTTTTGGCACATGTAGCTTTGGTCCATTCCCATACTATACTTGTCAAGTTGGGTTTTGGCACATGCTGTTTGGGTCGATTGCCATATTATACTAGGCAGCTGGAGTGTTGACACATGTAGCTTGGTTGGATGTTGTATTATACCCAGCAACCTGGGTTTGGCACATGAAGCACTTGGCCTGAATGTGAGCCCATCATTTGGGGAAGAATTGCGCCTAGATTCACACTGGTGCCCAAATGGCACAATTGATATTTCTGGATATACATTAATAGACATTGTTCTGTCAGTGTTTTTCTCACTGGACCTTAGATGACACTGTCTCTGCAGCCATGACTTGCGCTGAGGATGTTTCTATGACTACAATTTGGCAGAACGACTTATTGACCCCAGCATCGCTGGCTACCGGCCGCAAACCTCGCCATGAACCAACAGACGGTCCAGCAAACAAACAGCCTAATGACCCGGCCAGTATGAAGCCAGTAAGACGACTTGTGCTGGAAAACATTGAGCTCGTTTGGCCGGCTGAGGATTTTTTTCTTTTTTTTTTCAGCACATTAATGTTCCTCGTTTGGCACAGTCCATTACCTCTCCGGTAAACACACTGCAGATTAACTTTACCGCAACAGAAAGAGAGCGATACCATCTACGGCCAAGCCTGAAATTGTGTCCGTAAGTAGCAGCAGGCCGAGCTGCCAATCTGGTTAATCATGAAGTTTCAGGTCATCCAGTCCAAACTTCACTTCACTTCAACTCTTCAAACAAGAGTGTGAGAAAAACACTCTCACCTCTCAGCTGCTCAGAGCACAGCACTGTTTATCATAAATGTCACTGTAAAGTTAACTGTCCCTCAGCACAAGGTGGACGGGAAGCTGTAGGAGTGAGACACATGTTGGCAGATGTTGAGAGGTTGAACAGCTTTCTCATAGAAGCACTACTTCTACTACTACTGATAACAAATGACTTATCCCTTATTTACATTTACATGTTATTATTTGGCTGTTGCTCTTATGCTCCCTTATATCTGTCTGAACAATGTAAAACACAGTGTTTATTCTATATTATACCACAGTTATTTCCGACCCTGCAATGTGATTGGCTGAGAGGCGTTCTATGAGTACCGCTATCAGCCAGTAAAGCACTGTAACCGAATCTCTCCATGTATTACCCTGCCACATACAGGTAAACTCGCAATGATGCAGCGCTTACAAACCAAATACAAACCAAATGTGATGTCATTAAACGCCACTAGGAGCTGCTGAATCCTTTAGGCACAGTGCCGAAACTCCATGTCTCCAACAAGCGGCGCAGACAAAGACCCAGTCCCCCAAATAAATAAGCCCAGCAATTCGAAAATACGCATTATTACACACATTATCAGCCACCAATATCAGGTAAAGAGCTGTTATTATTAAAATAAAAGCTTAAGCTGAATGTAAGGTGGACTCGAAATAAACAAAACTTTAATTCCTAAAAAATCATTTTCTTTCTAAGTCAAATAAGTGCTGGACTTTAATCTACACAGGTTTCTCTTCTGAAAACGGTTTATTTGGGTGGGTAAAGGTCTTACGTTTATTTACAGTAAGCTTAGATTTCCACAATTTTGACTAAAATGACCAAAAATAGAGGACACCGTGCTAAAGCGCTTACAGCGCAGCTACAAACAGAGCAGTAATGGAACTATTTTAAATGGCAGAGTCTTTATAACCAAACAGATTGTATTTTCTCCTCCTCTTTAACTCAAAATATTTCAATAAACAGTGAAAATGGAAGTGTGGTATAGTCACAATAATACACTCAAGGTTTGTGGTATAATGTGTAATATTGGCACTGCTGTTGTGATCTATAGTAGTCGGCCTGCGGTCTCATGCCTATGACGACAGCAAAGCAGTGCCAATATTACACTCCCTCTCGTGTATTATTGCTTAATTCACTTTGTGCATAGCAGTGGTGTGCAGTAAGTCCCTTCTAAGTCTTCAGAGAGGGGTGACAATAGGTGCACGTAAATCATTACATACATATTCAATCAGGAAATGTATATTATAGTTATTGTAAACTATAAGCATTTATTTTATAAATGAACTAAAATAAAAAAAAACAGCAACTAATCTAAAGCATTAGTCTTAGAGTTTTTCCGTTGCTACAGGACTCTTATTTGACTGACAGCGGTACTAACCAATCAAAATTGCTTTTTAAAATGGCTTCTGTCCCCTTGTGTCTGCATTGCCCTTCTAATGATTTTGAGAAGGGTGTAGAAATGAGTCTATTAGACAATCTAACCAATCAGATTCATGATTTTCACTACGGGGGCGGGGCCATGACTGTGTAACCCCTTCTCAGGGCTCTAATGAAGGGGCTACGCATTGATTCGTGTAAAACAGAGTGTAACTATCATGGAATTGCGACTGTAAATCAGACAGATATTGTGTCATATCATATTAAAAAGCCTTTTTAAAGGCTGTGCTTCAATGTGAAACTAATCTACAATAACAGGCCGCCTGACTGAGTTTTTGTGTGTACTTAATGCTTTGGCTGCTCTGGCGTACTGTAGGCATACAAACGAGTGATCTTGGTTAAATGGCTGTACTTGTAGGAACAAATAGGCATTGATGGTTGTGGTCTATTGTATAATTTTGTTATTTATAGCTGTATTTGTGGGCTGTTAATGTGCATTAAGTTTATATATACATTTATATAAGTTTATATAACGAATGTGTGTTGGGGGTGTGTTGCAGAGGAGGTACCCACTATATTAACTGCACACCACTGGTGCATAGGGCTTTTTAGTTTTTTTTTCCCATTCAAACAACAAATCTCAGCCCCAGCACAGCGCATCGACACATGCTGATGTGTTCAGATGTTCAGATTCCTCAGTGCACCATGCAGCATTCTGACAGCCCTACGCTAAATTAAAGACATGTGGAGACAAAGAAAGCCACAATAGATCACATGTGAGTGGAATTTACACAGTCTTTTGATGAACAAACAAATGCTAGAGCTTCATTAACTCTTCATTAACTTCACATTACTATCCTAGTCCTGTACAGCACGTATCTTTCAGCTGGAATGTGGACAGTTTGTGAAGAGTCAGGAAAATTAATCAGCCGAGACTTAGAGTGATAAATGATGCTGAACCCACTGCTGTCCCTGTGGATCCTGAGTGCCGTCCCTGAAGACATCACAGCTCTGCTCCAACTCTGCTGAGCCAGCTTGTTAGCATCATGGCTAATCTGGATTGTGAAGAGGTAATAAACTGATACTAAGCATGATAAATGACATTTACATCATGCTATTCATGAATAAAACACTTATTTTAGTAATTAATTACAAAAATACTATGTAATTTTGCTATTATGGTATAATTGAAGTTGATGACGCATATCTGAATGGGGAAAAAAAAGGAAATCTGAAAAAATTACATTTAAATTCGAACAGTTTTTTTTATGGCCCTACATTACAATACTGTATTTTTCGCACAATAAGGCTGAATTATAAGGTTTATAAGGCACATTTTAAGATACACTAGTAAGGAACAGGGGTGTCAATATGTGGTTTTTCTAATTCAACAGGTCTTGCCACTGGGTGGTGGTGGTGGTGGTGAGGGGGCACCTAACTTAACGAAAGCTAAGCTAAGTAAACTGTAAGTAAATCTGTAATTCTAAAAAAAAACACTTTATTTGAAAGTTTAACAAGCACTGGATGTTAATCTACGCAGATTTTCTCTAATGAAAACTGTTTATTTGGGTGAGTAAAGTGCTTCCTT
Organism: Astyanax mexicanus; assembly: GCF_023375975.1. Taxonomy (NCBI): domain Eukaryota; kingdom Metazoa; phylum Chordata; class Actinopteri; order Characiformes; family Acestrorhamphidae; genus Astyanax; species Astyanax mexicanus. Next base: position 49,077,352 of record NC_064417.1, read on the forward strand.
TTATTTACAGTAAGCTTGGATGCAGTAGCATTAGCATTATCAGCTAATCGCCTGACAGCACTACACTGAGGAACCCTAAATGTGTTTTCTGGTAAGTCAGGGTGATATTAGCTAGCGGTTCCTCCTACGTAGCTTGTTTTAACACGGTAAACACGCAGACTATATTTTGATATAATCGACTCTGAATGGCGAAAGTGCTAGTGCTTAGCGCGGTTAGCGGCTAATGCTTATGCTGCTTCACTAGTGCTAGCCGGAGTTGGCAGCAGGCTATAGCACAATAATACTCACCTCTGAATGGCGAAAGAGCTTAGTGCAGTTAGCAGGTAATGCTAATACTGCTCCAGCCTTAGTGCTGGAGAAACTTGAAACACTGAAAGTCCTGTATAATGCTGTACTTCAGTGGAGTGGATTTACTGCTCTTTAATACTTGACTAATAAAATTCATACATAAGGTGCAGTGGATTATAAAGTGCACTGACGATCTTTGGGAAAATGTAAGTATTTTAAGTGCGCCTTATAGTGTGAAAAATATGTAAAAAAATATGGTAATGACTTTTATGTTTTTACTTATATTATGTAACCACTTATAATGAGAATTCTTCCTGCACTCACTGAACTCACTGCATACCTATTGGACTATATGATCCCCAGTCTGAGGAGTATTTACTGCCTTGTTTAAACACTCGCTCTCCCCCTATAGTAGATTAATTATGTTCATTCTGCATGAATGTCAATGAGGATAATTAAGGTCATGATTGAACTGTCCTCTGGTGTCGGCTCTCGGGTATAAATCTATCCACTTTCTAATAAAAGCTTCAGGTACAAAAAAACAACAAGCCACCCCAAACAAAAATCCATCAAATTAAACTGCGGTGATCAAGCACACACATGTTCAGACTCGACCCGGCCCGGTTTACTCAGCACTCTCTCTCTCTCTCTCTCTCTCTCGCCCAACAGTCCAGTCACATCACAAGTATAATGTAATGCACCATACAGGTAATCTAGAAACGATGCAGCGCTTACAAACCAAATACAAACCAAATGCGATGCCACTATACACCACTGGGAGCCCTTAGGCACAGCGAAAAAACACCATAACACACAAGTAAAGACGCGGTCCCACAAATAAGCCCAGCAATTCGAAAATACACATTATTACACACATGGTCAGCCACCAATTTCAGGTTAAGAGTTGTTAAGATTAAAGATAAAAGCTTAGGTGTTTATATTTTCCAGTTAATATAGGGCATTTTAAGCTGAATGTAAGGTAAGGACAATAGGGGACCCTTGTAATTCTGCAGGTCTCACTGCTGGGAGGCACCAAGATATTTTTATTTATATATTATATATATATTATATATATTTTATTTATATTTATATATATATATATATATATATATATATATATATATATATATATATATATATATATATATATATATATACACAATACAACATATATATCGTTTTAGCACCAATACTGCAATATACACATGCCCAACAGTCCAGTCACATTGAAGGAAGTGCAATGTTTTGTGCAATATCAAATTTAATTTTTAAAATATTTTTTGCTGCATACAAATAAAAATTAATACTGTTCTTATTTCACATGATCACTATATCTATCAGATTTCCTAACCTTTAAAAATAAACGCTTTTATTGTGGTCATTTCTGCTTCTGCAGCGCCCTCTCAGGTTCAACTGTGCTACAGGTGAGGAGAGAAGATGGATGATCACAAGCCATCAAACCAAGCTGAACTGCTTGAATTTTGTACCAGGAGTAAAACAGCATAAAGTTATCCAAAAGCAGTGTGTAAGACTGGTGGAGGAGAACACTCTGATCATTAACTAGGGTTATTCCAACAAATATTGATTTCTGAACTCTTAAAACTTTATGAATATGAACTTGTTTTTTTTTGTTTGTTTTTTTTTTTGCATTATTTGAGGTCTGAAAGCTCTGCATCTTTTTTTGTTTGTTATTTCAGCCATTTTTTTTTTTTTGCAAATAAATGCTCTAAATGACAATATTTTTATTTGGAATTTGGGAGAAAGTTTGTCTGTAGTTTATAGAATAAAACGGCAATGTTCATTTTTCTCAAACATAAACCTATAAATAGCAAAATCAGTGCTCTCTTCATTTTTTCCCGAGATCTATATGTCATGATCCTTTATTATCGCAATAGAAAAAAAAAATATATATGAATGGGTTAAGATGTTTTGAGGCTCTGCAGACACCCTGTGTGTGTGATCTGCACAGAAGCAGAGTGATGCAGAGTCCCTCACCGATGCTACTTCATGAATTGCACCCTCATAAATTCCCTGCAGATTCACCCAGAGAGAGGGAGTCTGATGTTTATGCAGTTGCCATGGCAAGAGATGTCCTTTGGCGAGAGGCTGAGGAGGTGTTAACTGATCCGCACCATCCTCCGCTTCAGAAAACTCTTTCCAATAAGAGCCTTTCCATACCGCTGCGTAGAGACTCTCCTGCGGGCTAAATAAGGCTAGACCTAGCAACGCATCCACAGAGGCATTCGCCCAGGAAAGACACTCCCACCCACAATTTTAATTCCATAGTGATGATGCCTACTGGGAGAGCTGGTACAGAAATATTCTCATATACATGATACGCCCCCGGGGTATATACCATATTAGATTTCACTCACCCATTAAACATGGCTGCCTTTATTTGCTTTCACTGGCGGGACCTGCATCCGTACAGTCGCTCAAATGTCAGCTCCACTCTGAGAAAACACAAATCCACAGAGCGCCAGAACATTAGGACCTCCTGAGAAGCAGGCACACACAAACTTCACAGTCATCTTATATAGAAAACAACAATAAATAAACAATAATCTTTCATTATTCATTTATAAACAATAATAAAACATAAGATATCTTAAGATGACTTCTGCCTTTGACCTCTGGCCATATTCAGTAATATACAGTATTTTGTTGATTCTGAAGTGAAATTCCAGGAATGTTTGATCTAATATAATGATCTAATCAAAACTCACTTTGCAATAAAACATTTCAATAATTATATCCCGGTCATGCAGCTTGCCATCAGCTGTCGGAGCCCTGAGAGAGCACAAATGGCCTTGCTCTCTCTGAGGGATGTATCAGAACTGAGTTTCTGTGCTTTGCTGCTGTGTTTTGCTAGTGGCCTAGCAAAAATGAAAACTAGAAATAAAATTGTATTTTTCTAAATTAGATTAAGATTGTTTATATTATATAGAATTATTAGATATAAGATATCATTAGATGAGCTCTGGACATGTTTTTTTGCTGAGCGTTTCCCACATGTGCTAAATGGCAAAACATGAACAAGCTAGATCATGTTTAACTCCGATAGAAACACAAAACTCTTATTATTTAAAAATTCTTACCCATCTCCCTCATCTGCTGACTTGTCATAGACAGTAGCTATAGATCCCTCCCTCAGATGAAGTCTACTGGCTAATCCTGCTGTGAACTGTCTGTGGTTGTCCAACAAAATGACCCAAATGGCATTTCTTCAACTTATTTTTTATTATTATATTTTTTTATCCTTTTTTTATTATTATCATAGTTTATGTATTTTATTATTGTAGTATGTACACATTTTAGCTTAATTTGATAAGTTTTATTATTATATTATTTTTATTCTTATTTTTTATCTATTTTTATATTTTTATTCATGGTTAATTTTAAATGATTAAATGCAGTTATTATTTTCTTTGTCTTGTCCATCCCTTTATTTTTAAATGCTCGACTACACTGAAAATAAGGGTTGCCCTCAATGTATTTCCGAGCAAAAATAAAGATTGACTGATTGATTGATCTAGTGGGTGGGGCTCAGGAAAGGGGGTTGACGAGTGAGGGGTGGAGCCAGGGTGGTTCTATACAGGTTTGTTTTATCGTAATGGCAGAATTTACTCAGTAAAGTCATCCAAACTCAGGCTCATAGAAGCATATGATTCTTTACACCAAACTCTTTTTAAGCTGATTCACAGGAAATGGAGGAAAAAGTGAGTTTTGCCTTATATGTCCGCTTTAATTGATTTTTTACTTTTTACTTATTCAATCGAATAATTTCACTCTTTGCAATGAAATAAATGTATAAAAAATGCATTTTTACATGCATTTTACATACTGTCCCTTTTTTCTGGCTATTTCTGGTTTGGGGTCACAGTTCGCTGCACATATTGTGTTTACTTCTTGTCACTTTAAGCATCAACAAACCAAAAGTCATTTTTCTAGCAGTGCCCAACAGTTTACATACAGCCACTTTTTTTTTTTTTTTTTGTATACAGCCGACCCACTGCTAAAGCATATGGCAAGTGTTTGCCTGGTGCGCAGGTTGCAATTAACATTGTTGCTCTAAGGCTTCCATACGTGAGCAATTCCCATAAACCGTGCAATGCATCAAGTGCATGATTCCTTCGATGGTAAAACAATATTTACGCTCAGACGCTCACGTGAAAACAATTACAGGCATTAAAAAAACATTTCCCCCCGTTATTATTGTACCACCTAAGCACCTAAGCAAACGTGTGAGTAAAAAACGCACTTCTGCGCCGCGTTTAGCCTGGGCGCAGTCTCGGCTCCGGCTCCTTTTCTTAAAGAGGCACATTTGGCATTTGATCCAGCACCTCTGCACCACATTTATCTTCATCTGAAGCTGCCGCCTGGTCTGGTCTGGCTCACGGCTCCTTCTGCGTTGGGTTTGATGATTAAATGGATTTTGATTTGCCGCGCTGCAGTGTAAACTTCCTGTGTGGCTCGCCCTCAGCTCTGGCCTCTCCAACCACGTGTCCCAGAGGGCTGAGTGTCAGCGCCGTTATTAGGCCTCCAAATTAGCAGAGTTCAAGAAAAAAAAGCCTCTTTACCTCTGAGGTCTGTTTTAACCTCTCATTGCTCTGCGTCTAGACTCCCATAGGTCTGCAGCTCGGCTCGTCTCGCCCTCTTTCTACCTAAACAGCCAGATTCCAGAGCCCTTGTGAATATTAAGCAGCACCAACTGCGGGAATGTTCCTCAAATTGGCAGCAGATGTTGCGGCGGATTGATGTAAAGACTGTTTTGTCTGCAAACTGAGCTGTAAAAGATCGCAGACCTGACAGCTCCTCGCGGTGAGATAAGTTAACACAGCTATCTAACTGCGTGGGGTCAAATCCGATACCATGCTGAGCGTTTAACAGTTACGTATGACTCGGGCGTAGCATGAGATGAGCAAACCCAGCAGCAGACTACCACCATCTTCAAACAGCTCCGAAGCATATACACAGCTTTATATTATATTTTTCAGACTATAAGACGCACCGAATTATAAATTACATTAAGTGACACTAGTAAGGATGCCTACTTCGAAGCACCTAAGTAAACAAAACTGTAATTCTTAAAAAAAAAACATTCTCTTTCAAAGTTAAACGAATGCTAGGTGTTAATCTACACAGATTTCTCTCCTGAAAATGTTTATTTGGTTGAGTAAAGCGCCTCTGTTTATTTACAGTAAGCTTAGACTTTCTCCAGCACTAAGGCTGGGTGCAGCAGCATTAGCATTATCCGCTAACTAAAGCACTAGCTGGAAAGCACAGCAAACAGGCAGACATCAGTCTGATATACTCACCTCTGAACGGCAAAAGAGCTAGCACTATGTTTAGCGGCTAATGCTAATGCTGTTGCAGCCAGCCTTGGTGCTGGATAAACTTTACTGACAGCTCACCCTTAGAAAGCTGTAATTCAGCAGAGTGGCTTTACTGCTCCTTCCAACCTGACTGGTCAAATTCATACATAAAGTGCCCTGTATTATAAGGTGCACTGTCTATTTTTGGGAAAATTAAAGGATTTTAAGTGCACCTTATAGTCCAAAAATTTGAAACGAAGATTTAAACGGTCGCAATTTATTGTGATATATTAAATCGTAACCACTGTCCAATGAATAACTAAAATATCTGCTTTTATTTTGATTTAATTCAATAATTGAAAGACTTTTTATCAGTGTTTATCACAATCAGTCTATAAATTGCCATGTTCTGATCCATACTCTTCTAAAATCGTAGAGTTTTTTGAACAGCTGTCTCTCCCACAAGATTAGTTCACTTTAATTCACGTTAACCATTAGCTAACAGGCTAAAACCAGGATCGCATGCCTGACAGTTATCTAACTCTCAGCTCTCTCACTCTGATACCACGCTGAGCGATTAACAGTTACGAATGACTCAGGTGTAGCATAATAGGAGTAAACCCAGCAGCAGCAGACGACCACCACCTTTAAACATCTCTAAAGCATACGCACAGTATTATTATTATTATTATTATTATTAAAGCTCAGAGCTGGAGGATAAGCATCTTCCCATCAGCGGGTAATCACTATAAGCCCCACATGCTGTTGATGTTTCCCGTAGCTTTAGTCAGATAATGGGGGATATATTGTGTGCGATAATCTCTTTACAGTAGGTGTCTTACGCCAGATAACAGACACTTTCATCAATAAGATTAGACGGGTGCCAACATATGCCCAGAGAAGCTGCCAAATCTGATAGCAGCACTCCGCTCAACAGGAGTGTAGCAGCAAATTCTGGGTCCTGTACACTCGCAACGTCAGTGGGCCCCTATCCATGCCAGTACATGAAGAACATGAGCAAAAATAAAGGAAAAAAGCGTATTTATCTAAAATAAAAAAGCATTAATAAAGTTTTAAGATACAATCTCTGGCAATATTGAATAGAATACTTGAGCACTGCTGCGGCTGCGCTACTGTTTGTTTCTAAAACTGGTTTATGTTGATAACTAACGTTAGGCAGCTCATAATCGTCTTTATACCTGTTTGGCTACACTGTAAACCCAGAAGTTGTTTGAACTCAAATAAATTTAGTCTGTTTTACATAAAATTGGAGATTTCTAAACATTACTCAACAATTTTGAGCTAGTTGAACATTCGTGGGCACATGTACACTTAAACAGAGATCTTTGAGTTGAACCAATTTATAATAACTGAGTTTAGTCTGTTGCCATTGGCAGCCTCTTTTCCATTGGCTTCTGTCACAATCGATTTGCATACTGGGTGTGTCCCCCAATTTCTGGCACTCACCATCAGTGTGTAGTGATTCCTCCCAGGCTAGGTTAGGTAAACTTGTAGATCACCTATTATGATTAAATGCTTGGTCTCTGTGTTGTTGGCTGTAAGAACAAGCATCATTTACTGAGCTGCAGTAACTCTGTGTTCTCGCTGTGCTCTCAGTACTTTACATTCTTTACTATTTTCTTTCATCTACTTTTCTATGAGTATTTAAAAAAATAGTTAAATGAAACCCGAAAGAAGACTAAAAAGAAGTTCAGGAAAATATTCATTTTAAATAAAAAGTTCACTGTACTTAAAAATTATATTACATGAACTTAAAATTTATTAGGTAATCGGTTACAACAAAAGTTTTGAATTTAGTCAACTTATCGGGTTTTACACACTTAAAAAAACAACAACTTGCATTTACAGGCTATTTAAAGTAGAAACAACTCAAGTAAACTGTGTAGATTTAACTATGATTTGAGTACACTTTACTAGCAAGCATAAAGTGAACTTAACTTGAAAATAACAGTTATAATTGCTTAACTTTTTCAAGGCAACTGGTTTCCTCATTTTTTTTTAAGTAAGATCAACTTATCACATTTTACAGTGTACTAGCTAAGCTAATGACTTCACGTGAGCATACAGTCATCAGCAGCAGCTGTCTGGAGTGGACTACATTAACTTTAATTGGACTTTGTATAACAAGCAAACTCTGTTCACCTTTGAGAAAGAAAGCCATCAACAGCTGCCTCCCCTCATTCTGCCTTCTTTCTTTTTCCTTCCTTTCTTTCCTCTTTTGATATCCTGATTTCTGCTTTTTAGGCAGCATGATGTCTCGAGCCCCCAGGTCTTTTAATCTGGGCTCACTGACGGTACACCTGTAGCCGGTCACTGTCGGGCGGGCTAAACCATTTTGCGCCTCCAGGAGGGGGCCCCCAGAATGTCCAATATGTTGAGAGGACTGGGACTATCAATATATTTGTTATCAATATATTTGATAGATAAATAAATAAATATTTAATTGGAGGGCCCAATTCAATAATAAAAATAATCACACAAAAAATAAAAAATCTGAATTTTTATGGGCCCCTCTCCCTAATCGGGCTCTGGGTAGTCAGGTCCACTTTTCCCCCCACTACCACGCCCATGGAGACAGTAATAATAGTGTAGTGTGGTTTAGGCCTAAACCTCCTAAGTGTAGTGTGATCAGCACCAATAAGGTACGTTGTTAATTTTGTGCTAGAACGCATTAGTCTGTTGTCACTGCCTGCTGAGAGACATAATTTGCAATGTGTTTATTTTTTTAACAAATGTAAATCTGAGGTGTTTTACTTTATTGAAAAGTGTTGTGTCACAATCTATATGCATTTTAGTAATCTAAATAAATCAGTATTTTTTTCAGAAAGACAGCGTGGGGAAAGTCGAGCAAATCTTGCAAACAGATCATTTTAAAATTTATTGACAGACTGTAAGAAACTGCTGAGAGAAAAACAGCTAACAAACACTGATAAGAGCAAACCGCACACACACACATACACACACACACCTCGGCCTACACTTCACAGCATGTAAGAGAGAAAAATAAACATGTAAAAAAGTTACAGATATAAAAGGTTACTTGTTTAATAAAATACATTTACAAATAGATATCAGATCCTAGAGGCAGGAAATATAACATTTTTAAATTGAATTTTAATACACTTTCTTATTATAAAAATCCTGATTTATTTTTTGTAATTATTTTTATTATTGAATTGGGCCCTCCAATAAAATATGTATTAATTTCTTCTATGAAATATATTGATTACATCAACTGAGAGAATGAACTTTAGTCCCAGTCCTCTCAACATATTGGACATTCTGGGGGCCCCCTCCTGGAGGCGCAAAATGGTTTAGCCCGCCCGACAGTGACCGGCTACAGGTGTACCGTCAGTGAGCCCAGATTAAAAGACCTGGGGGCTCGAGACATCATACTGCCTAAAAAGCAGAAATCAGGATATCAAAAGAGGAAAGAAAGGAAGGAAAAAGAAAGAAGGCAGAATGAGGGGAGGCAGCTGTTGATGGCTTTCTTTCTCAAAGGTGAACAGAGTTTGCTTGTTATACAAAGTGCAATTAAAGTTAATGTAGTCCACTCCAGACAGCTGCTGCTGATGACTGTATGCTCACGTGAAGTCATTAGCTTAGCTAGTAGCCAAACAGGTATAAAGACGATTATGAGCCGCCTAACGTTAGTTATCAACATGAACCAGTTTTAGAAACAAACAGTGGCGCAGCCGCAGCAGTGCTCAAGTATTCAATTCAGTATTGCCAGAGATTGTATCTTAAAACTTTATTAATGCTGTTTTATTTTAGATAAATTTTCGCTTTTTTCCTTTATTTTTGCTCATGTTCTTCATGTACTGGCATGGATAGGGGCCCACTGACGTTGCGAGTGTACAGGACCCAGAATTTGCTGCTACGCCCCTGCTAATAGTATACATTCTGATTTGACCCAAAAAAAAACTTCGAAAAATTTTGGGACCAAATAAATTTTGACCCAAAAAAAAACTTCTAAAAAATTTTGGGACCAAAACAATTTTGACCCAAAAAAAACGTCGAAAAATTTTGGGACCAAAAAAATTTTGACCCAAAAAAAAACTTCTAAAAATTTTGGGACTCAAAAACATTTTGACAAAAAAAAAATCTTCGAAAAACTTTGGGACTAAAAAAATTTTGACAAAAAAAAAATCTTCGAAAAATTTTGGGACCAAAAAAATTTTTACCCCCAAAAAAACTTCTGAAAATTTTGACCCAAAAAAAAACTTCAAAAAATTTTGGGACCAAAAAAAACTTCTAAATATTTTGGGACTTGGGACTAAAAATTCTGATCCTGATTCTCGGTTCTGTTGGAGCTGTGGTGTTTAATGGGGGTGTTTAATTTCTGCAGGTAGCCGTCATGGCTAACACTGGTACCAGTGACATCAGACTGAAAAGTGGACGTAGTAGTGGTGCAAAAAATTCACACAAAAAAAAACAACTAACACAATGAGGTAAACTATGATGGAGCAGCGAGGAAAGAAAATGTACTAATTATATATGTCTGTTGTCACCGCTTGCTGAGAGATATCATTTGCAATATTTTTTTTTTTCTTTTAATAAATGTAAATCTGAGGTGAGGTTCAACTAAATTGAAAAGTGTTGTCACAATCTATATATAATCAGTATTTTAGTAATCTAAATAAATAAATATTTCACAGAATGACAGCAAGTAAAAGTTGAGCAAATCTTGCAAACAGATCATTTAAAATTTACTAACCGACTGTAAGAAACCGCTGAGAGAAAAACAGCTAACAAACACTGATAAGAGCTAACCACACTCAGAGAAAACACACACACACACACACCTCAGCCTACACTTCACAGCATGTAAGAGAGAGAAATGCACATGTAAAAAACAAATATAAAAAGCAACTGTTTTATAAAATACATTTACAAACAGACAACAGAAAACATTTTTTATTGAATTTTAATACACTTTTATTGTATCAACAGCACATCAATAACATTATACGTGTTTAAAGAACATATTTCATTACAAACAGTGTAATTAGTCCTGTTTAATTGGAGGATAGAACAGTCTGAATAAAAAAAACATTGTACTCAGTATGGTAGAGTGCAGTTTACCACATTAATAACCACAGCTTTACCTATTTTACCTTGATTAAAAAGCAATTATTTATTCAAAGTTCATTAAAAGCTCTAAATTATTGCCGCTAAACATGTTATGTTCCATCACAAAACAAGAAATATTAAAGAAATACCAAATAATAAATCAATAATGGAAAGCTTTAGCAAACTGACCTGTCTTGAGCTTTTTTAAGCAGTTTAAAGAAGAGGACTAAATAAAGATGACACAGCAAATTTTCATTTTAACCCTTGTGTGGTGTTCATATTTGTGTTACTCGTTTACTTTGTTACTTGTATTTAATTCAGCAAAATTAAGCAATTTTACATTAAAATGCTTTACACATGCTCGCTTCACCTAAATTGCAAGCAATATAAACAGCTTACATGGTTAATATTTACCCTTTACTTTTCTTATGTTACATTTCTTTCAAAAAGTGCTACTCTTTTTTTTATTAGTTTTTTAATAAAATGTAAAAGAAAATGAATTAAACTCAAGATATGAGTAGAAAATTTGTTTAGTTTCAAATTTACAAATGAAGCAATGTTTATTAGCCCTTGGCCAAACATACTGTATGTAATATAAATGTGTAGGGGGGGGGGGTGTACAGTGTGTGTTTATCGAAAATGTGTTTTGATATAAGTTTTTCACAAAAAAATGAGCCAATGACAATGAGTTTGAGTTAGAAAAAATATTTTAGTATAATTTGATGAAAAATGAAAACCACACAAGGGTTAAACAACTTCATTATGATTTTCATAAAAATGAGATTTGTTGGACCAAAAAAACACTGAGCTGAATAACTTTATCCTTATTGTTAATGACACACCTTCCACAGCGGTCATTTATGGTTGGGGCTCGAATACCGTGATTCACATGTTGCGTTTATGGATCTGTCTGAATGTGCCTTTAAAGAATTGATTGAATGATCAATTTAAAAACAAGTATAAATACTGTGTAATTAAGTATCTACATATTCAGCATGCAGATTACACTGTGTGTTCAGCCTGAGCAGCTGCTGGGTCAGTACTGGGGTCTGTGTGAGTCTGTGAGTGTTTCTCTCTACAGATCAGAACACACAGCGGGGCGTCTGTGATCACTCTCAAACTCAACAGACACAAACTCATCACCCACAGACTCCAAATCTCCAAACCGTACAGAACTACACTAATCGTATACAGAGCCACTGTGAGCGTGGCAAAAGCCAACACTGTGTAATCCTGATTCTCGGTTCCGTTGGAGCTGTGGTGTTTAACGGGGGGCTTTGTGCAGGTGATTATCCAGGAGGTGATCGTCACGGCTAACACTGGTAGCAGTGACATTAGACTGATTACACTGTAAAAATTAAACTTAAAAATGTTCTGCTTATTGTGATTTTTAAGTCAGCTGAATGAAAAATACTGAATTGCACCCTAAAATATTGCAAACTAATCACCCCAACGTACTTTATTAAGTTTCTTGTTAAAAGTTGATCTAACTAAATAATCTGTGTTGTCAAAATATACTAATTGTAGTTGAACCCTAGTCAAGGCCAAACCAACCATTCTGCACATGCTCAGTTTGACACTTTTTTTAATGGGGTCTACGGAGCAAATCTGCGGGGGTTTTCACTTGATGTTAATCATGCTATTTGCATATTGGGTGTGTCCTTCCACTTCTCACTCACCATCAGTGTGTAAGCATTTTCCACAAGCTGCCTTCACTTGGAATTTGCATATGTGTTATCTAATAGTAACTGCCTGGCTTCTGTGTTGAAGCTCGTAAGAGCAAGTTACTATATTTTGTGTTGCTGAGGCCATCTGGTTACATTTGCATTAATTGCAATTGTTTTACATGCCTGACAACAAGGTGGTTATGTGATAATCATAAAATCCACAAAAAATCCAAATACCCAGTTACTATGTTAAATTAACAAAAATATAGTGTTGCACCCGCTTTTGATTTATGTAAAACATTTCATTGGTGCAACTTATTTTTTTAGTTGGTCCTAAAGGACAGTCAGCAAAACTTGCAAAACACATTTTGTAGAACTTAAATCAGGCCAACTGAAGACAAATTACATTTTTAATTTGGTGAGATTTTATATTTGAAGTTTCAATGCATGTGAAAAATGAATGATCTGAGCTAAAGATTTCTGGTTGGCACAACTGCATGTGGTTTTCTTCAAAACATAAATAACTGAGTTGTTCTCAAAACTCAAAAATCTAGTGCAGTAAGTTGCCTTAATATTTTGAGTTTTCTCAACTTTTTTACTTTTACAGTGTAGAAGATGTCGTCGCAGTTTAGGAAATTCACCCAAAAAAAAACTATGAACACAATGAGATAAACTATGATGGAGTAGCGAGGAAAGAAAACATAAGCAGAGCAGGACGGATGTCTTAAACCGAGAATTCTCTTCAACACGACGATCTGCTGAAGGAGAACACCACACATTCTTGATCCCCACCATAAAGATGTAAATATGCGACATATTACCCCAAATTGACCACAAATGCCATACTGCATTTGTATGGCCATACTGCGCAGCAATCATGAGCAGATTCAGAAGTAGTTCTACTATGTTGCTGTGGAGGAGAAGAGAAGCAACATCCAAACCTCTTCCTTCGTTGTTTTGATGATGTTGTAGAGCACAAAAAGCCCAAACCAGAGCTGGCAGTCCCACACACTCACTATAAACAAGGAAGATGGACAGTCTGACCGTGTCTGACCAATCAACATGTCCAGGTGGCTCATAATAATGGTCAACATCAAACCAGGTAGGAGGCATGGTGAGATCTCTCTGCTGTGCTTCGTTTCAGACGTCCTAGGGAGGAAATGAGCCACCTGAGTTCTGCTTCTGTTATTCGTGATAACACACGACCTCGAGTGTTCTATTGCTTTTATACCACAGTTTCTTTTTTTTACTAAATGAATAAAGAAAATAAATCAAATAACTTTAATAAATTTAGTTTGAACACGCTTTAATATGGACTGAGATTTCTGCCAAAAAGTAGTTCCACCACAACTTAAATACAAAACAGCATATGGTTCAGGCAGACTAACACCACGAAAGTTAGCTTGAAATCAAAATTTGGGAATAAGTGAAGATGGTAACGTTAGGAGCGTGAAATAACGCTAATACTCTCCTCTCCTGCTCCGTGGAGTCGTCTTCAGGTGAACGCTGCAAATTTTTTGAGCATTTCTGCCTGTTTTGCTGGGTGGTGTTGGTTTAAGCTAGCCGGCTGGACTGCGGTTAGGTTAGCGTAGCTTGCTTTAGCTCAGCATTAACTTAGCTTAGCCTAGCCTGGCTGGTTAGCATTCTGGCTGTCAGACGGAATTAACAGAGTGATTTTCTTTCCTTTTTTTCCACGAAAGACGAGCCAGCGCTGCGGCCGAGCGTGCCGCGGCTGAACTGTACTAAGCTAACGCTGCTGCGGGTGTCCTGTGTATATACGCCGTTACTCTGCAACGCATCGGCGGAGTGATACAGGTTTAGTGTGAGAAGGCCGTGATGTTATCACGAATATCATCACGGCTAGATCACTTCTCAACCAATCAGATTGTGAGGTCGGAACTAACTGTTGTATAATATTATATAATAAATAGATAACTCTTATTATAAATAAGAAAATGAAAGAAAAACAAACAATTTTCTAAAAGAAAGTATTTTGATAATTATCTTATTAATCTAAATTTGTCCGTCTCTTACCTTTATGGTCTAAACTCTCACTTCACTGATTTGCAGCACTGATTTGTGCGAGAAAACTGAACGTCCTCCTCCTCTGATCATAACACACGGTACAAACATAAAACGAGTAAGAAGCATACAACCAATCCACAAGTGTCTAAGCCCCACCCCCCAAGTAAAGCCTCAAACTTCTAACATTTAAAGATGATTTGATGGTACGGAAAAAGTAGATACCGCCCAACACTGCACTAGTCTTTATAATCTACTCACTCTGCCTTTCACATACTAAACAGAAAGAGAGAAAGAGAGAGAGAGAGAGAGAGAGAGAGAGAGAGAGAGAGAGAGAGAGAGAGAGATACAGAGGAAAACATACAGGGAGACATACTGCTAGAGAAAGGGAGGGTCCTCTACTCGTCACCCTGCAGGAACATTTAAGGTAAGAGTATAAATTATCTAAACTTTACAGTGCTCAGTGTATTAGACTTCAAAGTTAAACAGGTTTCAGAAAGTTTTGTGAATGTTTTGCAGATGTTATAGGAATTCTGACAACTGGAGTTCACTAAGACATTTGTTAGAGGTAAAAAATACAGGAAAGGGTATTTTTATGTAGAACACTGCTATGCAAAATTAACATTTAATTTGTGTAAACTTGACAGATTATTATTGTAATTTAGCAGTGATTTCAATCACTGTAAATTAATTTACATTTTTTTTCAGTAGAGTTATTTACTTATCGTCTGTAATTTTAACAGGAAAACTCTGGTAACCACAGCTGCCAGTGTTTTCCTGTAAAAACTACAGGTTTTTTTTTTACAGTGTAAGAGAGACCTATGTAAAAAAAAAAAAAAAAGGTTTAAGCACATTCTTCTACATTTTCATAAAATTGCACAGGAAGTAAATAAAATAAAATAAATTAAACTGCTGGTGAAATATTTGTGTTAAAGAATTACCATGTTCTTGGATCCAATCTGATTTAATTCAGTGAAAGATATATTCATTTATGTTCGGTTATTCACATAATCAGCCAGATAAAAACAGCACCACTAATGGCATATGCCAAGTACATACAGTCATATGAAAAAGTTTGGTCACCCCTATTAATCTTAATAATTTTTAGTTCTAAATATTTGCAAAAGCACACCTCAGGTGACTCTGTTTGTGGCGTGCCTGCAGAAATGGCTTCTTTCGCATCACTCTTCTCCTTGTGCAAAGTGCGCTGTATTGTGTACCGATGCACAGTGACACCATCTGCAGCAAGATGATGCTGCAGCTCTTTGGAGGTGGTCTGTGGATTGTCCTTGACTGTTCTCACCATTCTTCTTCTCTGCCTTTCTGATATTTTTCTTGGCCTGCCACTTCTGGGCTTAACAAGAACTGTCCCTGTGCTCTTCCATTTCCTTACTATGTTCCTCACAATGGAAACTGACAGGTTAAATCTCTGAGACAACTTTTTGTCTCCTTCCCCTGAACAACTATGTTGAACAATCTTTGTTTTTAGATCATTTGAGAGTTGTTTTGATGAGCCTATGATGCCACTCTTCAGAGGAGATTCAAATAGGAGAACAACTTGCATTTGGCCACCTTAAATACCTTTTCTCATGATTGGATACACCTGGCTATGAAGCTCAAAGCTCAATGAGGTTACCAAACCAATTGTGTGCTTCAGTAAGTCAGTAAAAAGTAGTTAGGAGTATTCAAATCAATAAAATGATAAGGGTGCCCATACTTTTGCACCGGTCAAATTTTGGTTTAATGCATATTGCACATTTTCTGTTAGTACAATAAACCTCATTTCAATCCTGAAATATTACTGTGTCCATCAGTTATTAGATATATCAAACTGAAATGGCTGAAACACCCAAATATTTAGAACTAAAAATGATTAAGATTAATAGGGGTGCCCAAACTTTTTCCTATGACTGTACATCTTAAATTTTAATTATTTATTTTTTCTGACCCATTAAAAACCTACTTATGCCAACATCAATTTTTAACATCAAATCCATATTTAAAAAAAAATACTCGTAATTCTCCCTATGCAGGTATCCTTGTTCTCCAGGTGGTGTTCCTTCAGTGCTGCAGCAGTTTAATTCTACACCTGGTTTTGGTAAGGACTCATATTTTACTTCACTTCCTTTAATTGAATTGAACTGAACTGAATTTAATAACTAAGAGAGTGTGAAGCAGAACACAATGAACTGTTAAAATGAATTACTTACTTAACACAAACTCAAACACAAACAAAACTCTCTCACACTTCTCACTGTGTTTTTTATGTTTTAGGCATACACGTGTTTCACACGGAATCAGACCTTGGAAGATCATGTTTTCTCACCATTATGAAAACCGTATTTATTTTAATACCAACTCTATCATAACAGTCGCCTTCCTCATCGCTGACCTGTGCGTCGTCCTGCCAGCTCTGGTCTGGGTAATATATCAGCACTGCAAGAACAGAGGCTACATTTCAGCCTTCATCATCCTCCTCCTCATCAATGACCTGATAGAGCTGCTCCTGACTGTGATGGTATTGATTAGGTTTAGAATGCTGATTGCTTTGGTTATATTTAGAATTAATGGTATGTATCTGCACCAGCTGGTGGCACTAGAGAGCATTCTCTCTTATTAACACAAAAACCTCTATGATTTTTTTTGTTCTACACCCTGCTGCATCATCCTGTGCTTCGTTTTGTTTCTGATTATTGCTGGGTGTCAAGATGTACACATAAACGGACGGTTAGTAAATCTAGTCCTGTGTATTTTGCCGTTCTGTATTTTAGCAGTCACATGCACACTGACCTGTAAAGCCCCTCCTCCTAACCGTGACCCTGCTCCTCCCGCCGGGCTGAAGCCAGGCTCAGCAGTGCTGATTGTAGCTACTCTTACACTCATTGTCTTCTCTGTACAAGCAGTAGCTGTGTCAATCATTTCACATCAAATATACCCATATTTTCTCCGGGACATAGAGCTATTATCTGCTTTTCTGGTGAGTCTGAGAGTGATCTCAGACCCTCTGCTGTGTGTGCTGGTCTGTAAAGAGAAGCTCAGAGCTCAAACTCAGCAAACTCACTCAGAGCTCAACACTGAGCATCAGTCAGTCTGAGCTGAGCAGCTAGTGTTATTAGAATGGCAGTAAAAGAGATGTGTGGTATACTGAAAAAAGTGAAACAAGCATGTCATTTGTTTAAAGTGTTTTTTTTTTTTTTTACTTAATAAAAAATATGATTTCTCATTTAAAAGTATTTTGTTCAGTTTGACCAAAAGCAAAAACAACTACCAAGAAAAAAACTTAACAGAAATAATTTTGCTTATATCATTTTTTTTACTTTAAGTCAGACAGTTTAATGTCACGTGACCTCGTGACGTCAGGACAAGTACAAGTTCATCTGACCTACAGGACAACTGGTTTAATTAAGGTAGGAATTCTAAAGTCTCTTTTAAGTAGGATGATTGCTTAGGAGTGTGTAGGAAAGTAGAAAATGTCAGGATTGACCGCTAATTGTTACTTTTCAGCCTATTTTATGTGTTTTGCTTGTGAGTTTGCTAGCCAGCTTTAACTAGCTAGGTAACGCTAACTTAGTTAGCTAATGCTGGATAAAAGTGTTTTTAAGCTTAATACCTAACTATTTAGTGTTAATTAAGTATATATCGCTGGATAAATGTGGTGTTTTAGCTTTACATCTAGATATTTAGTGTTAATTAAGTATATACGTTATCTTAGCGTTTTCTGAGCTTATCCTCTGGGTACAGTCGTTAGTGAAATATCTATAATACTGTTTAATTAAGCAATAGAACACGAGAGGGAGTGTGTCATCACGAATAACATCACGACTGTGATTCGGCCGTAGATCATCACAGCCGTGATGTTATTCGTGATAACACACGACCTCGAGTGTGCTATTGCTTCTATACAACCGTTTTTGGTACCACTTTAAAATAAGACTACCTTTATAAAGTGTTTATAAATGGTTTACAATTAGTTGATTAATGGTTAGTAATTAGATTGCAAATGCCTTAAAAATCATTAATAATCAGTTATAACACATATGTAGAAAGGGAAACAATATAGATAGTCGTGGGTTCACTATTTGGCAAACAACAGGTCATTGTTGCCCTTTCTACGTATGTGTTATAACTCAAATCAAATCAAATCAAATTTATTTGTATAGCGCTTTTTACAACAGGTGTTGGCACAAAGCAGCTTTACAGAAACATGATTACAGGACAAAGAATCAGGCAAAACATTACACATAGAAAATACAGAATACAGAACCCCCAGTGAGCGCGGAGGCAAGGAAAAACTCCCTCAGAGCTGCAGGAGGAGGAAGAAACCTTGGGAGGACCAAGACTCACATTTGAGGGGGGACCATCCTACCACTGGTCAAACGGCTTTTAAATTAAAATTTAAAAAGTCTTTAATACATCCATATAGGTTTTATGTACTCAGGAGTGTAATAGCGCCACTAATGGCTTGGGTGTAATCTGTAGTGGAGAGTAAGATGGATGATGAGCAGCTGATCTGTGGTGGTGGTGGAGAAGAGCTGACTTCAGAAACTTCCATCAGTCTGGCCGGACAGGAGACGCGAGAGCCTGAGGGTCCAACATCGGTATCGGGTCAGACAGGTGGGCAGTCAGTAACTCGGAGGAAGGCAGAGAGATGGAATTAGTTTTGACTGGATTTATGCAAAACTGAGAATATTAAAACATTATCAGAGTGTGGCAAATGACTCCGGCAGGACTGAATAAAACAGCCTAACTAAGGTTGACATAGACATGGAGGCACATAACTGATTATTAATGATTTTTAAGGCATTTACAACCTAATTAGTAACCATTAATAAACTTGTAATTGTAAAGCATTTATAAACCCTTTATAAAGGTAGTCTTATTTTAAAGTGGTACCCAGTTTCTTTTTTTTTTACAAAATGAATAAAGAAAATAAATCAAAGGACTTTAAGAAATTCAGTTTGAATATGCTTTAATATGGACTGTGCCTTCCGCCTAAAAGTAGTTCCACCACAACTGTAACAGAACTGAAACTTAACTACGAAACGGTGTATGGTTCAGACAGACTAACACCACGAATGTTAGCTTGAAAGTAAAATTGGGAATTAGTGAAGATTGTAACGTTAGGAGCGTGAAATAACGCTAATACTCTCCTCTCCTGCTCCGTGGAGTCGTCTTCAGGTGAACGCTGCGCATTTTTTGAGCATTTCTGCCTGTTTTGCTGGGTGGTGTTGGTTTAAGCTAGCCGGCTGGACTGTGGTTAGGTTAGCGTAGCTTGCTTTAGCTCAGCATTAACTTAGCTTAGCCTAGCCTGGCTGGTTAGTGTTCTGGCTGTCAGACGGAATTAGCCGAGCGATTTTCTTTCCCTTTTTTCCACGAAAGACGAGCCAGCGCTGCAGGGTGCGGGCGAGAGTGCCGTGGTTAAGCGCTAGCCTGTGCTAAGCTAACGCTGCTGCTGATGCCGTTGATGATAAATCTGTTTATCTGCTTTATTTAATCAGTAAGTGAAGTTAGTGGTAAAGTGAGCTGCATGAATCTGTTTATCTGTTTTACTGAATGCAGCACTGAGATAAGATCTGTACCTGCAGTGAGCTGAAATCTCACAGTAAATCCTGCTGTCTGTGCAGAGTGTATCTCTGATTAATACACTCTAAACTTTACAGCACTGAGTTCAGTACAATACAGCACTATTCTATAAAGAACATCTACAAAAACATCACGTCACATAAAATGAATAAGATAAAATAAAATATTGTTTATCACTCTTTTACTGTTTTATTACTGCCTTACTGATTTTTAATTATCGTTATTTTATGATGTTTTTACTTTTATAATTATTATAAAATGCATTATTTTTTTTTCTATATTCAATTTAACGTTGTGGCACATTTTATGTTACTGAGGCAAAACTCTCATAGCTCAGCTAACAAGTGTCATTTAAATATAAATTGTTCTTTTATGGAAACATATTTGGTCAAAAAATGTGTTTTTTCACATACTAAATACAAATAACACCTTAATGATAAAAAATAGATAAAAAATCAACCACTTCAATTGATCCTGTTGTGAGAACCTACATAGAAAGGAAGCTTAAAATAAAAAGTTGAAAAAAACTTGAAATTAAAAATGCTGTTATATTGTCTTATGAAGAAATGTTATGATGTTATACTTTGTAATTTATGATTACTTGTATGTACTGTTTTAAATGATGTGATAGGGTATATAATAGGTATCATTTTATGATGTTATAAATTATTATTTATGATATACATTATATGCTGTTAAATATGTATCAGTATGTACTGTTATAAATTATGAGACATGGTGTATTATATATTGTGTATCATGTTATAATGTTATGCTCCGTATTTAGATGTTACAAGTTATATGGTTATGTAATATGTTTAGCTTATTTGTTATATGCTATAGGTTTTGTGTTTGTTTATATTTTGTACAATTATGCTTTATGTTCTACTTTTGTGGTTACATGTTACAGCGTTATGTGTTGTTATATGTAGGTGTAACAGGTAATATATCTGTTGGGTAGTGATGTATGTCATGTTGTTATAAAGCACACATTGTCTTTAGTAGATTCTGTTTTACATAGTATTAATATAACATTACAGTAATGAGTCAGTAATGGCGTCCATCTCTAAGCGTGTTTAGATATGAGCCTGTGATTTATGGTGCGAGTGATTTTTAGGTACTTACAGAAACTTCATGTAAAATCTCCTGAGTAAAGAGCCGTGGTTACAAACACACACCTGGAACACCTGAAGAGAACAAAAGCAATTTTAGAAAAACACATGCATATATCTGTTCATCAACTTGTGCATGTAAAACAATAATTAGGAGAGTGCATGCATCACATAAAATAAAATATACTCTGAATAGGCAAATTGGTCTGAAAAAAAAAAAAAAAACTTTATAAATCAGTAAAGGAAATCTATCAAAAACACAGCTGACTGGTAGAGTGACTGATTTTGGAAAGTACACACACACACACACACACACACACATATATATATATATATATACATATGTATAGGACACAGCTTGAAAATGATGAGTTTTTTTTTATTTTACCGAATTTATAATTATATATTATAATATAATCAAGAGGAAGATGGATGATCACAAGCCATCAAACCAAGCTGAACTGCTTGAATTTCTGCACCAGAAGTAAAGGCATAAAGTTATCCAAAAGCAGTGTGTAAGACTGGTGGAGGAGGAGAACATGATGCCAAGATGCATGAAAAAAAACAGCATGACGCGTGATTAAAAACCAGGGTTATTCCATCAAATATTGATTTCTAATTTCTTAAAACTTTATAAATATGAACTTTTTTTGTTATTTCAGTCATTTCTCATTTTCTGCAAATAAATGCTCTAAATTACACTATTTTTATTTGGAATCTTGGATAAATGTTGTCTGTAGTTTATAGAATAAAACAGCAATGTTCATTTTACTCAAACATAAACCTATAAATAGCAAAATCAGAGAAACTGATTCAGAAACTGAAGTGATCTCTTAATTTTTTCAAGAGCTGTATATAATATGAGAAAATTAACAGTACCAGTCAAAAGTGTGGACAAATCTTCTAATTTATCGTTTTTCTTAATTTCTTTATTTAATTTATTTTCTACATTGTAGATTAATATTAAAGACATGAAAACAATTAAGGAACACACATGGAATTCTGTAGTTAACAGTAAAAAGTGTTTTATCCTCCACATTAGTCCCCTGATCTAAATCTGATGAACTGAGATGGTGATTTGAGATGATTTAATTGGGATGAGCTGGAGCTTCTATTGTTCAGCACCTCCAGAAACTCATTATCTCAAATCTTTGCTATCAGGGATACTAGTTCATGGTATGTCAGTGTACTTATTTTAATATAATTTATTCTTAAAAACACAAGACCGTTTTTTTCCATAGACAGTTTTTGGCTTTAGTAGAATCTGCAGAGTGAATGAGCAGCAGAGCTGCAGCCAGTTCACACGTGGGAATCAGCCAAGGCTTTCATCCTTTTCCACCAAATTCACCCTGTGATGCTGCTTAATTAGGCACATAATCAGTACGGATAACCTTTACTGAGCACTCCGCCTGAGACTAAAAACTGAAATATGACAAAAATGCACAAATTATACATTAACCAGTGATTTAAGACTTCCAGCCGATGCCGGCTGGGATTATCACATTATTGACTTATTATACAATAAATGGACACGACCTCAATAATGTATGATATAATGGTCTATTGTGCATGTGTGTGTTTATTCACATATATAACAGTGAACAGTATTTTAGACAGTCGTGCTTCAGTGACCAACCAGTGCTTCAATAAGGTGAAGAAAAAAAATTAAAGATTTGCCAATCCTATTGTAAATTGTCATTGGCATTTTTCAGTGGCATATAATTTTGAGATGATGTATTGTGACAGTCTTAACCAAAATTAGACATACAGCTCTGGAAAGAACAACAGAACAAAAAAGGGATCACTTTAAAATGATGAGTTTCTGTAATTTTACCAAATTAAGAACCTCTGGAATATAATCAAGAGGAAGATGGATAATCACAAGCCAAAAATATTTGCGCCAGGAGTAAAGGCATAAAGTTATCCATAAGCAGTGTGTAAGACTGGTGGAGGAGAACATGATGCCAAGATGCATGAAAACTGTGATTAAAAACCAGGATTATTGCACCAAATATTGATTTCTGAACTCTAATATAACTTGTTTTCTTTGCATTATTTGAAGTTTGAAAGCTCTGCATCTTTTTTGTTATTTCAGCCATTTCTCATTTTCTGCACATGAAGATAGATAGATAGATAGATAGATAGATAGATAGATAGATAGATAGATATACAAGAGCACATTGAGGGATATAAGACTCTAAACTATTAAATTCTAAACTGAGACTTTAAAATATATATACATAAATATATAAATACAAAAACTATAGAAAATGTGGAAGTAAGATCTGAGGTAGTGCAGTCAAATAAAAAAATAAGTATAGTAGGTATCAGCAGATATGACAATATTAAACATTAACTTGTGCAAGTATTGTATTTAAGTTAGGTGCGTAGTGTAGTGTCCAGGGGTGCAAATGCTCTAAATGCTCTAAATGCCAATATTTTTATTTTGAACTTAGGAGAAATGTTGTTCGTAATTTATAAAATAACAACAATGTTCATTTTACTCAAACATAAACCTATAAATTGATTCAGAAACTGAAGTGCTCTCTTAATTTTTTTCTAGAGCTAAATATTGATTGCGATATATGTAGTTTTGGGCCATCCAGGTCTGCCCAGAAGCAAACTTTAATGATTAATACTGTCAGTGAAAGAGAGAGAGACAAAGAAAGATAATGTCAGAAAAAAGGAAAGAACGAAAGAAAGAAATAAAGAAAGAAAAAGAGTTTTAGAGCCACGTCAGGGACAGAAGCTTCTGTAATTTATTATTGTTCCTCTGTTGTTAAGGAAATACTGTCTCAATCGTCCCACTCATTCTGTATATTTTCATTCTTTATTCGTCCTTCTTCCCTCTCTCTGTTTATTTACAGTATAAACACCAGCTCTCTCGCCCACTTCTTCCAGCAGTATTGAATCTGTTAAGAGGTGACCCCTCTCTCTCACCGGGGTGCTGTTTGTTTGCACAGCCGTGCAGGTTGGGCTGAGGTTCTGGACGGTGCACCTATCAGGAGGTGAGAGCTGCTCTGGTCAGCGCCGCCCACTAATCCAATTCTTCATGTGTGAGGAAGGAGAGATGTTGAAGGATGGGGTCTGTTCTGCTGGGCTCAGGTATCAGAGGACATTAGCGACGGCTGCTCTTCACGCCGGGGGATCTTCACTCCACATGTGCTGTTGCTAATGCTAGATATGTTAAATATGCTATTACTGTGAATTACCTCCTGCATAAAGCAAAGGTGCAAAGGTGTCCAGATACTGGGATAGTGCTAATGATAATACTGATAGCATTACAGTCATTACTAATAACTATAAAAGCTATTTATCCAGTTCTGTAGTCTCACACACAGATCCAGAACTTTTATTTTCATCCAAAAGCTTATAAAAAAAGCCAAAGTAAGACTGTCCTATGAAGAGTTCTGTTGGTTGCACATATGGAACAGTCTAACGAGGCTTTGTAGTGAAATTACAGTGCAAATGTGTGTGCTTTTTCATTCCTTCACATAAATAAACTATAAAAACTAAGGCTATCATATTTTTCGGACTATAAATCTCCTTTAAAATCCTTTAATTTTCCCCAAAATCCACAGTGTGCTTTATAATCTGGTGCTCCTTATGTATGGATTTTATCAGTCAGGTATTAAGGAGCATTAAATCCCCTCTGCTGAAGTACAGAGTTATACAGAAGTTTCAGTGAAGTTTCTCCAGCACTAAGGCTGGAGCAGTATTAGCATTAGCCACATTGCTAACTCTTTTCCCATTAGAGGCGAGCATATCCAACTGTAGTGTTCTACGTGGGATGAACCACCAGCTGATAGGACACTGGGGTTCTTTAGGGTAGCACTGTCAGGCGGCATTTACTAGCGCTAAGTGCTGCTAACCGCACTGTTGCAAATATTTGAAATCTAAGCTTACTGTAAAGAAATGGAATGGAAGTGCTTCACTCACCCAAATAAACAGTTTTCTACTCTGAATTAGAAGGGAAACATTGCAACACCCTTGTTCCTTACTATTGTTTCTTAAAATATGCCTTATAATCGGGTGTGTCCTACGTGTGAAAATAGACCAGAACATAGGCACTCACTGATAGTGCGCCTTATAATCCTGTGTGCCTTATAGTCCCTTATAATATGGTATGATTCCAAATCTGATTTTCTGAACAAATCCAATATTTACTTTAGGCTGTTCACACAATCTTTGTGATCTATATCCGATATCTGTCTAAACAGTTCACAATGTGTAAATGGCGGTGCGTGCACAACAGAGCAGCGCTTCACAATAAGTTTCACTTTAATCTTTCAGCCAGAATCTCAAGAGCTACATATGAATAAAAAACTTTATTCAGCCACAGTCGGGTTAATATTTTTTGGTGTTCCTTTAATCCTGCAGCTGAAATCTGTAGCCGCATTTGGCCAATTCATTAAGAATAACCACCTAGCAGCAACACAAGCCTTCTGATACTATTGAAATAATACATCAAAATATTTATGAGCTTTGTTATCTTGTTTTTTTCTGCCAGGGAAGTCTTCAGATCACTGCTGCTGTCCATTTTAACTCCTACTCCCTGTCACTTTCTGCTCTCATCTGCCTTTTTTCTTCTGTGTGATGCAATATCATATGAACTTCAATCTGGCTTTCACATTGATTTCCTCCATATTAAAGTGAGTTGAAACTGTCAGATTTTTAAGACTGTCCTTTTTTGCAACCAATTTTCATGGTGCTGTTTTCCTTTTTTCCCTTTGTGTTGTATGTGAGCAGTGAATTGTGGGAAACGAGTGATAAATCAGTTGCGTCCTCCACATCAGTCCGAAAATTTCTCCGCTATATATGTATCCTCTGGTTTAGAATCATCCTCTATGAGATAGGGGCAGAGAAATGCAGCCTAGACCTTGGAATGCAGCTTTTAACAGGTAAAAGGAGACTCTAACACCATTAAACTGAGACACAACACAGTTAAAGCAGTGTGGGGAGGGAGGCTCAGGCCAGTTCTGTAATGAGGGCTTTCCAACATGCTGCAACTCCACAAGTTTAAAGTAGAAATCCAGTGTGAAATTGAATTTTACTGTAGTGAATCATGATAGCGAGTGTGAAATTTTGTCGAATAGCACAACTCCACTCTCCCCCAGCGTTCCCAAATACAGCGCTTTTAGCCGATGCTTCCAACAGGCTTACAATGCTAGTGATAGGGGAACAGACTGCAAAACTAAAATGCATGAATATTATATAGATATTTTCAGCAACTGCTGGAATTCATGCATTTCCACAGAACTGATTTTGCAACCTGTTGCACTACTCTAGCCCTAACAACAATTTTATGGTGACATAAATAAAAGTAATTTTTGATTATTTTTTAGTAATTATTTATCTGTGATTAAGAACACTTTAAAAAACGGTTTATTACCCGGACAATATATGTTGTTTTACAATTAGTCTGTTTAAAAAAATCTATATATTTTCAGTAAATTTAATGATAGTTACTGCCTAAAAAAAAAGAAAGCCACATAAGTTGGAAATTCTGTAAAATAAATAAATAAATAAAAACAGAATATACATACATTTTAACAAAAATCACTGTAACTTTACAATTAGTAAAAAAAAAGTATATATATATTTTTTTACGTAAAATTAATGATAATTACTGATAATTATTAAAATAAAGAGTGTACATAATTTTTTAGGAAAATCACTGTAAAAACAAAAACCCACATGGGTTGGAAATTCCATTAAAAAACATTAATGCCTGTTAAAAATGCTTAAAATAAACATTTATAAATTTCTGTTGAAATTGTTAGCAAGTGTTTGTTAGCTAACCAAATTTGTTTTAGAGCCAATCCATATAGTATGTTGACACATTCCTTTATAATTTAATTCTGGTTTACCAACATCCAATCAGAAACCAGCAGGAAATCCTGTTATAAATTCCGTCTGTGTGAACAGAGCTACCAATACTGCGTCTTGATCCTCTGTGAAATCTAGGAATTACTAGAAACAGGCTTTAATAATCAGATATTCTAAAAGTCACGTCTTTGTTTGTTGTCTTTTCTCTGCGCTCCGTCCTCATCAAGGCCGCGGGGATTAGGAGGCCTGGCCCGGTCCGCTCGCTGACCGCCGACCCCAGACCCGGCTTTGATGACCGACCCCGTGCCCGAAGAGCCGAGGTCCGGGGTCCGAGGGGAGGAGCGACCTCTGACCTGAAAGTCAGCGTTGAGCCGCGAGGGTTAACGGCTATCAGGGTCCGGCGGGCGGAGGGTAAGTGCCGGGCCTGGAGATTCGCTTCCACAAACACCAGCAGCACCAGCAGCACCAGCAGCAGCTCTTTAATCAACAATCGGCCCATTAAATCACTGTTTCAGAGAGCCCAGCCAAAGAGCAATCATTTCCATTTTAATGAGGCCATCGCGGCCCAGATACGCACTTGTTTTTCACAGAGCTGCAGAAGTTGAATTATGAAAATGGACAGAGTGATTAAACTGTTTAGGAATTAATACGATGCAGCGTATTTGCATAGGAAAATACATTATTGATGTGTACAAACGCTTTTAATTTATCAAATCTAATTTGCAGGGATTTTGGCGAGCGGCAAACAAATTAGGAATTATAATAGGGTGTTTGTTAGTGTCTGATAAAGACAGAGAGAGAGAGAGAGAGAGAGAAAGAGAGAAAGAAACGAGAGAGAGAGAGAGAGAGAGAGAAAAAAAAAAAAGGCAGGGAGAAACAGAAAGCAACTAGTGTTGTCTATGTTAACGCATCAACATATGTAATGTATATTTTAATGCAAAATTATCATTTTATTTTTAATAAAGTTTGGCCCCAACTTCCTCCCATAATTCAATTTTTTTAAAGAGGCCAGTGATAGTATTGGTTAATATCACAACGACAACAAAGGTGTTAAAAGTATCTCCATTCATCACTCTGTAGGTAGAAGTATAGTTACTAGAGTTTAAGATACTTCTGTAGAAGTTGAAGTATAGCAAACAATTAGAGAAGCACCAGCATTTAAACTTTTAAAATCATGATTCAAATTTCAGTCTTAACCAGAAGTAAAGGCTTGATTCATAATTGATATTCATGATTAATTACCAAACATAAGCAGATCTTTTGGTTTGACTTTTTTGGATTTCCGCAAAACAGCACAGGGGCCAGTGTCGGATCTAAGATTTTTCCTAGTAAGGGGCCACAATAATCATTGAGGGGCCAAGTATTATTACCCCAGACACACCATGTTCAAACACTTATGTATGTCTGTCTGTGTTTTTGTTGTATTGTACATTTAGGGTCTATCATTCTTTTATATTAATAATCTTATCTTGCTGTACTTGCTGTAACTTTGGCAAGGAAAGTAAAATGATTTCAATTCTCTGTATGTCCTGTACACATGCAGTACTGACAATAAAACTACTTGACGACTTAAAAAAGTGCATTCGTTGCAAATTCAATAAAGAAAAACTATATCAAATATACAGCTCTGAAAAGAAATAAGACTCTTTCATTTGACCAAATTGAAAACTTTGAATGTAATCAAGAGGAAGATGGATGATCACAAGCCATCAAACCAAACTGAACTGCTTAATTTTTTGCACCAGGAGTGAAGGCATAAAGGTATCCAAAAGCAGTGTGTAAGACTGGTGGAGGAGAATGTGCCAAGATGCATGAAAACTGTGATTAAAAAATGGGGTTATTCCACCAAATATTAATTTTTGAACTTTATGAATATAAAATTGTTTTCTTTGTATTATTGGAGGTCTGAATGGGTCTCTTTTTTCCAGAGATATAAGAAAATTATTTGTGTATGGATTTGCCAGGATTTGCTTTCATTTTTATGGATTTTCTGTGGATTTTGCTGCCTCTGGAGTCTTTTATTTACTTCTGATCATTTTTTTTCTTGTATGTGCACATAATCTGCCATTTTGATTGCAGATTGGATATTTTTGTGTTAATTTCTTGCATAGAAATCCACCTTACTAATCTTTACATGCATTTTTAACAAAATCATTGACAGGACAGGGATCCCGCCACTAGAACCACCTCTAGAAACCTCTGGAACATCAGGAACATGGAACGTCTGGAGCTCTGCAGGCATGTCCAGGAGGCCTGGCTAAATGTGCCATACTTCACCAGAAGGTCCCAGAAGGCCTGGACTCTGTGTGTGCATGTTTGTGTGTGTGTGTGGTTGGGGGTGTAACTCAAAGATCTGGTGCCCTGAAGCAGTTTGAATGATGAAGAGCCTGACTAGCAAAAACAAGGGCCCCTAAAGACAGAGTGGCTTCCTCCCCGTCTGCCATGTTTCATATCCACACAATTAGAGGTGTCAGCTCGGCTAGCTTACATCCAGCCAGTTCACTAGTCATTTCTGATGCATTATTAGCCACATTTTATCTTTTAGCCTTAGCTACAGAGCTAACACTATAGCTATAAGCTGTAAGCAATAAGGAAGGGGTGTCCAAACTACGGCCTGTGGTCCATTTGTGGCCCTTTTCCTTTTTTTGGAGCGGCCTGCGAGGTATTTTAGAAATAAAATGAAAGTTGGCCCGCTGTTAAGCAGGTTTTTATAATGTGAGATTCAAAGTTTGAACGCTAGGTGTCAGAAAACGGGCCAAAGAGTCTAAAAGCGGAGAGAGTACGCAGTTGTAGCACAGAGGCACAGAGTCTAAAAGCGGCAAGAATGTACAGTTGTAGTGCAGAAAACGGGCCAAAGAGTCTAAATGCGGCAAGAGTGCGCAGTTGTTGCACAGAAAACGAGCCAAAGAGTCTAAAAGCGGAGAGAGTGCACAGTTGTAGCACAGAAAACGAGCCAAAGCGTCTAAAAGCGGAGAGAGTGCTCAGTTGTAGCACAGGAAATGAGCCAATGAGTCTAAAAGCTGTGAGAGTGATCAGTTGTAGCTCAGAAAACGGGCCAAAGAGTCTAAATGCGGCAAGAGTGCGCAGTTGTAGCACAGAAAACGAGCCAAAGAGTCTAAAAGCGGAGAGAGTGCGCAGTTGTAGCACAGAAAACAAGCCAATGAGTCTAAAAGCGGTGAGAGTACACAGTTGTAGCACATAAAACAAGCCAAAGAGTCTAAAAGCGGCAAGAGTACACAGTTGTAGTGCAGAAAACGGGCCAAAAATTCTAAAAGCGGTGAGAGTACGCAGTTGTAGTGCAGAAAACGGGCCAAAGAGTCTAAAAGCGGCGAGAGTGATCAGTTGTAGCGCAGAAAACGGGCCAAAGAGTCTAAAAGCGGTGAGAGTACACAGTTGTAGAACAGAAAACGAGCCAAAGAGTCTAAAAGTGGTGAGAGTACACAGTTGCAGTGCAGAAAACGGGCCAAAGAATCTAAAAGCGGCGAGAGTACACAGTTGTAGCACAGAAAACGAGCCAAATAATCTAAAAGCGGCGAGAGTACACAGTTGTAGCGCAGAAAACGGGCCAAAGAATCTAAAAGCGGCGAGAGTACACAGTTGTAGCACAGAAAACGAGCCAAAGAGTCTAAAAGCGGCGAGAGTGCGCAGTTGTAGCTCAGAAAATGTGCCAAAGAGTCTAAAAGCGGAGAGAGTGCTCAGTTGTAGTGCAGAAAACGGGCCAAAGAGTCTAAAAGCGGAGAGAGTGCTCAGTTGTAGTGCAGAAAACGGGCCAAAGAGTCTAAAAGCGGCGAGAGTACACAGTTGTAGTGCAGAAAATGTGCCAAAGAGTCTAAAAGCGGAGAGAGTGCTCAGTTGTAGTGCAGAAAACAGGCTAAAGAGTCTAAAAGCGACAAGAGCGTTCAGTTGTAGTGCAGAAAACAAGCCAAAGAGTCTAAAAGCGGTGAGAATACGCAGTTGTAGTGCAGAAAACGGGCCAAAGAGTCTAAAAGCGGCGAGAGTGTTGCCATAATGGAGTATAATAGTGAGAGACAATGTGAAATAAAACATCAATTTGAAAAATCTTAGTTCACACTACACTGTCAAAGATAAATAAAGATAAGTAAATCAAGTAAAATGGTGTGTAAATGATAGTAATCAAGAAAATCGTAAGTAGTATATTTCAATATTTGTTTTATTGCAGTGTTTTATTAGCGTCTCTGGCCCATGGCTGTACATACACTTCTCCGTCTGGCCCCCAGCAAAAAAAAGTTATAGACCCCTGCGATAAGGGGATCTGGTAGCACAGAGCGCTAACATGTGAAGCTAAGTATGAAGATGAATGAGAGAGATGTATAAGAGAGGCTATAACTCAAGCACAGTTAAAGGAAGGACGTTTATGAGAGTCCTCAGAGGAGACGTTAGGTAGAGAGAGAGAAATCATTCATAGTACAGACTAGCTATAGACTTTACCTCAGGTCAGGAGAAAAGGAGAAAAAACATAGAGAATAAGAATAAATTAGACTGAGCAAAGGATTTAATCATGAGTTTAACAAGCTGGTTATGTTAGACACTTAAATGGTGATTAAAAATTCCCAAGACTAACAAGAGAAACAAGATATAAGGGGACACATATACATATACATATACTGTACCAGTTAAAAGTTTTTTTTTATTTCTTAGATTGTAAATGAATAGTGAAGCGATCCAGACTTTAAAGGAACACATAAGGAATTATTTAGTAACCTAAAAGTGTTAAACAAACCTAAATATTCTGTGAAGAAACATTTAGATGCATTTATTTGTGGTACTGCAACTGATGAATTTATCCTGTGCAACAACAGAAGTAACTCTTGGTCTTTCTTTCAGGAAGCAGTCCTGATGGGTTTTTGACGTTTTTGATTGGCTTTGCAACTGCACTTTCAAAGTTCTTGAAATGTTTCAGATTGATTGAGCTTAATTAAGAGGCAAGAAATTCAAATAATTAACTCTTGAGGAGTTCAGCACAGCTGTTAACTGACTCTACCTCATAAATCTGACTGAGAAAATCCAGCAGAAACGTGCAAAACTATCTCTATATAAGCAAGAGGTGCTACTTTGAAGAATCTAAAATATGAAACATATTCTGTTTTGCAAATAATATGTTCATCCACAGTTTGGATGACTTTAATGTTAACCTGCAATGTAGAACATTTTAAAATAATGAGGAAAAAAAAAGAATTTAAGTGTCCAAACTTTTGACTGGTACATTATATAGTCAAATTAGAAACTGCAACTGATGTAGTGAGACTATAAGTACTTTCAATATCCTTTTGTACAACGTATTTGCTGTAAAAGGCAATATATGAATATATACAGTACTGTGCAAAAGTTTTAGGCACTAAAGCATATATTACACAAATGTATTTATCTTTAGCAATATGAGTGTTTTTTACCAAAAAAAAAAAAAACACCACATATGATTTAAACAGATGCAAATAAACATACACACAGTAAAACGTAACAAGGGATTCTTTTGGTCCCACTTTATAATAAGTGTCGCTAAGTACTATGTAGTTACATAGTAACAACACATGTAACTACAGTGTAACTACTGAAGAAGTACACATGGTTACAGATTAACTACAGAGGAACAGGTTATGTAATTACACATGTGTAACAATGTGTGTAATAAGTTGAGTATAAACTTATCCAACAGCTATTATCTAGTATGTAATTAGGGCTTATTGAGTACACACACGTTGTTACACATGTGTAAGTACACTTGATCTATTACTTGTGTAAGTACACTCCCCCTGGTGCATGTGTACTTACACAAGTCAAAATTAACATTAATACACATGTGTAATTACATACCCTGTTCCTCTGTAGTTAATCTGTAACAATGTGTACTTCATTAGTAGTTACACTGTAGTTACATGGATTGTTACTGTATAACTACATAGTATTTAGGGACACTTATTATAAAGTGGGACCATTCTGATTAATTTTTATCTATAAGTATGTTTTTTATATCCTGTGAGCCTGAAGCTGAAGAACAAAGTGTAATAGTTCCAGATTTCTCCTGGATGCTCCTCAGTCAGCATGTGTGTATATATATATATATATATATATGATGTTCAGTTCCGTCAGCAGCTCACCTGATTTACCACATTTACCAATTATTTACCAAACCAGCTGTTGATTAATATGATGAGAACTAGAAACAACAGAAGTAACTCTTGGTCTTCCTTTCCTGTAGTGGTCCTGATGAGTGCCAGTTCCATCATTCCATCATCACCAACGTTTTTGATTGGCTTTCCAACTGCACTTTCAAAGTTCTTGAAATGTTTCAGATTGATTGAGCTTAATTAAGAGGCAAGTAATTAACTCTTGATGAGTTCAGCACAGCTGTTAACTGAAAGCCTGAATTCCAGGTGACTCTACATCATAAAACTGACTGAGAAAATCCAGCAGAAACGTGCAAACCTGTCTCTATATAAGCAAGATGTGCTACTTTGAACATATTCTGTTTTGCAAATAATATGTTCATTCATATGTTTTTTTTCATGGTTTGGATGACTTTAATGTTAGCCTGCAATGTAGAACATTTTAAAATAATGAGGAAAAAAAAAAATAATTTAAGTGTCCAAACTTGATATGATGAGAACTAGAAATTAAACTCCATTAAACTCAGATGAGGAGGAGAGATTAGGAGATGTTGTTTTAAGGAAAACCGGGCTGTAAAAGCTCTGATTTTTGTAAAATTGCTGTTTTTATTTTTTCCTGTAATGCTGGTGCTAATAAACATTTACTTCACAGATAAGAAGCTTTTCTTTACTGAAATTCCCACAGGTGCCTAAAACATTTACACAGTACTGTATAATTAAATTCTGCTCTTTTTTTTTTTAAATAATTCTGTTAAATTCTGGAAAAATCTGAGTTTAAATGAAACGCAGCATCAGACACAAAACCTCCCATCTCCACCCCCCTCCGACACACACATCACAGCCAGCACTGTCTTTCAGGACCCGAGATTACACGCCACCGACTGCAGCAAGCATTATCAATGGTCTGGAAAGACAGCCCAGATGCCATTTATCTGCGGCTGGAGGTCTGCGTTTGCTCAGACGGCTGCGTGTGAAGCTTTTTTTAGCTTGTCTGACTCACTTTTACAGCTGAAGTAAGTCTATATTAGCTTTTCACTTTTTCTGCACCAATCCACAAGAGAGCGTCTGGGTCTGGGCCTGGCCTCTCTCTCTCTCTCTTTTGCTCTCTCTCTTCTCTCTCCTCCACTCACAGGTAGCAGAGTCTCTCCTCTTCCTCCTCCACCAAGCCCCTGGGAGAAGGAAAAAGAAGAGAAACAACTCAAGTCACATTGCAGCATTTTTTCCCTATTCTAGCCCAGGGCGAAGGGGCACTCATGGCTGAGCAATGCTTCAGACTTCATTCCAGAACATTGACTTCAGTCACAAGCTATGTTTGACCTTCTCAGAACCGGCGTAGGGCGGCGAAAGTTCACTCAAATAAAACATTTGAGGAGATTGTGTCCCAGTTGTGTAGAGCGTACTAATACTAAAAGGTACAGGTGCATCTTAAAAAAATGTAATATCATTGTAAAGTTACTTAACTCATGTATTATATAGATGTACTACGCACATTACAGCCAATAAAAACCCAAAAATCAGTGTCTCAGAAAATTAGAATATTATATAAGACCAATTGGTACTTTTGGCAGTGTGGGCAGTGTGCCAAGTCCTGCTGGAAAATGAAATCCACATCTCCATAAAAGTTGTCAGTAGCAGAGGAAAACATGAAGTTCTGTAAGATTTTGTGGGAAAACAAAACTAAAATGTTCATCAGTAAATTGTACATTTAATTTGTAAATCAAGGGAGCAGAGTCTGGAGGAAGAGTGGAGAGACACACAGTCCAAACTGCTCGAGGTCTAGTGTGAAGTTTCCACCAATCAGTGATGGTTTGGAGAGACATGTCATCTGCTGGTGTTGATCCACTGTGTTTTATTATCAAGTCTAAAGTCAGTGCAGTTTTGTTTTCCCACAAAATCTTACAGCACTTCATACCTTACAGCTTCCCTCTGCTACTGACAACTTTATTGGAGATGTGGATTTCATTTTCCAGCAGGACTTGGCACACTGCCCACTGATTTTTGGGTTTTCATTGGCTGTAAAGCTTAAAATGGATCACTCTGTGTTTAATACATCTATATAATATATGAGTTTCACTTTTTGAACTGAAATACTGAAACTTTTTTTTTGTGGAGATGCACCTGTAGCACAATATTTAAAGACATGATCTTATATTTTGACATGCAGACAAAATCTAACAGTAAAGGCAGATTCTTAATTTAAAACTCTATTTGCTCTATAATGCTTTTCCATACAGTATGCAGTACACAGGGCTAATTACAGTACACACCATGTATTAAAATAAGCATGTTAAGCCCTGGTGAAATCAACACCATGCTCAAAAAATAAGTAAATTGCAAACCACAATGACAAAAGTATGGGATGGCCTGGGGATTGAGAGTTCCAATCCCGGATCATGCTGCTTCGCCATCAGCAGCCAGAGTCCGAGCGGGCACAATTGGTCATGCTCTTTTTAGATGTGGACAGTAGATGGCGCTCTCTTCCTTTATTAATCCCATCATAATGCTGGCCAGCACAGGTGTCTGTTAGCTGATCTGTATTAGAGCTGGGGATACGACGCTTTCCGTCATTTGGAAAAGAGGCGGAGTCTGAGTAAACAGAGGTTTTTAATTTGCTCTGCTAATCTGTGAGGAAAAATACGTCTCAGAACTATGATCACTATGCACCACTACATTTTAAGGGTGATATTTGAGGCTATGGGTGGTCTTCAGAGACCACTGTTCACATCAGAAAAGCAAAGTGGTGTACAGTATGTCTGTGTTGAGCAACACTGGAAATGCTGCTGATTCAACAGTGAAAACTGTTCCAGGGCGGAGAGCCATGCTGACGTGCCTGTAGTGAAACAGCTTTCAGGAAATTTCACTAGTATTAGCAGATTTCAGTCACCGGGGCCTTCAGAGCCAAATGCTTTCTAAATCATAGGCAGAAATTATTCATCTGTTATTTAGTCAGTTTTCTGGAAGAGAATTAAAAATTAAAAATGTTGCCCGATGTTAATTTGAAGCAGATTGTTAAACTGTGGTAGAGCTACATATCACTTTTAATCTCATAGATTTGTCTCAATATTTCTTCCAAATCTCACGATAAAGGGCCAACACATGTGAAACACATGCTTTCCATAAGATGCTAGAGTAAAGCCAGCCAACCACATCACATGTTCTCAAATTTGGATTAATGTATTGTGTTTGGACGGATCAACACGCTTGGAGGAGAACACTAAACACCTGTTCTGTGATATCTAACACTAACACATGGGTTCAAGATTCAGGGATTTAAGGAGACTTTGTCATTCACATTGCGTGTGTTACATGAGGTAGAACGAAACTGTAATTATGTACATAAAATGACAGAAAATAACAGTAATATAAGAATAAAATATAATATGAATGAAATAGATAACAAGATAAAAACCTCTAATATAAAAAGGAGTAGGGAAGTAGCAGCAACATAAAAGTTCATCACATTGAAGAAAAGTAAAAATTTGATATTTCTAAACATTACTCAACTATTTAAGTTGAGTTAAGTGAACATTTGTGGCAACATGCTGTACTTTCAAACAGAGATCTTTGAGTTAAATCAACTTAAGTTTAGTCTGTTGCCATTGGCAGCTTCTTTCCCACTGGCTTCTGGCACCAAGCAATTCATATTTAAAAATATTATATACTACATTATATATAATATATACTATTATATATATTATATACTATATTTTACATAACTATATTATATATATATATATATATATATATATATATATATATATATATATATATATATATATATATATATATATATATACACTGCTCAAAAAAATAAAGGGAACACTCAAATAACACAATATAACTCCAAGTAAATCAAACTTCTGTGAAATTAAACTGTCCATTTAGGAAGCAACACTGATTGACAATCAATTTCACCTGCTGTTGTGCAAATGGAATAGACAACAGGTGGAAATTATTGGCAATTAGCAAGACACACTCAATAAAGGAGTGGTTCTGCAGGTGGGGACCACAGACCACTTCTCAGAACCTATGCTGTCTGGCTGATGTTTTGGTCAGTTTTGAATGTTGGTGGTGCTTTCACACTCGTGGTAGCATGAGACGGACTCTACAACCCACACAAGTGGCTCAGGTAGTGCAGCTCATCCAGGATGGCACATCAATGCGAGCTGTGGCAAGAAGGTTTGCTGTGTCTGTCAGCGTAGTGTCCAGAGGCTGGAGGCGCTACCAGGGGACAGGCCAGTACACCAGGAGACGTGGAGGAGGCCGTAGGAGGGCAACAACCCAGCAGCAGGATCGCTACCTCCGCCTTTGTGCAAGAAGGAACAGGAGGAGCACTGCCAGAGCCCTGCAAAATGACCTCCAGCAGGCCACAAATGTGCATGTGTCTGCACAAACGGTTAGAAACCGACTCCATGAGGATGGTATGAGGGCCCGACGTCCACAGATGGGGGTTGTGCTCACAGCCCAACACCGTGCAGGACGCTTGGCATTTGCCAGAGAACACCAGGATTGGCAAATTCGCCACTGGCGCCTTGTGCTCTTCACAGATGAAAGCAGGTTCACACTGAGCACATGACAGACGTGACAGAGTCTGGAGACGCCGTGGAGAGCGGTCTGCTGCCTGCAACATCCTTCAGCATGACCGGTTTGGCAGTGGGTCAGTAATGGTGTGGGGTGGCATTTCTTTGGAGGGCCGCACAGCCCTCCATGTGCTCACCAGAGGTAGCCTGACTGCCATTAGGTACCGAGATGAGATCCTCAGACCCCTTGTGAGACCATATGCTGGTGCGGTTGGCCCTGGGTTCCTCCTAATGCAGGACAATGCTAGACCTCATGTGGCTGGAGTGTGTCAGCAGTTCCTGCAAGATGAAGGCATTGAAGCTATGGACTGGCCCGCCCGTTCCCCAGACCTGAATCCGATTGAGCACATCTGGGACATCATGTCTCGCTCCATCCACCAACGTCACGTTGCACCACAGACTGCCCAGGAGTTGGCGGATGCTTTAGTCCAGGTCTGGGAGGAGATCCCTCAGGAGACCATCCGCCACCTCATCAGGAGCATGCCCAGGCGTTGTAGGGAGGTCATACAGGCACGTGTAGGCCACACACAATACTGAGCCTCATTTTGACTTGTTTTAAGGACATTACATTAAAGTTGGATCAGCCTGTAGTGTGTTTTTTCACTTAAATTTTGTGTGTGGCTCCAAATCCAGGCCTCCATTGGTTAATAAATTTGATTTCCATTGATGATTTTTGTGTGATTTTGTTGTCAGCACATTCAACTTTGTACAGAACAAAGTATTCAATGAGAATATTTCATTCATTCAGATCTAGGATGTGTTATTTGAGTGTTCCCTTTATTTTTTTGAGCAGTGTATATATATATATATATATATATATATATATATATATATATATATATATATATATATATATATATATATATATATAATAAATAAGTTCTGAAAAACCTAATTTAAAATCTATATGTATATTTTGTTAAGGTCACTGCACATAAAATGAATATTACATTTTATAAGTTATAAGTTTTAGGTAATCAGTTTTGAGTTAAAGCAGCACTAGGTTGGATTTTCTTGATTTTTGATCTTTTTAAAGAAGTGAAATTACAGCTTGAAACTCACTGCAGCGCTGCATTGAGGTGTAATAGGAGGAATAGCGGTGCTCTCGTCTCTGTGCCGGAGCTCCTCTGAGCTCAAACCAGACTCTGTAAGTTTTCCGAGGCGGCCGCGACCAACGCTCGCGAGAACTGCGACCTGCTTTCCGACCTTTAGTTCTAACAGTTCTACAAGGACTACTGGTTCATTCTCTACAAACTAACATACAGACACTCTGGCAGAAGCTGGAAAGAGACCGAATATATCTGTGAAAGCCAGAAAACGAGAAAGAGAAACTAATCCGCCTGAAACATTTATTACACTCTGCAACTGTAGAGGGAGCCCACGAGCACAAAATCTCAATCCTACCTAGTGGAGCTTTAAGTGAACTTTTTTTACAGTGCAGTGGGAAGAAACTTTTTTGGAGACTTTTGGACCAATTACAGAAATTTGAGGCAGGCTACAGTCACACATTAAAAACAGAAGAAGAAAAAGGGGCGGCTGTTGTAGCTGTATATACTGTGACTATAGATTAACCCTTATTTATATTCTACAAACCAAATTAACTGTACATAATCTACCTTGGTTTGCAGTTAGACAGCTGGGCCACTTATAAGCCCCGGAAAGAAAAATGTTATATTACTTTAAATAATGTTTTTTTTTTTCCTGGGGTAAATTATATTCTGTAATTTTTTAGAAATGCTATTTATGGATCTATAACGTTAACAACCCTAACAGGCCAAGCACCCCCCCAACACACCCCCCACCACTCTTAATGAGCCATTGTGTACAAGGCGGCCACTTCCTGTGAGGAAGATCCTCCGGCGAGCTCCTGCTACTATCTACTGAGGGCTGCTGCATCGAACTTCCATTGCAGCAGGTCACAGCGGCCTGCATGCGTCACGCTGCATACCAGCAGGTGAGCGCTCACAATGCGAAGGTGGTGCAGGAGCACGCGTCTTCAGGGATACAGGAAATGGCATCACTTTTTCTCCGACTGCAGACGGCTGCTGTTTCCTGCGGTCGGGTCTGGCTGAGGAAGTGAGCTTGTTATTGTAAGGAATGCCTTCATCTAAACAGCGGTTTATTCAGGTGCTGTCCTTCACAATGACCTCATCTGTCCTATTCTCACTCTCTCTACTGGGAATCTCATTTTAACCCAGCAGGAACTGAGCGCTTCCTCATATCTGATGGAAAAAAAAGACGTGTTAAGAATACATACTGTAGAGCTTCTTTTGGGGGGGGCTGTACATAAAAGCAACATAATGACACATGCCACATATCATAAAACGGGAACTAATAATAATCCCAGCTAATAGACAATGTCATTAGAATGTTTAGCCTGGAAGATTAGCCTGTAAAGTTACAGAAATATGTTCCAGGAACGTTCTGAAAACATTTGAAATAAAAATGGTTTGCATCACAATGTTAGAATTAGAAAATTTCTCACATAACCTTCCCAGTTAGACGAATAAAAAAATTCTGGAAATGTTAAAAATTACATTAACAAAAGTAAAAAATTAAATATTGATGTTGCAATGATGTTATCAGAACATCAGAACAACTAAAACGTCAAATAAAAAAACAATCTAAGAACATCCAGAAATGTGACGTTCTAAGAATGTTAACTATAATGTTTAGAAAACATTCTACTAACCAAAAAAATGTTAGGTGGAATGTCCCTTTACTTTTACCATGTCCTATATAACTTTATAAGAAACTTTATACTGAAACTTTATTTCAAGGTCAAACGAGCCCTGGATGTTAATCTACACACATTTCTCTCATGAAAATCAATTATTTGGGTGAGTAAATCATTTCAGTTTATTTAAATGTTTTGACTGATATGGCCGATGTTTGGGGTCTACAACACTATGTATTACTCTACGCCGTGTGCCACATAAAATTGGTTTGAGGACAGTAAGCACAGCCAGAATTAATATATAAAGTGCACCAGATTTTAAACCCTATCCGGACGGGATTAGTATCTCAGGGTTCCTGGGGTAATTTTCTCTTTTATGGGGGTCCTCTGTGATTTTATTCCCGGAACGTCCTCTGAGAAAATTACAAGCTAAATTATCTACTGTTTTTCTCTAAACTCCATGGTCCTCCGGTAATTTTAGTCCCGTCCGGATGCACATCTCTGAGTTTCGTCTCCTCGCGTTTAATAAAATAGCTTTTTGTCCACTGCCGCGCACCATAATTACACTTTGGGCGCATGTGTTCATGGAGATCCATGTAAAAACACCAGCGAGTGGAAATGGAGGAGCTACTGAACGCTGCGATGTCACGTGACCGAGAGAGCCTAAAAACGTACTGGTCCTCCTGTTTTTTCAATTGCAGTCCAGATGCAAGGGTTTTATCACTGAGTAAAAATGTGGGATATTTTTCACAGATGCCCCTCTGAGAAACTAATCCTGTCTGGACAGGGCTTCATATATTCCGAAAAATAAGGTACCTGAATAATAAGATATCAGCAATAATCTGAGGCGCCGTCCACACGAATCTGGAGTTTTTGTCTCCTCCGTTTTGGCCTCCTGTCCACATGAAAATGGCATTTTTTGTCACTGAAAATGCCTTGTGGAGATTTTTAAAAACCAAACAGAGCTTTCTGAAAACTTAGCTTAACCTGTTTAGAATGATCCAGAAACATGAACACCTCGTTCATCAGCACCTCGATCGGTAATGTTCTCTTTGTTATTAGCGTATTATTAAAATGTTTACAGCTTAATTTAAGCTTAATTTAATATCACATTACCTAACACAGCGGAGGCACCAAAATGCACTGCATGCAGGTAACCTACGAACCTTATCGCAAACGGAGATTCTGGACCAGGCCTGGATGGAAGATTTTGAAAATGATTAATTGTTGCTGAGGAGTTGCAAGAAAACATCAGAATGCCTAGAGAATCCCTGTTCATTTCAGCGTTTTTGAGTGGTATGGCGTTTCTGTGTAGACGAAGATATTTTTTAAAAACTGAGAAAAAATATCCAAATTTGTGTGTACTGGGCCTGATTATGAACTTGCAAATAAATACACTTCTCATCGATCATTTACAAGCCTTACGGATTGCTAAATCACTTTTTATATCGCTCACACCGGCTCTGATCATACTGAACCTTACCTGTAAGCAGCGATTTCTATATCCAGAGTCATCTTCTGGCTGAGCAGCTCCTCGTAGTCGCCTGTCTGCTCCTTTATCTGCTCCTGCAGGTCAGCCTCGTCTTCCTCCAGCTGGCTGATGTGGGTCTAAACAGACAGAGTGAGCAGAGCGTGAGCAGCTGGATCCTGTTAGAGAGACCGGTATGGAAGATATCAGTGTAATGATCAGAGTTCTTACTTCCAGCTCCTCTATCTTTAGCAGATGAGCCTCTCTTTTAGCTTCAATCTCAGCCTCCAGATCCTCGCCGTACTTCTCCAGCTCAGCTACTTCCTTCTGCAGCTCTGCAACCTGGATGAACATGCAACACAAATG
Source organism: Astyanax mexicanus (assembly GCF_023375975.1). NCBI lineage: Eukaryota > Metazoa > Chordata > Actinopteri > Characiformes > Acestrorhamphidae > Astyanax > Astyanax mexicanus. The sequence goes on from NC_064417.1 coordinate 49,119,478, forward strand.
GATATGAATCGGATGAAGAACTAAAAGCATAACAATAATGTTTAAATCAAACATTTTAATGTGTATACAGTTGAGGATATTTGTTTTGTAGTCCATCTAGGTTCCTGTAAACTCATTTTGTTGGCATGGTGGCTTAGTGGTTAGCAAGTCTACCTCCCAGCACTGGGGTCTTGGGTTCAAGTCCCTATCTGGGTGGAGTTATCATGTTCTCCTTGTGTCTGCATGGGTTTCCTCCCATAGTCCAAAAAACATGGAGATCAGGTCAATTGTCCTGTTGAGTAGGGCTGGGTATCAAAATTCAATACTAAAAAGTCACCGAAAGAAATGTCTCTTTACTACCAAGTACTAAAATGTCTAAAAAAAAAAAAAGGCACAATCAGACTTGATTTAGTCTGCAGACACTTCTCATAATCCTTTTAATACTGTTTTACCCATACCAAGCAACCAAGTGACTAAGTAAGCAACCAAGCAACCAATTAGCCAACCAACAAAGCAATAATCATACAATCAAGCAACCAAGAAACCAACTAATCAATCAAACAACCAATTAACATTGCAACCAACCAACCAATCAACTAACCAAGCAACTAATTAACAAACTTATTAAGCAAGTAAATAAACAAACCAACCATTCAATCAACCAGTAACCAAACAATTAACCAGTTAATCAAGCAACCAACCAACTAATTAACCAACTAACCAATTAAGCAAGCATCCAACCTATCAAGCAACAAAGTAACCAACCAAGCAACCAATCAACCAAACAACCAATCAACCAAACAACCAATCAACCAAACAACCAATTAACCAACCAACCAACAAAGCAATAATCATACAATCGACCAAGCAACCAATAGTTAATAGTTAATAGTAAGAAGAAATAAAAACGTTCTAAGAACATCCAGAAAACTTGACAGATTAAACATTCAGAAAAGGTCCTACTGAACAAACATTGGCCCATATTTATCCAACATCTCAAAATAAAGAGTCCTGATCCAGGATCAGTTCAAGCTCAGATGATGAGAGCTGATCTTAGATTAGTACTTTTCCTCCAAGTTGCTTGACAAATGAGGCCCATTGTTAGCTGGGTACACATTTTTTCATTTAGTATTTTTCAGACTATAAGGTGAACTTAAAATCCTTTTTCCATAAATCGTTAGTGTCTTATAATCCGGTGCACCTTACGTATGAATTCATCCAGTCACGTTTTAAGGAACAGTATTTTTTTAGTATTAAGGAGGGTGAGTTTTCAGTGTAGTTTCTCCAGAACTAAGGCTGGGTGCAGCAGCATTAGCATTAGTCGCTAAACTTAGCGCTGGCTCTTTTGCTACTCAGAGGTGAGTATATTGGGCTGCAGTCTGCGTGTTTACTGAGTTAAAACAAGATACGTGGGATTAACTGGTAGCTGATAGCGCCCTGGGTTACTCGAACACTCAGGGTTTCACAGTGTTGCACTGTCGGGTGGCATTTACGTCCCGCTAGCGCTGCAGTTAGCAACCAATGCTAATGCTGCTGCACCCAGCCTTAGTGCTGGAGAAACTTTATTAAACTCAACCTTAGACAAAATATTGGAAATCTAAGCTTCCTGTAAATAAATAGAAGCTCTTGAAACAGATGTTTATTGATAGTGCACCTTATAATCTGGTGCACCTTATAGTTAAAAAATAATGAGAGAAGCTGTAATAATAAGAGCAACAGATTAATATTAATATACTGCTCTGGAAAAAAATAAGAGATACTTTGATTTTACCAAATTGAAAACCTCTGGAATATACTCAAGAGGAAGATGGATGATCACAAATCATCAAACCAAACTGAACTGCTTGAATCTTTGCACCAGAAGTGGCATATTATCCAAAAGCAGTGTGTAAGACTGGTGGAGGAGAACATGATGCCAAGATGCATGAACAAAAACTGTGATTAAAAACCAGGGTTATTCCACCAAATATTGATTTCTGAACTCTAGACTTTAAACTTTTTATCTGGACTTTGGGAAAAATGTTGTCTGTAGTTTATAGAATAAAACACAAATGTTCCTTTCACTCAAACATAAACCTATAAATAGCAAAATCAGTGAAACTAATTCAGAAACTGAAGTGCTTTTTTTTTCAAAGCAGTATATTGATATGGGCAATAGTCTATAAAGACATTTTTTCCGTATTTCCTCACCCTAGTCACGCATGTCATTAGGAGTTGCCACATGGGGTGGTAAGAATATCATGCTGACATTTCTGCTTGTCTGTCACTGATTGATGCCCATTCCATCATTACAGAAAGTATGCATGTACACATAAAGCTTGCTGGAATTTTTAGGTTGCCTGTCCTCCTTTACAACAAACAGAACGCAGAGAGCCGTCTGCCCCTCCTCGGGCAAAATCCCTCGCTGTGAGTAATTACTGTAATCAGGTAAACTAAACAGTCAGCTGGCAGAGATGGATGGTGAGCGTGGGCCCTGTTTCTCTTTCAGGTAGATCACAGGAGCCTCAGAGCTGCCTTATTACCGGGCTGGTGAGCCGCCCGGCGGAGGTGGCTGGCGCTCTGCTCGGGGGTTCGGTGTGATTGGCGAGGGCTGGCTCTCTGCCCGCTGTCTGAACGGGCAGGAGAAACCCGAGGATTCCTCTTTTATAACATGTGCAGCAGGAGCAGATCAAGCAGAGCAGAGCAGAGCCTGATTTCACCATCAGCTGTTTGTTTAGCCAGCCTGCAGACATCCATCACTGACCACAGCACATCAGAGAGAGAGAGAGAGAGAGAGAGAGGGCAAAGAGGTGGAGAAATCCTGAAAGTGTGGTAGAGATAAGAAAGATGCATGACAGGTAGAGAGAGAAAAAGAGAAAGTAGTTGGGATGCATCAAAAATAAATATTTGGCAACCAGAAATAGTTAAAAAAAAAAAAAAAAAAAAAGGTTTTCGTCTGACCAAATAATCTATACAAGACTTTTACAGAGCAGGGACTGAGGAAGAGAGCCAGCAGACGGAGCCGGAAAACAGCAGGTTTAAGTTCATTTTTGCAGTTTAAGCTCTACTTTTACAAACTAAATGATCTAAAGTAATTGGCATCACACTCTCTGTATCACAGGTTTACTACCTCTTCACAAACTAGCTGTGTTACTAAAATAACGGAACATAGCTACGTCAGCTAGCTAGCTTGCTAGCTAACTGTTTATCAAAAGACTGACTGTCTTTCTCTGAGTAAATTCCAAATAAGCTATCTGCCTATATGACTTGAGCAGCACTGCTGTGGTAAATATATTATGAAAATAACACTGCTGAGGTCTCTAGCTTAACATGTGACTCAAACAGCACAGTTGAGATGATGTTTTTGACTGATTAAAACAGCACTGCTGAACTAATATTATGAATAAAATTACTTAGCCAGATGTTTGACTAGAATTGAATGACTGAGATATATTTATGATTAAAATAGCCTTGCTGGGGTAGTTAGTTAGTTATGTAGCTAGCTAATGTGTGACTAGGACACCACTAGGCTGAAGTAAATGTATGATCAGAACAGCACTGCTGATGTAGATAGCTAGATAACTAAAGGTATGGCTAACAGCGATGCTGAAATGTATATTCTTCTTTAAAAGTTCTGCTGAAATATATAAAAATATCATAGCATCGCTGTTAAAGAATAGCACTGCTGAGGTAAATGTATTGTGCTTCCTCAGTACGTCTGCTGGGATATTAAATATATACAATGTTTAACAAATATTTTGAGTTTGTAGTTTTGTAATAGCTTTTGTTTTAAAAACCAAGACTAAAACACAGTAAAGAAATATAATTTATTCAGTGAAAAAAGTGAAAATCTTACAAAAACTATGTTCATTAGCCACATTTTTTCATTTTGCCCATTTTTTGATATTTTCATTCTTCTCTAGAAAGTAAGAAAGTGAGGGACTGGAGGAAGCAGAGCAGAGCAGGCTGTCCATCAGGCCGCTTCACATGTTGCAGATTAGTGAAGAACACAGTGTATTATGAGCGCAGGCAGGGCAGGTTTTGAGGAAGCGTTTATTTTCAGAGTGGAGTTCCACCACAGCCGCCATAATCACATCCAAACCGCCGTGTTTATTGTTGTAAATGAAAAGGTGTCAGCTGTGACCAACTGATGATTTTCCTGCCCTCTAGAACGTAAACTGTGGAGGATGAATGGATCCTAATCATGTCACGGTAAGATCACTCTCAGAGAGCTCTTCTCTGTAGAGCCACAAACTCTTATAATGATTATTTATATAATCAGTTAAACTATGAGCTATTATTTGATTAAGCGACTAATCCAGCTATAATATTCTGCTCCTGTCTCTCAAACTTTGCTGCTTCTAATATCAACCAATGTTTCATAAATGGCTATAAATGAACTGATTATATATATATATATAGAAATAACTGCATTCAAATGATGTTTCATACAACAAATGTTAACTGCGCTCCAACTCGCCCCAAACCACCTGGGCTGAGTTTTTTTTTTATATCAGGTGTTTCTGAAGGACATTTTTTTTTTGTGTGTCTACTACCAAAATGCATATGTGCTTTTCGTAGTTTTTAAATATTTTATATGAATCTACAATGTAGTTAATAATATAAATAAAGAAGAAATATTAGTGAGAATGACCTGTGCTACATTTGTGGTACACATGAAGTGTGACCATGGAATGTTAAATGCCTGCACAACTTGAAATGTCCCATCCAGCTGGCATAAAGACACTTAAAACAGTTACTTTATTTCAGTAATTCAGTTCAAATGTGAAACTCATATATTATATAGATGTATTAAACACTGAGTGGATTACAGCCAATGAAAACCCAAAAATCAGTGTCTCAGAAAATGTGAATATTATATAAGACCAACTGATATTTTTGGCAGTGTGGGCAGTGTGCCAAGTCCTGCTGGACAATGAAATCCGCATCTCCATAAACGTTGTCACCATCACTGATTGGTGGAAACTTCACACTAGACCTCGAGCAGTTTGGACTGTGTGTCTCTCCACTCTTCCTCCAGACTCTGCTCCCTTGATTTACAAATGAAACGTAAAATGTACTGATGATCAGTGATGGTTTGGAGAGACATGTCATCTGCTGGTGTTGATCCACTGTGTTTTATTATCAAGTCTAAAGTCAGTGCAGTTTTGTTTTCCCATAAAATCTTACAGCACTTCATGCTTCCCTCTGCTGATAACTTTTATGGAGATGCGGCTTTCATTTTCTAGCAGGACATGGCACACTGCCCACACTGCCAAAAGCACCGGTCTTATTTATATAATATTCTAACTTTCTGAGAAACTTGATTTTTATGTGTTTTCATTAGCTGTAAGCCAAAATCATCAACCAATCAACAATAAAAGAAATAAACTCTTAAAAAATAGATCACTCTTTGTGTAATACATCTATATAATAATATATGAGTTTCACATTCTGAACTGAATTACTGAAATAATGTAACTTTTCAATGTTATAATTTTTTTTGAGATGCACCTGCAAGTTGTAAGGTGTTATCTTGTGAGTGATGTTGAACACTGGCCAGTGACCGGCAGTGTCTGGCTATATCTGTCCACATGAACAGATAATCCATATTCAGTGCAGAAGACCCCCCCCCCCCCACACACACACACACACATCCTACTCCACACATAACTGCAGAGTTCTTTAGCTTCCATGGGACATGCCAAAAGTCATGGAATACAATGCTAGTTCCTGTCCCATGACATGTGGCATGCCCGTGTACAAGCCTACAACAGTCTACTGCTGGCTTACAGGAAACAGAACCACATGGCTGAAGATGATTTAGTCAGTGTCAGTGTCTCTACAGTGCAGCTCTTCACAACGTGTCTCTGGTGAGATTTATCTGAGAAAAGCCCTCCTCTACGTTCAGTACGTGGCTCATACTCTCTTCTGGTTTAGCTTAGAAGCAGCAGAAGTGATTGACTAACCAAGACTTTCGTAATCATTTACAGTAAAGGGTCGATTCCAGTGCAACCAGATGATGTCACTATCTAAAGCCAACAGTAGTGCTCAAACTGTGGGACGTGCACAACTGCTGGTATGTGAAGAACCTCATGGAGGAACACCAGATGACCTCAGTGAATTTGCTGAATGCACTAATATTCATATAAATATTAAGAAATTGATTGAAATCAATTAAAAATTATTTAATCGTGTATGGGTTAGACTTTCACTGTTTATTTTCACTTTTATAACTATAGTTTCATAATTATTAAGGTTAGTTTCACAAGCTAAAATAGATTAAAAAAAAAAGAAGAAAAATAATAAAAAGTAAAAAAGTATTTGCCCCTTTAAGATTTCTTGTTTTCTTTTGTTTAGCCATACTTAATTTTTTTAGATTTTCAAACAAACTCTAATAAAAGACAAAGACAACCTAAATAAATCAATAAAAAGCTGTTTTTAAGTGATGATTTCATTTATTAAGGTAAAATAGGCAATCCAAACCAACCTGGCCCTATGTAAAAAAAAAAAAAGGAATTATTCACAAATGTAGAAAAAATGGAACAGTGGTGAACCTTCCCAGGAGTGACCGGCCTACCTAAATTACTTCAAAAGGGCATGGACAACTCATCCAGGAGGTATAGGTTTAGGGGGCAAATGCATTTTCACATGGAGCCAGGGAGGTTTGAATACATGTTTCATGTCTTATTCTGTAGGTGATCACTGAATATATATGTATATCACACTCTGTGTAATGGAATGTGCAGTTGTTCAGTGTTCTTTAGGAAAGTGATGGTATTCTCAAAATGCTCAAAAAAGTACATTTGCGATACAATAGGAAAATCCCAATATGATACAATATCCTTATATTGCTTATCTCTACTTGGATGGTTAGTAATAGCATAATTCTAAATAATGTCATTTTTGTTACAACATATTTTCCAAGAAACGCAGCATTTACACCACATTACTGTGAGTAATAGTGTGCAATCCCTCTGAACGGCACCTTAAACAAGCTCTTACAGAGTGAAGCACTTTTTCCTCTTTCCCTTAAAACAAAAAAACAAAAAACAAAAAAACGCACCCGTCTCAGTGAAAAAGTGCGGTTGACAGGTGAGGTTTTATTACCGCTCCTCTCCTGAGACCCTCCTGGAATGTGTGAAGTTTATGAAGTTTACTGGGGGGGAGGAAGGGCGTGCTGGCAGACTATGAAATGTATTGTTCATAATGGAGGAAAGTGAGAGATATAAACACTGCAGTCTTCACATCTCCCACTGCTATCTCTCAGTGTAAACACTTCAGTCAGCAGGATCCCTCCCGCCTTATTCCCCGTCTGTCACTCTCACTGACGGCTCAGCCACAGTAACCCCTCCTCTACCATCACGCCTCCTAACCACCCGAGACGGAGACGGATATCCGGTGCTGCACCGGCACAAGCCGAGGTGGGCTCCGGATCAGGGGAATGATATGCAGAGGTGGGAGCGATTCACTACTTTGCAAGTAAGAAGTAAATCCCAAGTCTTGTCACTTGTCACTTCTAAGTGCTTAGTCAAGTATCAAGTCTTAAAACTCAAGTCCAGAGTCTTGAGACTCGATTCCCCATCAAACCTCAAGTCTTGATACAGAGTTCCTTAGTTAAGTCACCAGTCTTGACACTCAAGTCCCCACTCAAGTTCCAACTCTCAAGTCCTGAGTCTTATCACTTAAGTCCTGAGCCTTGACACTCAATTCTTCCGTCAAGTCCCAGGTTTTGATACTTAAGTTCTTACTCAAGTCCCAATTCTTATCACTCAAGTCCTTAGTCAAGTCCCAAGTATTGACACTCAAGAATTTAGTAAAATCCCAAGTCTTGACACTTAAGTCCCTACTCAAGTTCAAAGATCTGACACTCAATTAATTCATCAAGTCCCCAGTCTTGACACTAAAGTCCCGAGTCTTGACACTCAAGTCCCAAGTACTGACACTCACTTCATTCATCAAGTCCCAAGTCTTGATACTTAAGTCCTTAGTTAAGACCAAAGTCTAGTCACTTAAGTACATGGTCAAGTCCCAATTCTTGTCACTCGAGTCCCAATTCTTGAGACTCAAGTCCTTAGTCAAGTCCCAAATCTTGATACTTAAGTCTTAATTCTTGTCACTCAGGTCCTTAGTCAAATCCCAAATATTGACACAAGAATTTAGTCAAGTCCCAAGTCTTGACACTCAAGACCCCAGTCAAGTCCCAAGTCTTGATACTTAAGTACTTAGTCAAGGCCCAAGTCTTGATACTCAAGTCCCATCATGACACTCAAGTCCCAAGTCTTGACATTCAAATACTTAGTCAAGCTCCAAGTCTTCACACTCAAGTCCCAAATCTTGACACTTAAGTCCCTACTTAAGTCCCAAGATTTGACACTCAATTAATTTGTCAAGTCCTCAGTCTTGACACTAAAGTCCCCACTCAAGTTCCAAGTCTTGACACCTAAGTGCTTAGTCAAGTCCTAAGTCTTGAAACTCAAGTCCAGAGCCTTGACACTCAATTCTCTTGTCAAGTCTCAACTAAGGAATTGAGTATCAAGACTTTAGTTCCAAGTCTTGTCACTCAGGTTCAGAATCTCAACATTTAAGCTCCCCAATTTTGACACTCAGATCCCAAGTTTTAAAATTAAATTCATATTCAATCAACAAATGTCACCTTTTTGACATAAACCTCCTATTTGAGGAACGGATGAGAAAATCTGTGATTAACCACTTATTAGATAATATTCTATAAAATGAATATTCTCATAAAAAGTAGTCAGCCTGTTTCACCTTAATGTTTTTAATATAAATAAATTATCCATTATAGGACTTTTAATTTAGCTTAAATGTGAGGGGCGGTGTTGCACGATGGCCTATCCATTGTGTGGCTGACTTTACAGTAAAATGTTAGTTATTTAATATTGGAAATATTAAATTATGTCAAAAATTGGGTTGTAAAGCCTTTTCAAGTCATAAAATCTTCAAATTTGCACTTGGATTCAATCTGAATGTGAAAACGATCAGCTCAGCAGATCCGCTGGCTCAGGATTGGAGGGATCACTTACCAAGTCCTTCAGCACGTTCACGTCTGTGACTTCAGAGGGATCCTTCACTTTCCCTCCGGTCAGCTTTTCCAGGCGATTCTGCTGCTCATCTCCTCCGGCAGTGATGGCGCCGACAGCCCGGGCTCTGGACTCGAACTGTTAAAACAAGAGTACTGAATCAGCACCCATCGCTCAGACCCACATCTACACAGAGTGACCGGGACGCAGACGGAGAACTCTGCAGGAACAGATCTAACGGGATCATTCATCTGCTCTAACGTTAGCTCACTCTCTTTCCCAATTAGCACAAACATAAATAGCAGTGAAAGGAAAGCAAATGAAGGCCCATCAGGTAAGCCGGTGTGATGAGCCCAAATCAGCCTGTAATTATCATCAGTCCAAGACTCAATCACTATCACTTGTGTGACTGAGACAACTGCACCTTGTGTGATGATAATGAGGCCCAGATCCAGACTCAGGCTCGGGATCCAGCTGGCACTCCACAAAGAGAAAGAGGAGAACAAAAAACAAGAGAAAGAGGAATTTGGAAACAGTACACGGTTACTGTTCAGCAGGGAAATTCATTTACATTATTGTTAATGTCTCTCTCAGATACAGGCACACACATGCTCACACACACACGTACACACATGTGCACAAGATTCCTCCATGTAAAATTGCCAATGTATGAGCTACCCCTAACTTAACAATCTAATTTTCTTTGAAACCACTAAAAAATGTATGCTAATCTTTTGCCAACTTAAATAAATACAAATAATAAATAATAAATAAAACAATAAATGCCAGTTTAAATACAGATAAGAGTAAATCATAGTTTTCCTCATGGGACAACTGTTTCAGACAACAGTAAACAGTAATTACCCACATATACAATAAAAAGCTTTATAGTAGGAACAATTAATAAATAAATAACTAATTTCCTCAATGTCAGCGTTCGGACAAATAAGAACAAACAAAATGAATAATAAATATAGAATAATGCATCATTTATATAAACAAGCTGTGCCATGTAACTACATGCCAGTAGTTATGCCAGTGACCTGTCATAAACTACCAGCAAGTAATCCAGCTCAGAAAACATTTAGCATTGGGATTAACTCTCTAACACTCTGCTAATGCCAGCTGCTGTAAGTTAGCATCACGAGTCAGTCTCTGCTGAGCCTGGCATCGAGACTAACTTAACACTCTAGGCTTCCTCAGGTTCCAATAGCAAGCCCGGGCATTTATTGGCAAATACAAATAATACAGGGCTCGCAAAATATGAAAACATTAAAGGGTACACATTATGGAAAACTCCACTTGCGTCTCGACTGCCTCTATAATCTCTGTTTTCTGTGAATTAGCTAAAAGCCTTTGGTGTCAGAAATCATTTGCTTCTATGAGTCGTTTGGACGGTCCCTTACTCTGACGTCACAATTTTGGTTGAGAACCTTAGACAGTACACAGCATGATTAGCCTGCAGACATCGTCTGAGGGAGGGATCTATACCTACTGTCTGAAGCAAATCAGCAGATGAAGGAGATATAAGAATTTTCAAATATTGAGTTTTGTGCTTCTGTCGCAGTTAAGCATGAACTAGCTTGTTTGTGTTTTGCTATTTAGCCCAAGCTAACACTAATTTGTGGTAAACGCTCAGCAAAATCATGGGGTGTGGCCAGCAACAGCTTATTTGCATAAAAGTGACAGAGCCCTTAAATAGCTCATTCTGAATGGGACTAAAACCGGTAAGAATTGAGCTTGTCTTTAATATTCCATGTCATTAATATGAATAACGCGTAAAAAGAAAGAGGTATGATATGTTCCCTCTTAACAGTAATAGTCAAATGAACATACATATATGTATAAAGACACACACATTTACACAAGACATTCAAGTGTATTCCATGTATGTTTCATTATCACCCTGAGAACATCTGGGTAAATACATGGCCAATACACAAGCACACTCTAAAAGCTCTAAGCAGCATCTCCCCCTGTCTCCAGGCCAGTGCCGCTGAGGCGTCTGGGAAGGAGGCCAGAGCCCTTGATTACTGGCTGTGACCCTGGTGGACTGCTGCCATTCACAGGGCAGGCAGGGTCAGAGGTCACGGTGCTAGAGGATGACCCCTGAGGAGCCCTCTCTACTCATAAGCCACTGAGCACACAATGACTGCGCTGGAAATGAGCAGCGGATAGAGCGTCTCTAGAGTGAGTTTAGGGAAAGTGTGTGTGTGTGTGTGTGTGTGTGTGTTTGCAGTGTGTGAAAGCAAAAGCTCTAAGCTTGTAAAACAAAATGCCTGCACCCCCCCTCCACTCCCTATACTCATCCCCCAAAAAGGAACACATAAGGAATCATGTAGTAACTTAAAAGTGTTAAACAAACCAGAATACTCTATGAAGAAGCATTTAGGTGCTCTTATCTTGGGAGCTGTTAACTTGCAGCTTCTGAGGCTGATGACTCTGATGAACTTATCCTGTACAACAGAGGAAACTCTTGCTCTTACTTTCCTGGGGTGGTTCTGATGAGTGCCAGTTTCATCATAAGGTTTTTAATGGTCTTTGCGACTGTAATTACTTACAAATTCTTTTTTTTGGTCTTTACTTAGTTGAGTAGTTGTTGCTTCTTATCATCTGGATTAGAACATTACTCAAATATTCACTATTCACTGTATACCTGTAACTCTACCTCTTCACTACTTTACAACTGATGCTCTCAAACACTTTATTAAGAGACAAGAAATTCAAGTAATTAACTCTTGATGAGTTCAGCACACACTCTAAGAAATATAAGTACAGATTTGTACTTAAAAGAGTACAAAGCTTGTCGCTGGGGCTGTACCTTATATTGAGGCACAAAAAAGTACCTTTCAGTGAAAGTACTTTTTTGTACCCATGGTTTTTGTGCCAGTATAGATTATAAAGATTATAAACATTGTCATCAACTAAAAATGGCTCAAAAACTTGATGATACAAAATTGTCTGGCTTTCAAATAAAAAATTTGCAATTTAAATATATACTGTTCATTAGTACAGTGGTACAGAATACTGAATGTACCTTTTGGCTGGTTAAATGGTACAAATCTGTACTTATTGCTGTTAGAAATGACTTTGTACTTCAGAGGGAACAAATCTGACCCTGTAAAGACCAATATTGTACCTTCGAGGGTACAATTATAAAGAATGTACCTTCGAGTACAAAAAAGTACTCATATCGTACCTCTGTTTTTTAGAGTGCAGCTGTTAACTGAAAGCCTGAGGTGACTCTACCATAGAGACTCTCATAAATATTCAGGTTTTTTTTTTTTAACACTTTTTGGTTTACTTATTAATTACATATGTTTTTCTTCATAGATTGGATGCATTTTACAATAAATATATATTGTATAAATATACAATGCAGATCATTTTAAATAATATCAATTAAAAAACACTGAATGTAATGTATGTGCAGACATCTGACTGGTACTCTATTTGGTTATATATTGTTATAAATGATAACTTACAATATTATATAGTAGCTATCCAAACCTCATATGTTTAATGCTGTTTAGATGTTCGTATAAGGGGTCTAATCATATTATTAGGCCGGTTGCCCAGCCCCCAACCCCCCCAGCCCCCCCCCCCCCCCCCCAGCCCCCCCCACCCCCAGCCCCCACCCCCCCCCCCCCCCCCCGTTTATGCGAGCAACAACAATTTTTTTAATTACTTTAATTCTCTTTAATTAACTTGGTTGGTCGCAGCTAATCTCTCCTAACATGGATTTAACTTAATAATCCGCTGCATGTATTTTATAAATATTGTTTCATTCAATAAATACAGTAAACACTATAGGAAATCCTATAATGCATTGTTTTCTGTTTTCTGCATTAGCTCTGGCTTTAAAAGTATGATTATCAACATGCACACCCCATTATGTTTTACCCCCAAGAGAAGCAGTCTAGAAGCAGGGCTGGGGGTCCATACACTCATACACAATAGGCGACCACCCTAGTAGTGAAACGAGGGACACTGACAGCTCACAGATACTGTATATGCAGTTCATCTGGGAGCCACATGTGTTGCCTTTCTTGGCAGTGCTTCCAAATTGCATTTTTCAGCAGGATAATGCTCACCCACACACAGCCCGTGAAGCAATATATCTGTTAGGAGGGGTTCTATTCACTATGAGATCCAATATGATTGCACCCCTGCACTGTTAGCAGTTATACCAAAGCACAAAACACCTATAAAGAAGGTGTTGAAGGCTTAATATCAGATTAGAACAGACTGTAAACGCTTCCATACTGTACCTGAAGGCTCTCAGCCAGCTGGCAGTAATACTCCTTAATATCCATGATGGCTGGAGTGATGTCGATTTGCGGGAACTGCAAAGCCACAGGAGGAGCTGCTCCTTCATCTCCAGTCTCAGGTTCAGTTAGAGACTCAACCCTCTGTGGAACCACAGAACATTAAGACGTCACATGGCTGTCTTCACACGGTCCTCAAAAACGCATGAAACGTTCATTACTGTTGATTAATCCAGCCTGAACATGCAAACCCACAGTCAGCATGGACCCCTAAACATTACAAAACAGGCATACGGAAGAGGCACCGGGGATGAATGAGGTGTTTGGGAATATGTGTGTAATGGTATCTGTCAATAAGATGAATAAATAAATAAATAAATCTTATTTTTTCAAAAGCGAGCATCTGTTTTAATTTCATGTTTCAGAGCAGTTCTGGGTTCTGAGTGCAGAGTTATAGAGTGTGACGCTGAGGGAGTATAATGTATAATGTGGGACTGAGGGATGCCACGACAATCTGAGGCAGTGTTGTGAGAGGAAAAGAGGTAGAGAGAGGGGTAAAAAGATACAGAGTGAACGAGAGGTAGAGAGAAAGAAAGAGAGAGGTAGAGAGAGGTAGAGAAAGATGGAGCAAGAGAGAAAGGGGTAGAGAGAGATAGATAGAGAGGTAGACAGAGAGGTTAAGAGGTATAGAGACAATGAGCAAAGAGATAGACAGAGGTAGAGACAGAGAGAAAGAGAGGTAGGGAGAGGGGTAGAGGGAGTTTAGAAAGACATAGTGAGAGACATCGAGAGACAGAGAGAGAGAGAGAGAGAGAGAGGTAGTGAGTGGGGTAGAGAGGTAAAAAGAACGAGAGATATAGAGAGAGACAGAGAGGTATAGAGAGAAAGAAAAAGAGATGTAGACATGTAGAGAGGTATAGAGACAGAAAAAGAGATATAGAGACTGAAAAAGATATAGAGAGAAGTAGAGAGATATACAGACAGAAAAAGAGAGATAGAGATATAGAGACAGAAAAGGAGATATAGAGAAAGGTAGAGCAATATAGATACAGAAAAGGGGAGATAAAGAAAGTGTTAGAGAGATATAGAAACAGAAAAAGAGATATAGAGAGAGGTAGAGGGGTATAGAGACAGAGAGAGAGATATAGAGAGCGATAGATCGATATAGAGACAGAAAGAAAGATATAGAGAAAGGTAGAAAGGTATAGAGACAGAAAGAGATATATAGAGAGAGGTAGAGAGACAGAAAACGAGAGATATAGAGAGGAAGAGAGATAGAGACAGAAAAAGAGATATGGAGAGAGGTAGAGAGATATAGAGACAGAAAGAAAGATATAGAGAGAGGTAGAGAGGTATAAAGACACAAAAAGAGAGATATAGAGAGGTATAGAGACAAAAAAAGAGATATACAGACAGAGAATGAGAGAGATAAAGAGGTAGAGTGTGGGGTAGAGTGGTAGAGAGAGATAAGTAGAGGGAGAGAAAGAAAGATAGAGAAAGGGGTAGAAATAGGTAGACAGAGAGGGAGAGGTGGACTGTCAGACAGATAGAGAGGGGTATAGAGGTAAAGAGGTTTAGAGAGAGAGAGTAAGGGAGCGAGCGAGAGAGATAGAGAGAGAGAGAGTGGGAGAAAAAGAAAATGGATGCAAAAAAGAAAAATAGAGGTGCAGAAAGCAGGGTAGAGATAAGGATGATGAGCGAGAGGGCGAGAGAGAAAACCTCAGAGAGACAGAAACAGAAAGATAGAACAGTGAGGGTGCAGTGGGGGAAAGGTATAAAAGCAGGGCAGAGATAAGGAAAGAGAGAGAGAGAGAGAGACAGATAGAGAGAGGAGTTATTCTTTCGGAGGCTGTATTCTCTGATGTGGGCTGAAGCTCTATCACCTCAGCTGCTATCTGCTCCCTCGTTCCCTCCCTTCTTCTCATCTCACGCTGTAATGGAGCTGCTCAGAGCTGAGGGGAGAGCAGCCGCTGACCCCAGCAGCCTTTATCTGGACATTACCTTCAGGACCTGTGCTGTAATTGGTTCTCCTGGATGTCGTTACTGTCATGCAAAAACTTTTATAGGTCATCTTTATAGGAGCAAAACACTTCTTAATTACCAGTGGAAGTCAATGTATAAAGGCTTTATTGCCATTTTGTTTGTCATTAAGGAATATTTCTATTAGTCCATTCAACATTTACTTTTATAAATAAAATATAAGCAAATGAAAAAATCTTCGGGTCAGTCTACTTTTGGTGTTTCTGCTACACTATACACTATAAGGCTTTGAAATATACTCCCATAACTGTCTGGTGTGTTTGCATTCCCAGATGTAGTCAGTGGGTGATTTTGTGGTGGCATAACCACAACTTTTCAAGAAGTGGGGAATAGCTATGATTTTCAATGGAAGCCAATGCAAAACGATTTTATTCCAAGCCATTCTGAAGCATTAATTTTGCAACTACATGCTCCTTCCAAGACTCACATTATGTGGACATAGTAGGGGGATAATGACTTGTGATAGAATGTCAAAGTTTTCAATAATGTTTCTTTTATGGCACCTTCATATATTTAAGCATGCATCAAGTGTGGAAGGCCTGAATTATACAGTATATATATATATACTTTTAATTGTTTGCAATTTATATGTAGCACTAAATATTCATTACTTTAGTTTTGTATCGTTTTACTATATTTTTGTTACATTATTATTTTAAGACAAAATCAGGGTTTTGTTAAGTACTGAACATAGAAAAAGTGTTATATTTATAGTAAGCTATAGTAAAAAACACTGCCTGGCCAAAAAAAAAAAAGTCTCAGCAACTGACTACCTGAATATACTTATTATAGACCAGGTTATTCCATCAATGGATTTTTTCTTCATATTCCTAGATGATAATGTCAGGATTTATGGTGCTGGAATTGTGAAAGAGTTCAGGGTTCAGGGAGCAGGAGATCATCATTTTCACACATGGATTGAGAGAGAGTTCACCACAGAGTCCAGATCTTAACCTCATTGAGAATCTTTGGGATGTGCTGGATGGAGAAGAGCTGCTTTGTGCAGTGTTCAGACTCTACCATCATCAATGCTGCTGCAAGATCTTGGTGAAAAATTAATCCAGCAACACTGGATTGAAATAA
The DNA here is from genome assembly GCF_023375975.1 of Astyanax mexicanus. NCBI lineage: Eukaryota > Metazoa > Chordata > Actinopteri > Characiformes > Acestrorhamphidae > Astyanax > Astyanax mexicanus. Next base: position 49,135,871 of record NC_064417.1, read on the forward strand.
ATCTTGTGACATTGCAGAAGATTATTGAAATAATGCCACAGTGAGTGTGTGCAGCAATCAAAGATATTAGAGTATGTGACCTTTTTTGTGGTAATATAAAAATGTTAAGAATATAGTTATCTCAAAAATATTGCCCTGAAATATTGCGATATTATTTTAAGGCCGTATCGTGGCCACCCCTAAGTGTTCAGTGCCACAGTTTACCAGCTCATGCTGCCGCTCCATTTCAGCCAGCTGCTCTTCATAGATGCCCACTTGATCTCTGAGTGCCAGGCAGTCGGCAGTGTCGGCATCCACCTCCTGCAGGGGGCAGCAGAGATTAGCAGACGAGTGGCTTCAAACACACACACACACACACACACACACACACACACACACACACACACACACACACACACACACACACACACACAAACAAACACACACACACACACACAGACACATACACTCGGCAGATTCACCAGCACTCTGTCTGTAGTGCTGAGCTGCCACCTCTCCACCACCTGCTGTTACACACTGCAATGCAGGCAGCTCGAGCAGGAGGAGCTGCGGACGCATGGCCAGGATCCACACACACACACACACACACACACACACACACACACACACACACAGACACACACACACACAAAAACACACACACACACACAGTCCTCCTCCTATTTGAGACAGCAGCGTTTTTATTTAGCTCATCTGGGCTTCTTAAGTGCCTGATTAATTGGCAATGAATTCAATTACTCCGAGTGAACAGCATTTGCATGTGAATGTGCCAGTGTGGAGGCAGCGCGCCACCCCCTCCCATCCCAAAGCCCAGAGCTGGCACAGGGGGCGCTTCTTCACCGTTATCTCAATCCCAACACAAGCCTGGTACTGGGGAGAGTCTAGACACGCGGTTCCAGCACTGGGACTGAGGGCCGTATGATTGGTCTGTCTGTTCGCCGCTGCTGAGGGTCTACGATTCGCCGCTGCTCTTGTGTGAGCGACCAGAACGCGTTGCAGGCGGGCGCCTGCGGCCATGTTTTTGGCTGCGAAGAAATTTGTGAAATTAAGAAATACAGGATTAAAAATGTTATTCAACTTGCAAAGACAAACTGCATACTAATTGCAGCCTGTTTTCCACAGCCCTGATTCTCCACCAATCTCTATATTTTAGATTTTTTTACATTCATAAATTAGCACCTGTTACATTAGCTATAGCTAATGTAATGTTATAGCTGTAATGTTGTTTTGTTCTGTTATTTGTTCATTATTTGTTTGTACTGAGAGGGACCGATTCTTATTTCTACCTCTTAATCTAAGGGACTTTTTCCTTGCCACTGTTGTCTCCACAATAATTGGCATCTCCTGCAACCATCCATTGGATTATTTGATTATCATCTTGCATGTTGCATTTTTAAACATGCATTAATTACAACTACTGCATGTGGAGCTCAATAAACATGTGTAGCTCTGGAAAAAATAAGAAACCACTTAAAAACGATGAGTTTCTTTGATTTGACCAAATTGAAAACCTCTGGAATATAATCAAGAGGAAGATGGATGATCACAAACCATCAAACCACCAAACTGAACTGCTTGAATTTTTGCACCAGGAGTAAAGCAGTAAAGTTATCCAAAAGCAGTGTGTAAGACTGGTGGAGGAGAAAATGATGCCAAGATGCATGTTTAAAACTGCATGTGATTAAAAACCAGGGTTATTCCACCAAATATTGATTTCTAAACTCTTAAAATTTTATAAATATGAACTTTTTTTGGGATTATTTGAGGTGTTTTTTTTTTAGCCATTTCTTATTTTATGCAAATAAATGCTCTTAATGGCAATAATTAATTTGGAATTTGGGGGAAACGTTGTTCGTAGTTTATAGAATAAAACAACAATGTTCATTTTACTCAAACATAAACCTATAAATAGCAAAATCAGAGAAACTGATTCAGAAACTGAAGTGCTCTCTTAATTTTTTTCAGAGTTATAGTCACACAACAATTCCCAACAAGTGTATATTTAATACATTATATGTAATATAAGTGTGTGCTCAGTTTAACTAGTATATAAAAGGTGTATAAGTGGTGTATAAACACACAGCATGTTCTCCGCAGCTCAGATTCTCCCTCATGTCTTTCATTTTCTCTTTATATTTTATAGCAGCCTCTCTCTCTCTCTCTCTCTCTCTCTCTCTCTCTCTCTCTCTCTCTCCAGCTCAGCTCCATTCAGAGCTGGGCCCGGCACCGCGCCGCATCTGGCAGTGAGATACGAGAGGCTGAATGAGTGAATTACGAGTCATAGTAACAGCTTTCCCACATCTGCTCTTTTACTGAGGGAGATGTGCGCCGACATGTGTGGAGTGACAGGCTGCTTTATGCGGGCGGCGGCTCGTGTTTCAGCGTGGCCGCTGGCCCAGAGTCAGCGTGGGGCTGCTAATCAACATCTTCCAGAACAGATCTGGAAACAGCAGCTGTGCTGAGCCACTCCTGGAGCAGGCAGGCAGTCTTCTCTACTGGAGGCCACAGGCGAGGCAGTGTCAGTGCTCACACACACACACACACTCTGAGCCCAGTGCACAGGCTAACACTGCCATCTACTGATAGGTGGAGTGCACTGGCTGGGCATGGCAAAGTGGTCTTGTCTAAATATCCAATTTACACAATATTTTCCACACCATAAACCAGTATCACTTTATTTGGATGGTCCATTATAGGTGCTTTATAGACGCTTAACTTACATTCAACTTTATGTCCATTAAATGCAACTGAACTGTAGCATAAAAGTAAGCGATTCTCTGTTAAATGTAACCCAAACGCTAATCTTAACATTTTAGGACTAGCTTTTGTGTTACATTTAAGGCTTAGATTAAGGTTAAGCTTAAGGTTGGGTGTAGGGTTAGGTCGTATAGAGAATCATTTACATTCCACTAAGAGTTGAGTAACATTTAATAGACAATAAGTTAAATGTTAGCTGAATGTTAGTTGAGCCTCTATGAGGCATCTATAATGGATCACCCAAATAAAAAGTATTATTATATTATCATTATTATTACGTATGTTATTATTATGTGTCGTTAAGAGACATCCATAACAATGCTAACCTGAGATAATGCTAACAATAGTTAAGTGAAATGCTATTCACTCGGTGTGATGAAGAGGCTTGGTTGGGTTGATTAAAAAAATAAAAATGCACGTTTACTAGCCTAAGAAAAAAAAGCACTGCTTTTTGCTTCTATAGCAGGATTACGAGGGGGGTGGGTGTACTGCTTTTATAATAGGTTATTTTTCGGCACTGCAACAGCTCACAGGGACCACTTCGCATCTAGCGTAGTCTAGTCTATGTTTTGTAATTAGTCTTAGCATTGTCTCATTGTCAGGCTTTTCGGAAAAAAAAAAACAAAAAAAACACGGGAGGCCATTTTTCCATAAGCCTAGCAGATTTAGCTCGAAATGTATTAAACTCTCATTATTCAGTAATGCAAAAATTTAAATGAGGTACTATTTAAGTGATTCTTCAGGCAAAATTCACCTTCATATAATTTCCCCATGTTTTAATTTGTTTTGGTATGATGCAAATGTGACAAAGTAGAAATTTAATGGATGCTTATCCATTATATTGGACATCGAATTAGAATTATTAGAAAATTGCTTATGACACGCAGTGAATTGTTTTTAATGTGATATACCAGCAGTGATATGTAGGTATTAATTCATTATTAAGATCGTTTTAAAATAATAATAATAACAATAACAATAATAATAATAATACCTTAATTCATTAATTTAAACTGATCACCATAAGAGTTTATTAAATTGCTTTAGTTAAATTAGCCTCATACCCAAACTAAACAAATTAAAACATGGGAAATTATATAAAGGTGAGTTTTGCCTCAAGAATTACTTTAGTTTTATACAACAGTTAGTTCCGACCTCACAATCTGATTGGTTGAGAAGTGATCTAGCCGTGATGATATTCGTGATAACATCAGGGCCTTCTCACACTAAACCTGTATCACTCCGCCGATGCGTTGCAGAGTAACGGCGTATATACACAGGACACCCGCAGCAGCGTTAGCTTAGCACAGGCTAGAGCTCAGCCCGCAGCGCTGACTCGTCTTTCGTGGAAAAAAGGGTAAGAAAATCGCTCAGTTACTGCCGTCTGCAACCAGAACGCTAACCAGCAAGGCTAGGCTAAGCTAAGTTAATGCTAAGCTAAAAAGCAAGCTACGCTAACCTAACCACAGTCCAGCCGGCTAGCTAAAACCAACACCACCCAGCAAAACAAGCAGAAATGCTCAAAAATGAGCAGCGTTCACCTGAAGAGACGACTCCACGGAGCAGGAGAGGAGAGTATTAGCGTTATTTCACGCTCCTAATGTTAACATCTTCACTTATTCCCAATTTTACTTTCAAGCTAACTTTCGTGGGGTGTTATTCTGTATGAACCATACACTGTTTCGAAGTTAAGTTTCAGTTCTGTTACAGTTGTGGTGGAACTACTTTTTGGCGGAAGGCACAGTCCATATTAAAGCATATTCAATCTTAAAGTTCTTTGATTTATTTTCTTTATTCATTTTGTAAAAAGAAACTGTTGTATAAAAGCAATAGAACACGAGAGGGAGTGTGTTATTACGATTAACATCACGGCTGTGATGATCTGTGACCGGATCACAGCCGTGATGTTATTCGTGATAACACACTCCCTCTCGTGTTCTATTGCTTAAGCACCCTATTTAAAACTCATCATAACTGAATAATGAGAGTTTAATACATTTCCAGCTAAATATGCTAGGTTTATGGAGCAAAGTAGACTGGCCCACCCGTGACTTTTACCGTAAAGCATTGACACAATGCCAAGCAAAAGCAATGCTAAGACTAATTACAAAACATAGACTAGACAAGGCAACAAATATTTGTAGACCAAATTTTAATGACTTTTCCAAATCTTTCTGAGTATTTTTATTTTTCCAAAACTTATCCAGGCCTGGAAATTGCTATTTTCAAATTCCATGATTTTTCAGGTTTTTCATGACCGTATGAACCCTGAGTATTAATATTTGCCTGCTCTCTGAATTCTGAAAGACCCATATTAACACTTAGTAGATGTAGAGAAGGAGGCCTGAGCCTTTAAAGCATTACCACAGCAACGTCCTCACGCTCCAGCTGAACCAGGGTCCGCTGCTCCACCACCTCATCATACTTCATCTGCAGAGACTGCAGCTCCGTCTTCAGCGCTTCTGTCTCACATAAAATATCCTCCTAAAGGAAATAATGGAGAAAAAGTACATCAGATAAAATCCAGCCAGGCATCTTCTCAAGCTCAGTGTGCTGCCCTGAGAACAGTGTGCCTGGAGGCATCAATTTCTGCAGTACAGCACTGGAGACACGTTCATATATACATACAGTACCATCTGCGGCTCTGCATGGGAGAAAGCTCATGGGAGAAAAACACTGATGGCTTTTTATCAGAGGTGTAGCTGACATTAATGTCCACTTTGTGCACAGTGGCATTGTGGGACAGTTAGAGTTAATGGATCTGAGAAGGCAAAAAGACATTTCAATGATGCAGAATGTGTATATGACTTGTATATATTAGCTGAACACAGATTAAAAGGGAAATATCCAATATTTCTCTTGTATTTTACAACCACTGAACAGCTTTATGTCCAAAAATGGTTAAAAGTTGCTCATTTTTACACAACCATTTAATTTTTGCATTAATTTACTATATACTGAGGCATACTGTTTACACTGCCATGTCGCATGTTATCATGGGACAAAAATTGGTATCGTATCCCATGACTTTTGGCATGTCCCATGGAAGCTAAAGACTGCTGCACTGAGCTGTGGAATATAAGTTTGTGGTTTCTGCACTCAATGTGGATTTTATTTTATTTATCTTTTTTTTATTAACTCTTCTTGGAACGGTCCTGATGAGTGCCAGTTTCATCAAAACATCTCGATGCTCATTGCGGAGACCTGTACTTGAGGATACTTTCAAATTTTTTTAAATATTTCAGATTGACTGCCCTTCATTTCTTAAACCTTGTGTGATGTTCATATTTTTGTTACTCGTTTACTTTGTTACTTGTATTTAATTCAGCAAAATTAAGCAATTTTACATTAAAATGCTTTACACATGCTTGCTTCACCTAAAGTGCAAGCAATATAAACAGCTTACATGGTTAATATTTGCCCTTTACCTTTCTTATGTTACATTTCTTTGAAAAAGTGCTACTTTCTTTTTTTTCTTTTTTTTTATAAAATGTAAAAGAAAATGAATTAAACTCAAGATATGAGTAGAAAAATTGTTTAGTTTCAAATTTACAAAAGAAGCAATGTTTATTAGCACTTGGCCAAACATACTGTATGTAATATAAATATGTGTACGATATTTCATCGTATTCCTGCAATAACGATACTCTTGGCAATATGACAAAATAATTTTTTGTATATTTTTTTCAAGAATACACTACTGCAACAAAGTGAAAATTACATTTTATTATTGCATGTGATTTGATATGGCACACCCCTACCTGAGATATTAAAAAATACAAGACATTTTATCAGATTTGTAACAGAAGTCAATGATCCAGAATGTCATGATATTAATAATAATGCACTCCAAATATCTCCATATATGCAGTATTTTTAAAGTAAAATAAATGATACTGGACAGCAGATATAATCTGTCTCTAGTAGATATATAATGGGACATATAATGAGAACTGTGAGAATTTTCTTTTTTGCTTCAAACAGTAAAAAAGTAGTACCCTGATGTGATAATTGGGGGTGGGTGATTTGGCACCATATTTCAGGGTATAATATCGTTCACGATATTATTGCGTCCGAAACGATATGGCACACCCCTAATTAGAATATTACTCAAATTGTAACTCTACCTCTTCACTACTGCTAAGAACACACTCTTACTAAGAACATAAAATAATGAAACAAACAAAATTTAAGGTCTTTCCAAACTTTTGATTGGTCCTGTTTATTATCCTGCTCATAATAATAATAGTCTGCAGTGTGATTGCTGTACCTTCTCTCTGCGCAGTCTCTCTATGACGGCCTCCAAACTGTAGTCTGAGGGACTCGCGATGCTGAGGGAGGTGGAGGAGCTCGGCTTCACTCCCAGCCTCTCCTCCAGTTCAATAATCTGAAGCTCCAGAGACTCGTTCTCTTCCTCCAGACAGCGAGCCTGACACACACACACACACACACACAGAGGAGCTGTATCAGTACAGGAGGCAGAATGATCTTCTGAGAGTTATCCAGCATTAAATCATATACAGATCGGGGAAAAAAAAAAAAACAAGAGAGCACTTAAAAATGATGAGTTAGGAGTAAAGCAGCATAAAGTTATCCAAAAGCAGTGTGTAAGACTGGTGGAGGAGAACATGATGCCAAGATGCATGAAAACTGTGATTAAAAACCAGGGTTCTGATTTCTGAACTCTTAAAACTTTATGAATATAAATTTGTTTTCTTTGCATGATTTGAGATCTGAAAGCTCTGCATCTTTTTCGTTATTTCAGCCATTTCTCATTTAAATGCAAATAAATGCTCTAAATGACAATATGTTTATTTGGAATTTTGGAGGAATGTTGTCTGTAGTTTATAGAATAAAACAACAATGTTAATTTTACTTAAACATAAACGTATAAATAGCAAAATCAGATTGAATCTTAATGAGTGATTACATTCTACAGTCCTCACAGAATCATGAAATCATCATTTTATTTTTTTTACAATACAATATTATGTTTTAACATACTGTATTAATTCTCAAACACAGTTTTAAAATACTTTTATTGAAATGTTTACATAAAAAGGTGTCAGATAGTGTCAGATGTCAGCCTGGCCACTAGAGAGCAGTGTTGTACTGTTTTCAGTACTGTCCATCCCACTGTTCTCACTGAATGCAAAATAAAGCTTTTCTTTTCTTACACTTAATGCACATCTTTTTTTTTACTATGCTAATATATTATTTATTGCAGGATCACAATGTATTGCTAAAAATGTGTGAAAGGTGTGAAAATACTTATGTAGAAGTTAAAGTATTTTAGGTAGTGCACTACCTTTTTTAAATGTAAGAAGTCTCCACTTTTCCTCCAGACTCTGCTCCCTTCATTTCCAAATGAAATGTAAAATTTACTGATGATCAGTGATGGTTTGGAGAGACATGTCATCTGCTGGTGTTGATCCACTGTGTTTTATTATCAAGTCTAAAGTCAGTGCAGTTTTGTTTTCCCACAAAATCTTACAGCACTTCATATCTTACAGCTTCCCTCTACTGACAACTTTTATGGAGATGCAGATTTCATTTTCCAGCAGGATTTGGCACACTGCCCACACTGCCAAAAGTACCAATTAGCTTATATAATATTTAGATTTTTCTGAGACACTGACTGTTGAGTTTTAATTGTCTGTAAGCTTCATAATCATCAACAATAAAATAAATAAACGCTTAAAATAGATCACTCTGTGTTTAATACATCTATATAATACGTACGTTTCACATTTTGAGATGCACTAGTACTACTCCTATGACAGACAAACCAAGTCTCCCTGAAGTTGTGGGAGTCTCCCGCATTTCGGTAGTGGCTCCCTGATGCCCGCAAGTCACATATAATCTCCCGGAATTCAGAACGAGTGCCCCAAACGCACTGCACACAGGCGGAGAGAGAGAAAACAGAGAGGGTTCTGATTGGTCTGTTCTCTGCAAAGAGTCTGTGAGACAGCCAATCATTTTTAGTGTGGGTGGGCAGTGTTTTTCCCCCCTTCCCGGACGGGATTTGTTCAGTGAGTGAGAGAAAGCAGATCATGGCGGAGGCTATATTAATAATTATTGGAATATGATATGAAATGTTTTTGATGTTGTGCATTTTTTTGTGATATTGTAACTGTCAATTTTTCTCAAATAAAGGCATTTTTTCCCAAAAAAAAAAAAAAAAAAAAAAAGGAAAGCAGAGGCAGGGCCTTCCAAAAAGAAAAACGATAAAACGCATTAATTAAAAATTAAAGTAAAATTAATTAATATAAAAGTAAAGTTTTGTTATCCATTGGTGTGTGTGCAAGAGGGGGGGGGGGGGGGGGGGATGGTTAACCTCCCTGAAATTAACTTTTGCAACTTGGGATGTCTGCTATGATGACCCTAATAAGTCTCCATGTTCATATCTGCACAGTAAGCTCACATGGCTGTGTTAAGTGTGAAGCAGCAGCATTTCATACGTGAGTAAGCTATTCTGCACCCAGCCTCAAACGCCAGCCGCTCCCACTCTCACCACATCGATAAGGACGGCCAGGCGGTCGTTGAGGGCGGCCATTATGGAGCGTTCCTGGGTGAATCTCACCACGCCCGCCCGGTTCAGGGCATGAGCTGCAGGGAAGTCCGGGTCAGGACAGTCCGCCATCGACACCCCACCCCTGCTGAACACACAGACAGCAGGTTATAAAAGCCCTGAACTGTTTACTTCCAAAACCACAGGCAAATAAAGCTTTAGAGTGAGCATGAAAGCACCTGCACAGTGAAGGAGTCCAACCATGCAGCTAATCTGACCATCTAACACACTTACTGACAAATACATTTATTTACCAGGTAAATAAGAGACACCAATGAGATCCTACTATTGAAGCTGATCAGATTAATTGATTATTTTACCCTTTTAGGATAATAGCCCACGTCAAGAGTGTGACTTAAGCTACTTTATTATTCCTAATCAACATAAAATGTGATTTTTATAATATTTCAGTAGCTTTCTAAAAGTAGACTACATTTACTGAACTAATCTCCACCATTCAGAGCTCATCCACAATCGGTGATCAGTGATGAGATTTTAAGTTTACTTCTTATTAATAAAGTATATTGGCTTATATAATAGCTTTAGAATTAGAATTAGAAAAATAAGAGACCACTTAAAAATGATGAGTTTCTTTGATTTTACCAAATTTAAAACCTCAAGAATATAATCAAGAGGAAGATGGATGATCACAAGCCATCAAACCAAACTGAACTGATTGACTTTTTGCACCAGGAGTAAGGCAGCATAAAGTTATCCAAAAGCAGTGTGTAAGACTGGTGGAGGAGAACATGATGCCAAGATGCATGATAAAAACTGTGATAAAAAAAAAAGGTTTATTCCACCAAATATTGATTTCTGAACTCTTAAAACTTTATGAATATGAACTTGTTTTCTTTGCATTATTTGAGATCTGAAAGCTCTGCATCTTTTTTTTTTTGTTATTTCAGCCATTTCTCATTTTCCACAAATAAATGCTCTAAATGACAATATTTTTATTTGGAATTTGGGAGAAATGTTGTCTGTAGTTTATAGAATAAAACAACAATGTTCATTTTACTCAAACGTAAACCTATAAATAGCAAAATCAGAGAAACTGTCTGTGTATATATGTCTATGTTATTATCAGTACAGTAATGGCGGTGCTCTGAGTTGAAGCTAGTAGCATTATAGGATGTAAACAGTGTTTTTTTAATAAGCTTCTTGTGCACTTTTTAAGTTATTAATGCCTCGTTTTAAATGTCAGGGCTCTCCGGATTCTAGTAAGGAGGTGTGGAGCTAAGTTGAGCTGGATAACGGTGTAAAAAGTGATTTATCGGGGCAAATTATGCCCTGTTTCACCCAGTCTGAAGGGTGTTTTTGAAAAAAACTGTTAACATTTCTGTATCTCAGAACACTGTGGGAGAACAAAGGTGTGCCATTCATCAAAGCTAAGAACTTTTTATCATGTTTAACTACACCAAAATTTCATTTTACACCAGAGTTCTCCTTTAAGGAGCATTTTGAATTTGTGCAAATATCAATTTGCACAAATAGTGATTAGAAAATGATTAAATTGACATCATTTGAAAACCATTTGCTTTGATGACTGAACATCAATTTCCTTGTGTCTCACTATTATAGTGAATGTAACATTGAAACACATCACACAGCATCCCATAGACACTGACCTGGCAGAAGATTTTAGAAGATGAGCACCACAGCGCTGACTGCCTCCTGCAGCCTGGCCCCACTGCTGCTCCTCAAACAGCCTGCGGTACGATGATACCCTCAGCATCGCCATGTCTGCTCCAGAACCCTCACACAGCAGCCAAAAGAGTGCCTGCAGCATCAGCCCGGGACCTTTATACCCTGCAGGACTGAGAATTTCACACACACTCGCAGGATCTCTCACTGAGCCCTGGATACACTAACTATAGGACCGGTGTCAGCACTGGAACGTTTCACACACATCAGAAACAACACGCTCAAACCAAATACTGCAATTACAATACTGAAAAGAGATGGGCTAATAATGTACACAGTGTAAATCCATACCTGTCAAGTTTTAGATTTAAAAATAAGGGATATTTTCCTCAGTCCGCTTAAAGTCGTCCCACCAGCCCAACGAAGGTTCAGTATCCCTTACATTTTAAGACAGGTTTAAAAAAATCTAAAATAACCACATGTGAACCACTTACACACTACAATTAGATTATCAGGATCTGAAATTTTGTGGACATTCCTACATATGTCATTCTTTACAGCCAAATTAAAAATCCTAAAAATAGTATTATGAGCTTTTACTAAAAGGACATGGACCACATATATTACATCAGTAAAAATTAGTCCTAAGGGGTCTACACAATTAATAATTTTTAATTAATACTTCTTTCTTTTGATCACTCCTCCCCTGATCAGTTCAGTTAATGTCGGTCCTCTCCACATTTCTAGTTAAACTGAGTCACAAGCTGTATTTTTTTTATTTTAAAAGGTTTAATCTGTGTGTTTTTATTCGGAGACGAGTATTTTTAAGCCGCTATAAGAAAAATCTCATCACAGTTTACATGATTAGCCTACCGTTCCCTTTCTTTTAGAAAAAATCTCTGTATATCCAGATATGTTTTAACATCAGCTGCTCCAACTAGCTGCCTGAACTCACAGCGACAGGGGGCTTCCCCACACTGACCCCCCTTTTCAAGCTGATTGGCTGTTTCTCCTGAAAGGCGGGACTTTCTCCTTGAACCGCCTCCACGATTGGTTAAGAGACACAGAGCGGTCAGTGCCCTGTCTCCTCAATAATATATATTTTTAATTTTAATATAATACGGGAAATTTACGGGAAAATACTAATACGGGAGGACGGCGGGAAAGAGGAGTAAAATACGGTAGTTTCCCGGCCAAAACGGGAGACTTGACAGGTATGTGTAAATCTACTGTTCTAATCATGCACACAGTGTACTGGAGTGTTAGGGCTATGGGAGGACCTTCCACTGCACCTCAAGGGCTGCATTGATTAGTCGATATAACCGAATATGTGTATTATTACAAATTTCATTGTCGACTAATCGTAAAATGTATAACAGTACCGAATTACACAAAGTGCTGGGGACAGAAGAGCAATGGGAGATGGGTTCATGTCTCACTCACACAGATTACTCTCAACTTATATTGTGTCTCCAACAGGTTACGTATTAACTCACTGAATATCAGTACTTTCCAGTGATGAGAATAACGCTGTTACTTTTTTCAGTAAGGAGTAATCTAACTAATTACTCTGACTGTAACTATAACACCGTTACCATTTCCAACACCCCGTTACTGCACGTTAGTTTAGCCGCTTAATTAAATTTTACTTTTTACTTCGCGCCTACAGACAAAGGCACAAGAGTGTGTGTGTGTCACAAGGGAGGGGAGGATGAGATAACTGCCTAAGCAATGATTGGCTAAGGTATAGTAAGATTACATCTTCAGCCAATCAGAGAAAAGAGGTGGGTGGGTTTTACAGCGCATAGTGAGAGATGGAGAGTGAGGAGGACTCCAGTGTAAAACAGTCTTTTCCAGATGGAAATATCGACACTATTTCAAACTCACTGAGGTCAAAGTTCACAGTCCCAGAATGAAAAATTGGTCATGGACAAACCTCTATGCAGGTGCTTGTTTTGCTCTGGTGCACTCTACTCATCTGGCTTTTGAAACAAGCTCTGAGAAGGTGGGGGGTGGGGGGTTGTTTGTAACGGGAGCGAGTAATGCAAAAGTAATGTAAAAGTAATGCAATAGTTACTTTTACCGGTAACTAGTTACTTTTATAGTGGAGTAACTCAGTTAGAAACTCAGTTACCAGTAAAAGTAACTATAACTAATTACTTTTTCAAAGTAACATGCCCAACACTGGTACTTTCCACATTTAAACAACATCTAAATATTTAAATGCCTTTTTAAATCTCATCTTTAACTGTTTCTATCCTTTTTAGAGATGGCAGAAATAATCATTGACTAATCAAAAAAAAAAAATCATCATATTAGTCGACTACCAAAATAATTAGTAGCAGCCCTCATATACTGTAATTTCCGGGCTATTGAGCGCACCTGAATGTAAGCCACATTTACTAATTTCAAAAAGGAAAAAATAATTTTTACACATACAGGCCACGACTGATTATAAGCTATAGTTGTTCATATTATATGACATTATATGATATATATGACATTGTATGAGCTACGCACAGAAATTAAGTGTTGTACTGTGAACAGTGCTGCAACATGTCTGGTTTTAAAAATATAGTCTACCATGAAAAGTCGCGAGTGTTATACCAAGTCAGTGCAGTTTTGTTTTTTACGGAAATGTGGATTTCATTTTCCAGCAGGACACTGCCCACACTACCAATTCAAAAGTACCAATTGGTCTTATATAATATTCTGATTCTAATTTGCTGAGATACTGATTTTTTGGGTTTTAATTAGCTGTAAGACATAATTATCAAAAATAAAATAAATAAACGCTTAAAATAGATCACTCTGTGTTTAATACATCTATATAATGTATTCATTTCGCATTTTGAACTGAATTACTGAAATTAAATCACTTTTCAATTATATTCAAATTTTTTTGAGATGCAATAGTATGATGTATGTTTACTGGGGTAGTTTGAAGAAAAACAAAGCATGAATGAACGCAGCTAATGGCTCAGTAGGTAGCCTGCTAGATTAGCCTCTGTGCTACCTGGCCACGCCCATGTGCAACCTCTGTAATTGTGATGCATATCGTATTGGCAAGTTCTTACTAATACGAAGTTATTTTTAAATGTAATTATGTTTTAAAGATTTAGGATATTTTATAATATTGTTTAATATATATATATAGAAATAAATATATAAATATATACATATATTTTTTTACATTTTTTATTTCTTATTTTTTTATTAAAACTGTGTAATTGCATTATTATGCTATTATTTTATCCTTATTAGATCACTGGCATAGTTTTGATCTTAAAATATGAATAATATTTTTTGCTGCAATAATGTCTCGGACAAAATCATCCAAATAAATATAGTTACACACCCAAAAAAGACAAACCTGGGGTGATAAAATAGACTTGTTGATGAGTTTTTATAGAAAAATGGCTAAACCAGCATCTTTATTAGAGTGACGCAAATAAATTCCCAAACCCAAAGAAAAGGACTTTAAAGTTTTATTTCCATTAAATAAGTTAAAAGTACCAAAAACGAGAGAAAAATGACAGATGTGCAAGAATTCAGTTGCATATTGTACCATTACTGCAAGACTGCAAGAACCAGACCAGAACATTAAAATATAAAAACACCAAAAACATAGAAAAACACAGAAAAATAAGGTACAGGTGAGAGTAATGCTTCAGTTCAAATCTCCCAGAGACCGAGTGGGACTGAGAGGGAACGGTATCCTCGCAGAACAAGAATAAGAAATTCATCTGGAATCTCAGCTCCACTGATTCTCGAACAATGAAGAACAATGAAGAACAATAAAGAACAATTAAGAAGAATGAAGAAGAATGAAGAAGAATGACGCTCATTCCTGGCAGAGACGTCATGTACAGGCAATGCTGAGCGCAGGATTTCAGCTCAGAGGAGAGGAGTACTGCCAGGCCCTTCTCAGGAATTCATCTACTAACAGCCTCGGCCTGGGAGGAAGTTACAAAACCAGCAGGCGAGTGACTAAACCCGGCCACAGACACGGGCCTGGAAAAAACGCCAGACGTGGATCAGTGAACAGGCAGAGCAGAAATCAGCAGACTGATCTGGAGGCAGTTTTAAAGTGGGTTTAGAGAGCGGGATGTGGTTCTCCACTAACAGCACGTCATGCTGAGTCTTCAGTAGACCCGTACCTAAATAATTGTGATCTCAGATATTCATAGAAAACCTATATACAGCTCTGAAAAAGAGACCACATCAGTTTCTGAATTATTTTCTTTGATGATTAAAATGAACATTGTTGTTTTATTCTATAAACTACGGACAACATTTCTCCCAAATCCAAATAAAAATATTTAGAGCATTTATTTGCAAAAAAATGATCATAAAGTTTTAAGAGTTCAGAAATCAATATTTGGTGGAATAACCCTGCTTTTTATTCACAGTTTTTTTCATGCATCTTGGCATCATGTTCTCCTCCTCCACCAGTCTTACACACTGCTTTTGGATAACTTTATGCTGCTTTACTCCTGGTGCAAAAATTCAGGCAGTTCAGCCTGGTTTGATGGCTTTTGATCTTACATATTTCTCTTGATTATATTCCAGAGGTTTTCAATTTGGAAAAATTGGTAAAAGAAACTCATAATTCTTGAAGTGGTCTCTTACTTTTTTCCAGAGCTGTTTATTGAAGTATAACTAAAGTTTGTTTTGTAATACTGTGTTGATTCTCAAAAACACAGTATTAAAAATGTCTTAATTAGTGTCAATTAATAAAGTAATGTACGCTGTGTTTTAAAAACCCATTAGATAATTAGATCCAATGGTTCAATTTGGAAAAAAAACATATAAATGTGATACTATTTAGGAAAAAACTGATCGTGTAAAAAAAAAAAAATACACTATTCCTTACTTTCTAATAATTGTAATTGATGTTGAATTGGAACCCCTTTAATTGTGATGCATATCGAATTGGCAAGTTCTTACTAATACGCAGTACTTTTTACATTTAATTTTGTTTTATGAATTTTGGATATTTTATAACATTACGATATAATATAAAATTAATAATCAGTTATTTTTTCAAATGGAATTTTTTAAACAATTAACAGCTTATTGCTTAAAAAACTGTGTAATTGCATTATTATGCTATTATTTTATCCTCATTAGATCACTGGCATAATTTGGTCAATAATTAAAACATCAATAATATCGTTTGTCACAATAATGTTTGGGACAGTAAATCACCGAAATAAATATAGTTATGGAGACAGGCCGAGTCTCAGAGCGAGAAGCAACACATCCTGATCCTGAACTGGGGAAGAGGATGTGCTGAGGATTTCCTTTACTCATCTTTTTCCAGACTATTTTCAGCTCGTCTGCCAAAACTAACGTGTTGTTTTAAGAATTTGTGGCAGCCTGTCAGCGGCAGAGTTCAGCAGCTTGTTCTGAAAACATCAGCAGCACTTTTCCAGAGCTCATCTGTACCCTGTCCAAATACTCCCAACTTACGCCACTATTACTGACGGACGCAATCCGATTAAACCTGGAACTGGTTTTACTACACGTCGACATTCGATGGTTATCAGAGCACAGAAGCTCTGTGACATCCCATAATACATGACACCATATAGCGAGGAAGAGGAAAGAAAGAAAATCAACAAAAAAACTAATAAAATTAAGAATTTATAGTAAGTACTGACTGAAGCAGTGACCCATAAAAGCTGGACAATCATGTATAAAGAGGAATTCCAACTTTCCAGCTCCATTCAGGATCCTAACAGCTATAATTTGTACTCAGTATGTAGATCTTATTAGATTAGACTATTTGATTCTACTATTAATGATTGATTATTGTTCACTCTACACTGCAAAGTCCAAATGTTTGCGTAAAATGGGGTGTAACAATATAATAATTTTAAACAGTATAGATTTTTAATTATGAGTTTAAATTGGTGTCAGAAGTGGTTCCTTTAGTGTTGTACTTAAACTCTGCACACTAGATATCAGAGTTTTACTCTTTAGATCCCATTTTTCCAATTGGATAAAAAGAAAACGTTTCTGGTATTTGGATTTTAATTACTTAAAGGAGAAATCTGGTGTGAAATTGATTTGAGTTGTAGTGAAACATCATAACAAGTATGAACTTTTGTCAAAAAGCCCACCTCCTATCTCCCCCAGCATTCTCAAATACAGCACTTTTAGCTGATGCATAGTGTTACCCATGCAAAAAAAAAATCACTACTTTTACACAATTAACAAGATCAGAGTAGCTCCACACTTCATTAGTAGCAATTTCTTTGCACTGGCAACCCTAGAGCACAAGTCCATTTCACATTGGATTTCTCCTTTAAGAAATAAAAATGTTTAGCAAAGGCACTGTGGTTAACTTGAAATTAAAATTATATATTCATACTTATTACTACAATTGCATTAAATAATGCTATATCGTATTATTAAGCTTTAAACTGGACCACAGCGAATTAATTATTGGGGGAAAAAACCTTCAGAATGGATGATACGGGACATATTTTGTCCCTGCAGATAAATCGCTTTTTTACACCGTTATCCAGGCTCACGCCTCATTG
The DNA here is from genome assembly GCF_023375975.1 of Astyanax mexicanus. Lineage (NCBI taxonomy): Eukaryota > Metazoa > Chordata > Actinopteri > Characiformes > Acestrorhamphidae > Astyanax > Astyanax mexicanus. The sequence continues at coordinate 49,153,394 of NC_064417.1, forward strand.
GTAGAGAGCTCTGACATTTAAAACAAGGCATTACGAACTTTAAAAGTGCACAAGAAGCTTGTTAAAAAGCACTGCTTACAACCAGTAGTGTAACCTAATCTCTAGTTGCCGCCATCACTGTACTGATGATTGATGACTTTACTTTAAGATGGCAGCGTCCAGAGATTTTTAATAAATTTCTTATGCAATTTTTAAGTTTTTAATGCTTTGTTTTAAATTTCAGGGCTCTCCGGATTCTCGCAAGGAGGTGTGGAGCTACTTTGAGCTGGATTACAGTGTAAAAAAGACAGCAATTTATCTGCAGGAGCTATAATATGCCCCATATCATCCAGTCTAAAGGGTGTTTGGACAAACTGAATAAAATTTCTGGATCTCAGAAAGCTGTAGGAGAGCAGAGGTGGGCTATTAATCAAAGGTTAGCACGCTTTATCATGTTTTACTACACCAAAAATCAATTTTACACCAGAGTTCTTCTTTTAAATGCCAGCAGACTTGTACTGTAAGTCCTGTAATTGTTAGTGAAAATAAGCCTCCTGTTCAGAACTAAAGATACAAATACTATACTGATCAACGGGATCCAGGATACAAGATCAGAGATAAGAGATAAGAGATAAATCACACTAATCTGATTTTCAGCCTTTGAACTTTTTCTTTAGGCCACAAAAGAGCCAAAATAATCTGGAATTCCCCAGTTACACAACTGCACACCAGAGCTCGCAGTGCTCACAACAGAGGACAGAGGACACGTTCAGCGTCAACATTATTACACAAGACAGGTACAGGACGACACATTTACATCAGGAAAGAGAGGAGTGAGGTACGACCCTTCCTGAAACCAGACAGGTTAAAGGAGGTCACTGGAAGTAAACCACTGGAAACATGATGAGCTTAGATCACTGTGAAGGACACGCCCACAGTGATTTGAACTGTAAAGATTCTGTAAAGGCTCACTGTGATAATGCTTGAAGTACAAAGACATGCCAAAAGTCATGGGATAGCGGGATAGCAGTATGTAAACTGATTGTGAAGCGTTAGCTCAAGGAATGGGTCTAGGTTTGACTAGGGCTGCACGATACTGGAAAAAAAATGTACCAGACAAGTACCTGTCCCATGACTTTTGGCATGCCGCAGTGTGTATTATAGAACAGCTACAGCTTGAACTAAACTTAAAAAAAAACTAAATCAAGACAAACGTCCACCTTAATAGAGTCACCTTAATAGCTGGCATCTGAAAGCAAATTCAATTCAATGCATTCTATAGAGGAGAAAAAAAAAGATCTTTCTGAGCTCTGAGGAGAGCCCAGCACAAAAACAGAAAAATGACAGATGAAAGAGAACAAAAAATATATAAATAACAGTTTTTTTTACACCACAATAGACACTACCATCATTCAGGTACACAGTCACAGAAAGCAAGCCTCCGAAAGATAAGCGATTGTCTAGGTCACCTTTCAAGAATCAAAACAGCACCTCAACCACTGGGGCTCCACTTAGGTTCCACCCTATTCGGACGGGATCAGTTTTAAATCGGGAAAAATATCAAAAGAAATATCAGCATAAACGACTGGGATGGGAGTAACTACTTGATTTACGCACTGCAGTGCAATAAAACAATACCATGGACTTCACAGATTCATTATAGCAATAATTAAATTACGTTTTTTAGAAATTTCAACAATTAGAAGATTCATGTTCAAAACATGTACAGTATATGTTGGCTATAGGCTACACTACACAATAACTGATGAGACTGGGAGGAGTGTGGCACCTCTACGGAGTCCTTTGACTCATGTTTTGGATTTGGAGTTTTGACACAGAACTAAAAAGCTTAATATAAAAAGAGCCTTTATATGCAAGAGCCTCCATAAGGAGCCTCCACATTTGAGAGAATGATATTTACATGTTTTTGTTTTGTTTTTATAGACTATAGTAGGACATCATGTAATAAATCACATAAATTTGTCTGCGCAAAAGGTATAACAATCAAGGCACATTTTTGAGCCATTTAAGAGACGGATTTGGGCATGAATTTAGAGAGATAAGATAATATGAGGTTAATCCAGTAGGAGCTTCCATATTTAAGAGCCTCTATACTCGAGAAAAGCCACAAAATTACGATTACAAGTTTTTGTTTGTTTTTATAGACAAAAGTAAGACATACCATGTCTGTGACAAACGAATGAAGATCTGGATGCAATTTTGAGCCATTTATAAGATGGATTTGGGCATGAACTTACAGAAATAATATAAGATAAGATAAGGTTAGTCCAGTAGGATCCTCCATACTCAAGAAAAATTTGTTCATAAGTTTACAAGTTTTTGTTTTGTTTCTATAGATTAAAGTAGGACGTACCATGTTTTAAATCACATTATATTTTCGTCTACACTATGTATTTACAGAGATAAGATGAGATGAGGTTAGATTTTTGGTTTGTTTTACAGACTAGACCTGGACGCAATTTTGAGCCATTTATAAGATGGATTTGGGCAGAAATTTATAGAGATAAGATGAGATGAGGTTAGTCTAGTGGAAGCCTCCATACTCAAGAGTCTCTATACTCGAGAAAAGAAACAAAATTATATTTTTACAAGTATTTGGTTTGTTTTTATAGACTAAAGTAGGGCATACCATGTTTTAAATCACATTTTTTGTCTGTGCCAAACAAATGAAGCTCTGGACGAATTTTTGAGCAATTTATGAGATGTATTTGGGCATAAATGTATAGAAATAATATAAGATAAGATAAGGTTAGTCCAGCGGGAGCCTCCTCACTCTCGAAAAGCCACAAAATTATATGTTCACAAGTTTTTGTTTTGTTAACTATAAAAACAAGTTTTTAGTTTGTTTTTATAGACGAAAGTAGGGCGTACCATGTTTTAAATCACGTGATTTTGTCTGCGACAAACGAATGAAGATCTGGATGCAATTTTGAGCCATTTATGAGATGGATTTGGGCATGAATTTAGAGAGATAAGATTATATGAGGTTAGTTCTGTAGTAGCCTCCATACTGAAGAGGATCTATACTCGAGAAAAGCTATAAAATTATATTTTAACAAGTTTTTAGTTGGTTTTAATACACTAAAGTAGGGCATACCATGTTTTAAACCACATTTATTTGTCTGCACCAAACAAATGAAGATCTGACGCAATTTTGAGCCATTTGTAAGATGGATTTGGAAATAAATTTATAGAGATAAGATGAGATGAGGTTAGTCCAGTAGGAGCCTCTATACTCGAGAGTCTCCATACTCGAAAAGAGACACAAAATTAAACTTTTACAAGTATTTTTTTTTTTTTTTTTTTTTTTTTTTTTTTTATAGACTAAAGTAAGACATACCATGTTTTAAATCACATTAATTTGTCTGAGCCAAACAAATAAAGATTTGGGTGAATTTTTGAGCAATTTATGAGATGGATTTGGGCAAGAATTTGGAGACATTAAGTTAGTCCGGAAAAATTAAGTTAGTCCAGTAGGAGCCTCCATACTCAAGAGCCTCCAATACTTAAGAAAAGCCACAAAATTATATGTTCACAAGTTTTTGTTTTGTTTTTATAGGCGAAAGTAAGGCATACTATGTTTTTAGTTACATTATGTTTTTGTCTGCGCCAAACAAACAAAGATCTTGATGCATTTTGAGCCAAAAAAAGACAAAATGAGGTTAGTCTAGTAGGAGCCGCCATCCTTGAGAAAAGCTCAGAATTAACCTGGAGTAAAAAGCAGTGCACAGACCAGGAAAAATTGACATGACTGTGCATTCTCACACAAATAAAAACACTGAAAAACTCCAGTAATATCTACTTTACCCCCAATCTTCGCATATAAAACCTAATCCTATCCGAATAGAGCTTAACCAGGACAGTCTCTCTGCAGTTACAGGATCATCCCTCACGCTGCTAGACGTAGAGAATGAATGAAAGGTGCCTCGAGCCACGACTGTTCAGCTGGAGAACGCATTCAAAAGGAATGCTGAGCGCTCCAACCAGTTTTTACCGCTCCCTTATTATTTAGTGTACAGGTCATTCTCTGTGTACAGATGTGAAGACACACAAACACACACACACACACACACACATATATATATATTTTTTTATATTTATAGGAGTGTGTATACATATATGTACACAACATATATGTAAACACACACGCAAATATATATTTACACACACACACACACACACTCACAAGCTCACACACAAGACACACGCACGCACAAACCAGGTGAAGAGTTTTTGGTTTTGGCATCAGAACATCCCACCAGAGGTCAAAAAGTGCAGGAAAACATTAAATGCCTCAAGGCCAAAGCAAGGACCGAGCCTTTAAAGCTCCCAGAGCCACACCGGTCCACGCGTCCAATCAGAAACAGCTCCAAAACAGAGGAACAGCACACCAGAGCCAATGAGTAGAGTCTGTAGGGGCTCAAAAAGAGGCTTGAAAGGAGCATCAGTCTTAATTCCATGCTGTTCATCAGGCCATTCCATCAGCCATCATAGTGTGGGGTCGGTCCAATGATGTCTAGTAGGTTATGCCGCTCACTCACACACACAAACACACATACACATACACACACTTACACACACACACCAGGTCACCATCGGATGGATTAATTAAGGGATGTATGACCCATCATCTCCGAGTGGCTCCTCAGTCCTCATCACTGCCCATCAGAAAGCCCAGGATGAAGTCGTTGGCTCTCTGCCGGTCGTTGGGGGTCTGTCTGCCGGTGAGGTTCGGTGGTGGCCGGATCAGAAGGCTTGCGAAGAGGGTAGCTGAACAAAAAGAAAAATATAAATATTACAAAACAAACTACAGGGGTTGGACAATGAAACTGAAACACCTGGTTTTAGACCACAATAATGTATTGTGGTGACGGACAGTTCTGGTGGAAACAGGAGAGTTGAGGTGCACATTGAATTCTGTTGTGATTTGATCAGCCGTGGTTTCATGTTTTTTTGGATACAATCCGGGTTAGCACCCGAACATCTCTTTCAGACAGCCTCCTCTTACAGCATCCACAGTTAATCCTGTTGGATGTGGTTGGTCCTTCTTGGTGGTATGCTGACATTACCCTGGATACCGTGGCTCTTGATGCATCACAAAGACTTGCTGTCTTGGTCACAGATGCTCCAGCAAGACGTGCACCAACAATGTGTCCTCTTCCAAACTCTGGTATGTCCCCCATAATGTTGTGTGCATTGCAATATTTTGAGCAAAACTGTGCTCTTACCCTGCTAACTGAACCTTCACACTCTGCTCTTACTGGTGCAACGAAACTTCCCACATTAAAATGACAGGTGTTCCAGTTTCATTGTCCAACACCTGTATAACAGCAGTGCCATAACCATAGACTCTCTCTCTTTCTCTCTCTCCCCGACAAAGGTGGCTAGGAACCTGGGTGTTCTGGTTGATGACCAGCTCTCCTTCATGCACCATGTGGCCTCAGTTGCTCAATCCTGCCGCTTTGCCCTTTATAACATCAGAAAAATTCTACCGTTCTGATGCAACAGGCCACCCAACTCCTGGTACAAGCAGCCGTCTTCTCACGCCTCGACTACTGCAATGCCCTACTAACCACTTAAATGATCCAGAATTCAGCAACAAGTCTGGTCTTCAACCAGCCAAAACCAATGAATACATGTCACCCGACTGCTCATTGAGCTCCATTGGCTACCAGTTGATGCTCGCATGAAATTCAAAGCTCTTACAATCGCCTACAAGGTGATGACAGAACAGCTCCTTCCTACCTGCACTGATCACTCCTGAAGGCTTACGCTACCTCCCGGCCGCTGCGCTCCTCCAATGAATGTCGCCTCACTTTACCAAACAAACATTCACACAAAGCAATCCAGACTGTTCTCATACAGGAGTTCCCCAATGGTGGAACAAACTAACTTCCACTACCAGATCAGGAGAATCTCTCACTATCTTTAATAAACTCCTGAAGACAGAGCTCTTCAAAGAGCTCTTACTCTCCTAACACCTCTAACTAACTACCTTCTACTACCAGATCAGGAGAATCTCTCACTATCTTTAATAAACTCCTGAAGACAGAGCTCTTCAAAGAGCACTTACTCTCCTAACACCTCTAACTAACTACCTTCTACTACCAGATCAGGAGAATCCCTCACTATCTTTAATAAACTCCTGAAGACAGAGCTCTTCAAAGAGCTCGTACTCTCCTAACACCTCTAACTAACTACCTTCTACTACCAGATCAGGAGAATCCCTCACTATCTTTAATAAACTCCTGAAGACAGAGCTCTTCAAAGAGCACTTACTCTCCCAACACCTCTAACTAACTACTTCTGACCCAATTTATCAATCGATCCCATTATTTCCCTTTGAACTCCTTTAGGCCCTGTCTAAAAATGTTTTTTACCTTAAACTCCTATTACTATATGTACACATCTATATTGTAAGTCGCTTTGGACAAAAGCATCTGCCAAATGTAATGTAATGTAATGTAATGAGCAGATAGCAGTGTAGGTAGGCCAGATAGTGAGAGAGACTGACCTAGCAGGTTGGCAGTAAGATTGTTGTCGATAGAGTGCTTCAGCAGTTCTCTCAGGAAAGCCATCAGGTAGCGGAACACGTTGCGATGAGCTCGAGGGAGCTGAGATATTAACTGTTAAAAAAAACAAACAAACAGAAACATTTCACATACTTTTACGTAATAGCCACACTTTACTATATATGATTGGGTGTGGTTAAGAACATCATAGCCACAACATAGCTGCAACAGCTTACCAACTTCCTGGCAGCGTTGAGTTCCACTTTAGCTACACATTAATTCCTCTATTTATATTTCATTTTATTTCAGTAATTCAGCTGAAAATGTGAAATTCATATATTATATAGATGTATTACACACAGAGTGATCTATTTTAAGCCTTTATTTCTTTTATTGTTGATGATTATGAAGCTTACAGCCAATGAAAACCCAAAAATCAGTGTCTCAGAAAATTAAAATATTAAATAAAATACAAATACAATTGGTACTTTTTGGCAGTGTGGGCAGTGTGCCAAGTCCTGCTGGAAAATGAAATTTGCATCTCCATAAAAGTTTTCAGCAAAGGGAAGCATGAAGTGCTGTAAGATTTTGTGGGAAAACAAAACTGCACTGACTTTAGACATTGTTTTATTCTATAAAGTACGGACACCATTTTTCCTAAATTCCAAATAAAAATTTTGTAAGTTAGAGCATTTATTTGCAGAAAATGAGAAATGGCTTATTTCAGACCTTAAATAATGCAAAGAAAACAAGTTTATATTCATAGATTTTTAGGAGTTCAAAAATCAATATTGGGTGGAATAACTCTGTTTTTTCCATCACAGTTTTCATGCATCTTGGCATCATGTTCTCCTCCACCAGTCTTACACACTGCTTTTGGATAACTTTATGCTGCTTTACTCCTGGTGCACAAATTCAAGCAGTTCAGCTTGGTTTGATGGCTTGTGATCATCCATCTTCCTCTTGATTATAATTCAGAGGTTTTCAGTTTGGTAAAATCAAAGAAACTCATCATTTTTAATTTCTAAAGCTGTATATATATATATATATATATATATATAAATACCTGTTTACAGAGGCGGCTGTCATGCGAGCATTCGAGACACTTCTGATAGAGCTCGTAACACACCACCGGCTCAGGCAGAGCCTCCAGGAAGATCAGCAGCGCCTCAGCCACTGAGTGATTACAGCCAGCTGATACACACACACAGTTAAGGAGCATTTATACACTGCAGCCTGACAGCTAACGACCCACCATGGAGACACTTTACACAAACCAGGAATGCAGGACAAATTGGACGGAGAGGACACCCAAGCTAATGTTTAGAGACGGGGAGCGAGGGGACGGGTTCGAGCCCTCTTACAGTAAAACTCAGAGAGCTGTGAGGCTTCCTGCCAAATTCACCTCAGTCTGAGAGGAGCCAGGTTACAGAGCGCTGAGCTGAATTACGTGGGAGAGAGCGTCTCAGACAGAGAGCACTTAGAATGAACAAACTCATTCCCATTCAGTAACGCTGGCAGAGACCGGCATCGTATTTCTACACGCTGCACCTAATGAGTATTGTTTCTAGGTTATTCTCAGGATTATTTTAGTCTAATGTCTAATTAACCAGTTATTCCATAGGCAATTTAATGCGTAACCTTCTTATCAATAAACATAATTTCACAACAATAATAAAAATATGAATTCTTCATTCTCACTACATTTAATAGGTTTTTTTGAACCAGATATTAACTCTTATTTAAATCCCAGTCCATTGATAATAATATTAATAATAATCCTTATTTTCTAAAGGTCTTTTTTTTTTTTTTTTTTTTGCGGAATGCTCATAATTAATTATTTTTCTTATACATAAAAAAAAACATATGATTAATTGTTTTTCCAAAATAAATTATTAGTCATTTTTACCACAAATAAAAAAATCGCTTTATTGGCACTAATCTGTCAGACGGTTCTGAGCAGCACTGGCTAAATCAGCTCTTTGATTTTGGATTATAAGGAGTTTCTTCTTTAAACATTACAGCTCAGTGTTTTGTTCAGCAGGTTTATCACATCATTTTTAGTGGTGCATAATCGTTCATTTCTAAGCTAAAAAGAGATTTTTAAACTTGTGGATGAAAAGACGGAAAGAGCTCTTACTGTAGAAGTAATCACGGGCCATGTCATTACTGAAAACATCTGTAAAACACTTTTTTTTACTGGTTCCAATAAACCAGAAATGACCCCGAAACTTCTAAACGAATTGAAAGTCAATGGACAGCTTCACACAAATGGTTCTTCTTGCGTTTGGTAACTCGCATCTCGGGTCACGCTTTGGAAGGGAAAGATTGGGGGCCTCCATTTAATTTAAATTAAGTAATGGTGGAAAAAATGGTGAGAATTAATGAAACCTAGGGGTGTGCCATATCATATCACACACAATAATATTACCAACATTTTTGAATATTGTGAACAAAATTATACCCTGAAATATCGTACCATATCAACCCTCCCTAATTATCACATCAGGGTACTACTTTTTTTTTTTTTTTTTTGCTGTTTTTAGAAAAAGAAAAATTCACACTGTTCTCATTTCTTATTATATATTTACCAGAGACAGATTATATCTGCCCAGTATCATTTATTTTACTTTAATCGTGGATATATGGAGTTATTTGGAGTGCATTATTAATTTTTTAGTATCATGACATTCTGGATTATTGACCTCTAATACAAATCTGATAAAATTCTTGTATATTTTAATATCTCAGTTAGGGGTGTACAATATCATATTGTATGCAGTAATAAAATTACATTTTCATTTTGTTGCAGTAGTGTATTATTGCATATATTTTTGTTTTATTCATTTTTTGTCATATCGCCCAGAGCATCATTAACACAGAAATAATATGAAATATTGCGATATTATTTTAGAGCCATATCGCCCACCCCTACTAGGAATATTGTTTTTATTGGTATATTACATCTTCTTGGATGTTAAAAATATTCAGTGTTCAAAAAATATTCCTAAACCATAGTTTTGTCATTTAATTTTAAAGCAAGGCAAAAGAACATGTAAGCCATTTAATTTTTGCAATTAAAAAAGAAAATTGTGAAAATAAATGAAAATCTGCAACAACAACAAAAACCCATTTAGTATTTAGTGTCAGGCCATCACTACCTACTTACTACATTAATAAGTGTACTTCTAATGAAAATGCAATATTTTTAAAGCACTATTTGTTTAGTGTGATGTGCTGTTTGTTACACAGTCCCTGTTCTCAGAGGATGAGGCAATGCAAATCAATCACAACTTCAATCACAACTAATGCTGTTGCCTGCAGCTTAACGTACAGTCCAAGATCACATGATCTACAGGAAAACGTTCCTCCCCTTACTACACATTACACTACACACTCAATAATAGCACTAAACATCCTCCTCATATTAATATCAGGCTCACAGCAGCTTGGTAACACTATAGTGTAGTATAGTATTGATTTATATGGGAAAAGGATACGGATAGAGTCGGGAATGCTCGTGTCCAAGCAGTCGATGATATTCTGCAGCTCGTCCTGCAGCCCAGGGGTCTGGAAAAGCTCCTCCTACAAACAAATATCAATTAATCCGATGTTTCAAAAGAAAATAACTCAAAAGGATTCATTTATTCATCAATCGCTGGTAAAATATTCACCTGTTGACACGCCTTGGTGAAGAGATGGTTAACCAGCAGCCAGATCTCCTTGGGGATTTTTAAGGGTTTGTCTTCTGTGTTGGTGCTCTCCAACAGGAAGTTCATCCTGGTCTTTTCCTGGAAAAAAAAAAAACACGTATAAAAAAAAAAAAAAAAAAAAAAAAAAAAAAACTCATGATGTAATAATTACTTTAGAGTTAACTTTAGAGTTAAGACATGATTCAAAGGGGGATTTTATAAAGTACCAGCCAAACATTTGGACACACATTCTTATTCAATGTTTATATATATTTGTTATTGAGTATCTCTTATCTGGGGAGCTCTTAACTTGTGGTTTCTGAGGCTGGTAACTCAGATAAACTTATCCTGTACAACAGAGGAAACTCCTGCTCTTCCTTTTCAAAATTCTTGGTTTACGGACCAAAAATGTTTTCCTTTATTTAGTTGAGTAGTTGTTGCTTCTCATAATCTGGATTAGAACATTCCTCAAATATTCACTATTCACTGTATACCTGTAACTCTTTATTAAGAGACAAGAAATTTAAGTAATTAACTCTTGATGAGTTCAGCACAGCTGTTAACTGAAAGCCTGAATTCCAGGTGATTCTACATCATAAAGCTGACTGAGAAAATCCAGCAGAGATTTGCAAAACTGTCTCTATCTAAGAAAGAGGTGCTACTTTGAATAATCTAAAATATAAAACATATACTGGTTTGTTTAACCCTTTTTTTGTTTAGTTTTAAGTTTAGGTTTTTGAGTAGTATTAAACTACAAAGCAGAACACGTTTTTAAAACACTTTTAAATAATGAAAAAAACACTGAATTTAAGGTGTGCGCAAACTTTTGACTAGTATTTTACATCAAAGGTTAACCCGTAGTTCTTAAATCTTTGTTTTGATACATAATAAAACTCAAGCTTTTTTGTACTCTAGAAAAGAGAATAAGCTACATACATTTTATTTTATCATTTACACACTGATAAAATCAGGATACTGATTAAAGACTGTATTGACCTGTTATAACTGCAATGTGTTAGCTAAAAGCTGAGATACTGGATGTAGGCCAGTATCAAAGCCTAAAAACTAAAATCTATCAACATTAAAGCAATAACACGCACAGATACTACTGTAGTAATCTGCCCCGCTCAATGTGCAGATTTGTTTTCTGGAGCAGTTCATTTGTCTCTGCTGCTCCATGCTGTTTACACACTAAGAGCGCAGTTTGTGCGGTGTTCACTGCTCACATTTGCGCTGCTCCTCCCATAAAAAAAAAAACACTGTGTTTAAAAGCGCAGCAGCAAATTTTCAGCATTCTGTATTAAAACACTCTTTTATATTCAGCAAATTAAGCTCTAATTCAGAAATACTTACAATCAAGCTGAGATGTTTAAAATAAAGTAAAAAAGTTTCCTCTATTTATCTGATCATGCATTCTTTATTCGAGCGCCACACGTTGGCTTTATCTCCCCTTAAACATACAACAGAGTAGGGGTGTGCCATATCATATCGTACACGATAATATCGGCAAAAAAAAAAATTATATCGTGAACGATATTATACCCTGAAATATGGTGCCATATCACCCACCCATAATTATCACATCAGGGTGCTACTTTTTTGCTGTTTTTATCAAAAGAAAAAAATCACACTGTTCTCATTTCCCATTATATATCTACTAGAGTCAGATTATATCTGTCCAGTATAATTTATTGTACTTTAATTCTGGATATATGGAGATATTTGGAGTGCATTATTATTAGTATCATGACATTCTGGATCATTGACTTCTGTTACAAATCTGATAAAATTCTTGTATTTTGTAATATCTCATTTAGGGGTGTGCCATATATCATATCATATGCAATAAGAAAATGTAATATTTATTTTGTCGCAGTAGTGTATTCTTGAAATATTTTTTTTTAATTCAGTATTTCGTCATATCGTCAAGAGTATCGTTATCGCGATATTACCATGAAATATCGTGATATTATTTTAGGGCCATATCGGCCACCCCTACAACAGAGTATATACTAGTATTTTAATTAACACCAATGATATAAGTATAATTGCATTTTACATTTTTTTTTTTTTTTTTTTTTTACACTCATTCCACTATAAAATATCCACTATAAAAACATCTTAAGCTTCTTAAGAAGAACAAGCGCGATTAATGGCAGTTAATCACAGGATAGTGTTGAAATTAATAGGATTAACATTTTTTAAAAAGGCATTGACACCACTGCTAAAAAAAAAAACACAACATAAATGCATGCAAAACACAAAGCAGTCACATGTAGCCACATACGGACACCAGACAACAGTGCAGACTCCTGTACGGGGGCTGCAGGGGATAAAACACACCAGCAGTGCTTACAGATCTTTACCTTTTCCATGTAGCTATCCTCCCCCTGAGTACCAAGCAGTCCCAAGAGTCAGTGAATGGAAAGGGGTGGTCAGTGCAGAGAGAGGAGGAGGAGGAGGAGAAGAGGAAAGGAAGGAAAGAGAAGAGAGAAATTGCATAACCAGTCAGAAGTGTTGCATAAGATACGGTAAGCACTTTCCCCTCACCATCAGAGAGAAGTCAGAGAAGCAGATCAGCAGAAACCAAAGAAACTAGTTCTATAAGATGATTTACAGCAACCTGAGGCAGACCTTGATGTGCAGAGAAAAACGGCATGATAATAAATGCAGACAGTGATGTATAGATCAGAGAGAATGTGCTGAATGATGATGAGAAAGTAAAGGACAAAGCGTTTTGGAGAAAAAAAATAAAAAATATGCTGCTTCCTCATTTTCTCCATGGCTGCAGGGCTGTACTACTCACGACCAAATCCTGAAACAAGCACATTCATTTCTACAATTGTGGGAAACCTATATTTAAAATTGATCATCCAAGCATTTTTTTTTATGTATAAAGCAGAAATCTATAAAGCTGACTACAGCCTGCGCTGTGGATTCCTGCAGCTTTAAAACAAAACTATTACAATCCATTAGGGGTGTGCCATATTGTATCGTACACAATAATATTGTCAATTTTTTTTAATATTGTGTACGATATTATACCCTAAAATATCGTGCCATATCACGTTACTTAGTAACGCGTTACTCTAATCTGACCCTTTTTTTCAGTAACGAGTAATCTAACGCGTTACTATTTCCAATCCAGTAATCAGATTAAAGTTACTTATCCAAGTCACTGTGCGTTACTCTCTCTCTCTCTCCACCTCACACACACACACACACACACACACACACACCGCTCCCTTTCCCGTCACCTTTACAATCCTCCCCTGTCTCTCTCTCGCGCTCGGCGTGTCTTTAGTTTCCGCCTGTTCTCATTTTTCCGCCAGTTCTCGGGCTCCCTATCTCTTTATAAAGGCGTTTTTTCCCGGCCGCGTCCCAATTCACTAGCCAGGGCAGCGGTCTGCACAGATCTGATTGGCAGAGAAGAGCGTTTGAAGATTTTGTGCCGCAGAGCGCACATACCCTAAAGACAAGAAAAGTTCTGACTCTTTAAATGAACGCTGTCAAAATTAAATACTTTTCAATAGTTTACTGATTTGGGTCCGCACTGGACAACGTCTGGGTCCGGACCGCAGTCCGCATATATGTGATCCCTGGTCTAGACCATATACACGGTTCTGTTTTATAAAACCACTCCTTGCTGCCCTGCAGAGAACAACAGGTTCAATGTTAAGATTTACAGTGTTAAATATTTCAGGTCAAGAAAGACTTTCTTTATTTTTCTTTTTTATAAAAACAAGTAATTATGTTAAGTGAGATCAAGAAAGTAAAAATAATTTATGTTAAGTTAATTCAAGAGAAATTGTCTTTTATTTTTATTTTAAAAAACGTTTTTTTTCAGGAAATAGTTAAACTTTAAATGTCTAGAGATAAATTGTTGCTGTTAAAAATGCATTTTCCAATAAAGGGAGTATTGGCAAAACTGGTTATAATGTTTATGTTAAGGCGGCGGGAGGTGGTGTCTGCAGCTGCTGAAAGTAACTAATACAGTAACTTGTACAGTAACTTAGTTACTTTTAAAATCAAGTAATCCATAAAGTAACTAAGTTACTTTTTAAAGGAGTAATCAGTAATCAGATTACTTTTTCAAAGTAACTATACCATCACTGCATATCACCCATCCCATTCCCATTGTATATCTACTAGAGACAGTTTTTATCAGTTCAGTATCATTTACTTTACTTTAACCCTGGATATATGAAGATATTTGAAGCACATTATTATTATTATCATGACATTATGGATCATTGACTTCTGTTACAAATCTGATACAATTCTTGTATCAGTATTATATTGTATGTAGTAAAAAATATATATTTTTTTGTTTTCTTGCAGTGTATAGGGTATTTTTGAAATATATTTTTTTTTTAAATGTTTTGTCATATCGCCAAGAGTACCGCTTTCGCAAAAATACCATATCACCCACCCCTACAATCCATTATAAAGAAAGAGGACCTTATGAATATGTTTTATATTTGTTCTCATTTTTGTATTGCTGTTTAGGTTTATTTATTTATGTATTTAAGCTTTTTTTAAGGTGGATTGATCGGATCACACGTTATCCTCTGCTAAACATGAGCACGTAAGGAATCATGTAGTAACTTAAAAGTGTTAAACAAACCAAAATACTCTGTAAGGTTTTAGCATTTAGGTGCTCTTATCTGAGGAGCTGTTAGCTTGTGGTTTCTGAGGCTGGAAACTCTGAAAAACTCTGTTGTACTTATCCTGTACAACAGAGGAAGTGCTATCTTTTAAAATCGGCCAGTTCTAAAATCACATCATAAAACAAGTATTTAAGTATTTAAATCATTACCAATGTTGTAAATCAGTGCTTAAAAAACTTTTTCTTTTAGAGTAAAACGAGTCCTGGGTGTTAATTTACACACATTTATCTCCAAAAACCTGTTTATTTGGGTGAGTAAAGCGCTTCTGTTTATTTACAGTAAGCTTACTTTTCCAATATTTTGACTAGTGCCACCATACTGACTCTTGCTCTTGGGGTGATCCTGGTGAGTGCCAGTTCCATCACTGTAACGTTTTTGATGATCTTTGAGGTGACTGGACATTACTGGAAGTTACTGAAATTCTTCTTTTTGGATTGACTAACTTCATTTCATCTTAAAGTCATTTTATTCTTTACTTAGTTGAATAGTTCTTGCTTTTTATAAAATGGATTAGAACATTACTCAAATATTCACTATTTACTGTATACCTGTAACTCTACCTCTTCACTACTTTACAACTGATGCTCTCAAACACTTTAACATTAAAAGACAAGAAATTTAAGTAATTAACTCTTGATGAGTTCAGCACAGCTGTTAACTGAAAGCATGAATTCCGTGTGACTCTACCTCATAAAACTGACTGAGAAAATCCAATAGAGATGCGCAAAACTGTCTACTTCGAAGAATGTATAATATAAAACATATTCTAGTTTGTTTAACACTTTTTTTCCCCAAAAATTTGGCTTATACTGTTTCTGAATTCCATTTATGCCTCAGTACCACAACTCTGTTCGTTTTCTCGCTATGACTGAAATTGCAGGGCATTAGACAGGAATAGATGGATAGTAATCTTATCCTGAAACGCACTGATTTGTGAGTCCTATAAATGCAGTATTAAAGTACGTAGCTGTGATCTGTCTCTCACCAAGTCGATGAGTTTGGTAATTGGGATTTCCCTGATGGGTTTCTTCATTCGGCACAGAGTCTCTAATGAAGTTCCGAAACAGCAGGGCAGGTAGTTTCCGGACACAGTGATAAAGTAGTCCTTCCCTCGGTCCAGGTGCAGCACCAGGATGTCCTCGATTTTATCCTCTCCAGAGTTCAGTAAAGTTACTGAGTCTTTACTCACATAAACCTCCAGCATGATCTCCATGGTCTCGTCTGCAAAAGACAGAAACAGTTAAACATACTGAACAACAGCAGATATTTTACAGCATTTTTTTTTACAATTTTCCAATAAATTCCCTTTAAGATTGTTCTTAAACTTGCTATTGGAAAAAGTAAGGGTTGGACTAAATCACATCAAAACATAAAAATATACAATATTTTTTTATTTTGGTCAATATAATATAATTGCAATATTGATACAAACAACTGAAAATATGCAAATAATTTCTGAAACTATAAACTTGAGAAACTATTTTGCCCATTATGTAATGATCAATCAGTGACAGCTGCTATAAAAGTATGGGTACCACTTTAAAATAAGACTACCTTTATAAAGGGTTTACAATTAGTTAATTAATGGTTACTAATTAGGTTGTAAATGCCTTAAAAATCATTAATAATCAGTTATAACACATACATAGAACAGGCAACAATATAGATGGCTGTGGGTTCACTATTTGGCAAACAACAGGTCATTGTTGTCCTTTCTAATTATGTGTTATAACTGATTATTAATGAATTTTAAGGCATTTACAACCTAATTAGTAACCATTAATAAACTATTTTAAACCATTTATAAACCCTTTATAAAGGTAGTCATATTTTAAAGTGGTACCAAAGTACGTATACTAAAATACTGGAAATGTGTTCACAAATTTCAAAACAATTTCTATCCCAATATACAACTCCATAAATTAAATAAGAGACCAAGAGATCAATTTATATAACATTGTTTTTTTTTTTTTTACACCTTTATGTGCTTAGTTCATCTGTATTCTTATTCATCTGTACTCTTATTTTTACTATCTTTGCTTTTCTCAAATTCATATTTGTTTTATGTCTTATTTTACAATATCTTACATATTCTATTAAAAAGCTGGATTTTTTATTTATGTATTATTTTTCTTGGTCTTTTCCCTATGTATTGACTTGCCTACCCTGTACATGAGGGCCACCCTCAATGTACTCAAAGTTAAAATAAAAGTTGATTGATACATTGATTTAATGACATAATTTCTTCCAAATTGCAAATAAAAATTGTCATTTAGAGCACTTATTTACAGAAAATGAGAATAAGGTCAAAATAATAAAAAAGTGCAGTGCTCCAGACCTCAAATAATGCAAAGAAAACAAGATAATATTCATTTAGAAACAGAAATACTAAATGTTTTAACTCAGGAAGAGTTCAGAAATGAATATTTGTTTAAATAACCCTGACTTTTTAATCACAGTTTTCATGAATCTTGGCATCATGCTCTCCCCCACCAGTCTTACACACTGCTTTTGAGTGAACTTTTGCCACTCCTGACACAAAAATTCAAGCAGTTCAGATCTGTAATTGGTGAGATCATTACTCACTAGGGTCGAGGAGACCGTCACTGGGTTCAGCTCTCAGCCAGGGTTTGCAGTACTGAGAGTCGGTGAGTTTGGGGATGAAGGCGAAAGTACAGGGAACCTGTCCATCATTAGTGATGAGGAAACTCTGTCTCTGCAGCTGACGAAACTTCACATTCTCAAAGGTGAACTGCACAGGAGAGAGGAGGAGCCAGAACACGGGTCAGACGAAAGAAAAATCAATCAAACACAAGACAGGTTCTTACCATTGGGGGTCACGATACATCTTTTTTTGTCTGTTATCGATACAGATCCCAATCTGATATATTTTTTCCCTGTTTTAATCTAAACTGTTAATAATACATTTGTATAAATGCACTTAATAAATGCACACTGTCTAAATTCAATGCTGATTTACATATTTTCAGTTCCAAACAGATACAGATACACAACTGCTGATAAATGATAAAAGAATATTTTGGGTATTTTTTTTAACAACAATATTCCTGATGATATGACAAAACCTTTTTTTATTTTTATTTTTTTCATTTTAAATTAATTTTAAGAATAAACTACTGCAACAAAATACATATTAGAGTTTTAAGTCATATACATATAAGAGTTTCCTACATTAGTTTCATTAGTTCATATGTTTTTTGTATTTCATAAACTTTCCAAGACTTCATCTAAGATATTGTATGAAATAATAATAATAGTGTAACACCAAAAATCCAATGCAGAATATTTAGTGTATGCATATAAACTGCAAACAAACAATTAAAAGCAAATGCAGTAAAAAACAAAACATTAAAATCATACTGTCACAGTATGGAGATGTCTATTGTGTAAAACAATATATATTATTACATTATTACATATATGATATGGCACAGCCCTGTACAAAAAAATCTTTTTATATTAACATAGTTACATTACATTACATTACATTACATTACATTACATTACATTTGGCAGACGCTTTTGTCCAAAGCGACTTACAATAGTCAAGTACAATGTAAAATAAGTTTAAAGGAAAAACATCTTTGGATAGGGATAAAAGGAGGACAAAGGGGAATAATAGGATAGAGGAGTGAAGGAGAGGAAGAAGGAAATGAGGTTAGAAGTAGTTAGTGTGTTAGAGGTGTTAGGAGAGTAAGTGCTCTTTGAAGAGCTCTGTCTTCAGGAGTTTAATAAAGATAGTGAGAGATTCTCCTGATCTGGTAGTGGAGGGTAGTTTGTTCCACCATTGGGGAACTCTGTATGAGAACAGTCTGGATTGCTTTGTGTGAGTGTTTGGCAAAGCGAGGCGACGTTCATTGGAGGAGCGCAGCGGCCGGGAGGTAGCGTAAGCCTTCAGGAGCGAGTGCAGGTAGGAAGGAGCCTGTTCTGTCATCACCTTGTAGGCGATTGTAAGAGTTTTGAATTTGATGCGAGCATCAACTGGTAGCCAGTGGAGCTCAATGAGCAGCGGAGTGACATGTGCCCGTTTTGGCTGGTTGAAGACCAGACGTGCTGCTGCATTCTGGATCATCTGGAGATGAGTTATGTACTATTACTGTGTATATTATGCTCAAGGTTACATAATGAAATGTAAAATACACTATAAATAAATATATTTATTTATATACAGAAGAATACATCTTAACTCTGAAACTGAACTTCACTTTCACTTAAATGCATCTCCTAGCTTCTCTATGATACGATACTAATGATGAAGATGAAGAGTGAGAAGATGAAGGGTTTCAGTACAGACAGAATCTTGCAGGATGAGACTCTTATTGATCTAATACTGATATACAGAGGTATCACGTACGCTGGATGGATGAAGTGTGAGATGTGTGTATGAGGATGTGTGCTCCTGTCTGCTGATCTCATCACTCACCTCTCTTCGAGTCAATAACAGAGAGGGCAGGAAATCATTCTCCATCCTGTCCATATCACGAACGATCTCCTCAAACACCTTCTTATAGCGCAGTTCGTTCACCATTTTCACCTGCAACACACACCGGGTTCATATACTTTTCAACCAATACATTTACGTGATTTTTTCATGACTTTTTTATGCCTTCAAGGCAAACTTTCATGTCCATACGATTTTTAAAACATCAGTGCAGACATGGACAATAAAATCAAAAATCAACTAAAACTATAATTAAAATTGATAAAAATGTATCAAAAATCTAAAATGAATCTGATAAACATTTTGACACACAATCTTTAATAATATAATGTGTATCAGATCCTGCGAGCTCCATTGTGTTATATTACTGCATAAACTCTGAGCTGATGTATTTATATACTATATATAGCTTTTTTTTTTTTCATTTTCGAATTTCCATGACTTTTTCAAAATTTTCTCTGTATTTTTATTTTTCCAAAACTTATCCATGCCTGGAAATTGCTATTTTCAAATGCCATGACTTTTCCAGGTTCTTCATGACCGTATGAACACATATATACATACACACATATACATACATTCAGTGTTTTTTCATTATTTCTAAATGTTCTGCTTTGTAGATTAATACTGAAGTCATCCAAACTATGAATATATGGAATTATTCAGAAAACCAAAAAAAGTGTTAAACAAACCAGAATATGTTTAATATTTTATTATCTTCAAAGTAGCACCTCTTGCTTAGATAGAGACAGTTTTGCACATCTCTGCTGGATTTTCTCAGTTAGATTTATGAGGTAGAGTCACCTGGAATTCAGGCTTTCAGTTAACAGCTGTGCTGAACTCATCAAGAGTTAATTACCGTATATTTTTGGACTATAAGGTGCACTTAAAACCCTTTAATAAATCTTTTATAATCCAGTGCTCCTTATGTATGAATTCTACCAGTCAGGTATTAAGGAGCAGTAAAGCCACTCCGCTGGAGTACAGTGGTATAAAGGTGAGTTTACAGTGAAGTTTCTCCAGCACTAAGGCTGGGTGCAGCAGTATTAGCATTAGCCGCCAACCACGCTAAGCGCTAGCTCTTTCGCTGTTCCGAGGTGAGTATATTAGACTGTAGTTTGCGTTGTGTTTAGCGTGTTAATACTAGCTACATAGGACGAACCGCTAGCTGATAGCACCCTGGCTTAGCGGAACACTCAGGGTTAATCAGAGTAGCGCTGTCCAGCGGCATTTACTAGCCTCTAATGCTAATGTTTCTGCACTCAGCCTTATTAGAAATCTGGAAATCTAAGCTTACTGTAAATAAACGGAAGCGCTTTACTCTTTACTCGCCAAAATAAAGGGTTTTCAGGAGAGAAATCTGTGAAGATTAACATCCAGTGCTTGTTTGACCTTAAAATAAAATATATATTTTTTTTAGAATTGCAGTTTTGTTTACTTAGCTTAGCTAAGCTTAGTTTAACTTAGTTAATTACCTCCCCACCACCACCATCCAGCGGCGAGACCTGCTGAATTAGAAGGGAAACATGGCGACACCCCTGTTCCTTACTGGTGTTGCATAATGTGCCTTCTAATCCGGTGAGGATTCCTTATGTTTGAAAAAAAATCCAGTGCACCTTACAGTGTGAAAAATACGATACTTGAATTTTTTGCTTCTTAATGATTTTAAGAGCATCAGTATTTTGATTTGTTTAACACTTTTTAAGTTACTATATGATTCCTTATGTTATTTTTCATAGACTGGATCACTTTACTATTCATTTACGATGTTTAATAACTTTTGACTGGTACTGTATATAAACAGGAGTTCCAGGAAGATGTTACAAGACTGCTGCTGAGTGTTAATCCCTTGGATTGAAAATGTGTCGTGCACATCACTGACAGAGATTAAAGGAATTTAAAGGGGAAAAAGCGTAATCTTGGCAGACTGAACCTCACCCCGATGCTGAAGAGAGCGCTGACGGGTTTGTGATCGCTGGTCTTCAGCTCCATATGACTGCGGTAGTGCAACTGCTTGACGTTATTTCCTCTCCACAGAATACGGTCGCACCAGGCAGGGACCCGGCACTTCCCACTGCACCACAATACAGAGAGAATAAAAAAAAAACAAAAAAGTAAATCAAACGGTCAGAAAACTAGGCTTTTAAATGAAGCAGGTCTGAAATTATTTTTTTAATAGAGGGTTGCACTGAATATCTTTCAACTTAAATAAATCGTCGAAAAAGTGGCAAAAACGGGTAAAAAGGCCTATTTTAATTTAGCAGACAAAACAGAGCAACTGCAGGTTTAAGTTCATTTCTACACTGCTGCCATAAATGAAGTTAAATAAAGTGTTTAACATCAGGTTTTAGCTTTGTTTCAGTTTCCTACCTCTTCACAAACTGGCTATTTTCCAGTTGACACAAACAGTAGGTACAGATCCCTCCCTCAGACGAAGTCTGCTGGCTAATCCTGCTGTGTACTGTGTGGGGTTCTCAACCAAAATTACAGAAATGGCTTTATTAAACTGATCTTGTGGGTTCCAGGCTGTACAGGACTAGGATACTAATTTTACCTGAACTAACTTAGCTTTAATATATATGTTTGTCTTCCTTTCTCTGTGAAAATTTCCCTCACGTGTGACCTGATAAGAACTGTGTTGTTAAATATATGTTTACTGCACAGCAAACACCAGCAATACTGAGGTAAGTCCATAATTAAAACTGCAGTGCTGAGGTAAATATACAGAAATGTGCTTTGTTGGTATGTCTGCTGGGGTAGAGAAAATGTAACTGAAGAGTTCAACCAATACTTTTGAAGCACATTTTTTGCACTATATGGCACACTTAAAATCCTAATCTTTATTTTCTCAAAAATCATCAGTGTGCCTTTTAATCCAATGCAATTTATGTATAGGAATAGACATTGATTGATTGAGTGTGCATTATAATTCGATGCACCTTAAAGTACGTAAAATATGGTAATTACTTTTTCTTTACAACACTAGGAAAAAATATATATTTTTTTAAATATATTTTTTAAAATATTTAATTTATTAAATGGGGAAAAATTGGCCAACATAACTTATTTTGCTTAGTTTTTGCCATGTCAGTGCATCCTTCGTTTTGATTTATTTCAAAGTATACGTTTATATACATAAAAATAATACCTTGAATCCCATCTGTCTGATTTTGCATCATATTTATAAGTAGGAACGAAATGGATCTCCCCCTCCATGAAGTCGGTGAAGGCACGCTTTGTGTGTCTCTGGATGTTCAGCTAAAAGAAAAACAGAAGAGAAAATAAAGCTGAAAATAAAAATGACTGAGGTGGAACTTTATCTTTATAGGAAATCTCTGTTCAGTTTAGACGACTCTGAAGTGACTGAGGTGTACAAATATAATCAAAAGAAACAGGAACAACAAGAAGGGATTCCACTCGCCCACTGAACTAAGAGTTCCCAGACAGAATGCAGAACTGAGACGCTTTATTCTTACTACGTTCAGAAAGACTTCCCTTCTTTTACACAACTATTTATACTGAAACACAACACGCTCACCTGATCACACTCCTGCAGCTTCCGCAGCTCGTTCTCCGCTATCAGTTTCTTCACTTCAGCTGCATCATAAACAAACAGCCTGTAGTTCAGATCTCCCAGCCAAATCACCACACTGAGGAGAACACACAGCGGAGCACATGTCAGAGAAACACACACACACTTTCTTATTACTACGTTAAGTCATTTATGAGAATTTAAAGTACCAGTCAAAATTTGGAAACACTTTCTCATTCAATGATTATATATTTTAAACAGGTAATACTGAAATCATCCAGACTATGAAGGAACACATAAGGAATTATGTAGTCACTTAAAAGTGTAAAACAAACCAAAATACTACAAAATAATAGTAACGTGGTACTCTTGATGAACTTATCCAACTTATGCAACAGAGCGTACTCTTGGTCTTCCTTTCTTGGAGTGGTCCAGGTGAGAGCCAGTTCCATCATCACATTTTTATTGATCTTTGCGACTGCACTTGAGGATACTTTCAGTATACTAAGGATACTTTTGGATTTTTTCGGATTCACTGACCTTTATTTCTTTTTAAACCCTATCCAGACAGCATTAGCTTCTCAGGGGACGTCTGTGAAAAATATTTCACACTTTTACTCAGTGATAATAATTGAAAAAACAGGAGGACCAGTGAGTTTTTTGGCTTTCTCGATCACGTGAAATCACATTGTCACGTGATATCAGGTTTTGCATGGCGGGTGTAGGCACTCTAAAAGACACTGGAGCAGAGAAGAGACACGGACTCTTATTTCAATTTGGGGTGAAGTATAAGTATAATTTTTGATTTCTTGGCCTTTTTTCAGAGAACATGAATGATAACAAAAAAACTTCTCCCCCGCCACTCATGGTTAGCGGTTGGGTGAAGCCATTTACTGTCAAACGACTGTTTTTTCTTTTTAAATCATAAAGACAATCAAAAACATCCAAATAACCCTGATCAAAAGTATCATCATTTACACACAGACAGAGACGAGGCTGGAGGAGACTCACTCGTGTTTGACGATACTGAGTGGTGGGTGCTCCATGAGGTGGAAGCTCATTCGGGCGCAGATGTCCTTGTAGTCCTGGTTCCGCCGCTCGAAGTCCTCCACGTGCGCCGCCAGGTGAGAGTTAACGATGCAGAAGCTGGTGTTGTGGAACACGAACCGCACTGCCACGCCCCCTTTATTTCCCTAAACAGATCAGCAGCTTCATTCTCTAACTCAATTATATGATGACAATAAAGAACACTAATAAATATAAACACAGCATGACTTCCTGACACGATAAACTACAGCCTGCTGTACAAACATCACACTTACCATTTTATTCATCAGACCGGTTCCTACAGTCTCCGCAGCCACATCCCTGATGTGGTTCTTGTGCTCTTTTTTCACAAACACCACCAGCATCATCCCCACCAGACGAATAGTGCGAACCTGAGGACAAGATAAAGATCTTATACACTGGTGCTGGAAGGTATGAGAACCCTTTAGAATTTTCTATATTTCTGCATAAACATGAGCTAAAACATCATCAGATTTTCACACAAGTCCTAAAAGCAGATAAGGAAAACCCAGTTAAACAAATGAGACAAAAATATTATACTCGGGCATTGATTTATTGAGAAAAAGGATCTATATGAGAGTGATAAACCTAGAGGTTCCCATACTTTTGCCAGTTTGGGTGAAGGTGAAATTAGAATCAGGTATTTTCAGTGAAAAGTGGATCTTGATAAAAGTAATAATCTATTATTAAAGTCTATAAAAAAAAGATGTTGAAGCTCATCATGGTAAAAAAAAAAGGTTAAAAACCATCACTAAAGCATTTGGACTCCACCAATCCACAATCAGACAGATTACAATGTACAAACGGAGGAAATTCCATTGTTACCCAGGTCACAAAGAACCCCAGGGTAACTTCTAAGCAACTGAAGGCCCCTGTCACATTGGATAATGTTAATGATCAAAGTTTACATTACATTTACATTTAAAGCATTAAGCTGAGACTCTTATCCAGAGTGACTTAGAAGGTTATTCCTGTTACAGAGGTGGGTTAATGTAGTGTTACGAGTCTTACCCAAGGACTCTTATTGGTGTAGAGCAGCATAGTCACCCAGATCAGGAACTGAACCCCAGTCTCCCACATGATGTGGTACCTTATTGGCATACAGCCACAACAACCAGTTCATGGTTAAGAGAACAATGAACAGCAAATGGTGTGCATGGCAAGGTTGCAAGGAGAATTTATGTATTAAGGATCCACTGGCTCACTTTAGCATTTTGCTCTTACTTTATCACAAAACCAAGTTAGTGAGTTAGGGAAGTGGGCAGACTCTTCATAAACTGGCTGTGGTTTTACTACTGAATAAAAGACAAAAATACAATAAATGATATTGGTCAGAACGAAACATGTGGTAGAAAACTGTAATGTCTA